>NC_092338.1:4563750-4895000 GCF_046630445.1 Rutidosis leptorrhynchoides | reverse complement strand
AAGACTACTAACTCAAGAATTACGAAACGAGACTTATATGTAACGATTATCGTTGTAACGATATTTTAATATATATATCATATTAAGAGATATTCATACATCATAATATCATGATAATATAATAATTTAATATCTCATTTGATATAATAAACATAGGGTTAACAACATTAATTGAGATCGTTAACTTAAAGGTTTCAAAACAACACTTACATGTAACGACTAACGAAGACTTAACGACTCCATTAGAATGTATATACATGTTGTGTTTTGATATGTATTCTTACACTTTTGAAAGACTTCAAGACACATATCAAAGTACTTCTACTTAACAAAAATGCTTACAATTACATCCTCGTTCAGTTTCATCAACAATTCTACTCGTATGCACTCGTATTCGTACTCGTACAATACACAGCTTTTAGATGTATGTACTATTGGTATATACACTCTAATGATCAGCTCTTAGCATCCCATGTGAGTCACCTAACACATGTGGGAACCATCATTTGACAACTAGCATGAAATATCTCATAAAATTACAAAAATATTAGTAATCATTCATGACTTATTTACATGAAAACAAAATTACATATCCTTTATATCTAATCCATATACCAACGACCAAAAACACCGACAAACACTTTCATTCTTCAATTTTCTTCATCTAATTGATCTCTCTCAAGTTCCATCTTCAAGATCTAAGTGTTCTTCATAAATTCCATAAGTATAGTTTCATAAAAATCAAGAATACTTCCAAGTTTGCAAGTCTACTTCCAAGCTTTCTGATCCATTCCAAGTAATCATCTAAGATCAAGGAACCTTTGTTATTTACAGTAGGTTATCTTTCTAATTCAAGGTAATATTCATATTCAAACTTTGATTCAATTTCTACAACTATAACAATCTTATTTAGAGTGAAAATCTTACTTGAACTGTTTTCGTGTCATGATTCTGCTTCAAGAACTTTCAAGCCATCCAAGGATCTTTTGAAGCTAGATCCATTTTTATCATTTCCAGTAGTTTTATCCAGAAAACTTGAGGTAGTAATGATGTTCATAACATCATTCGATTCATACATATAAAGCTATCTTATTCGAAGGTTTAAACTTGTAATCACTAGAACATAGTTTAGTTAATTCTAAACTTGTTCGCAAACAAAAGTTAATCCTTCTAACTTGACTTTTAAAATCAAATAAACACATGTTCTATATCTATATGATATGCTAACTTAATGATTTAAAACCTGGAAACACGATGAACACCATAAAATCGGATATACGCCGTCGTAGTGAAACCGGGGGCTGTTTTGGTTTGGATAATTAAAAACTCTGATAAACTTTGATTTAAAAGTTGTTCTTCTGGGAAAATGATTTTTCATATGAACATGAAACTATATCCAAAAATCTTGGTTAAACTCAAAGTGAAAGTATGTTTTTCAAAATGGTCATCAAGATGTCGTTCTTTCGACGGAAATGACTACCTCTTTAGTAATTGACATGTAACTTAAATTTCTGACTATAAACCTATACTTTTCCTATTTGGATTCTTAAATTAGAGTTCAATATGAAACCATAGCAATTTGATTCACTCAAAACGGATTTAAAATGAAGAAGTTATGGGTAAAACAAGATTGGATATTTTTGATCTTTTTAGCTACGGGAAATGTTTAACAAATCTATACAAATCATATCCTAGCTAACTTATATTGTATTATACATATATTCTAATATATTATGTAATCTTGGGATACCATAGACACGTATGCAAATGTTTTGACATATCATATCGACCCATGTATATATATTATTTGGAACAATCATAGACACTCTATATGCAGTAATGTTGGAGTTAGCTATACAGGGTTGAGGTTGATTCTAAAAATATATATACTTTGAGTTGTGATCTAGCCTGAGACGTGTATACACTGGTTCATGGATTGATTCAAGATATTATATATCGATTTATTTCTGTACATCCAACTGTGGACAACTAGTTGTAGGTTATTAACGAGGACAGCTGACTTAATACACTTAAATCTTTAAAACATAATAAAAATGGTTGTAATTATATTTTGATCATACTTTGATATATATGTACATATTTGTATAGGTTCGTGAATCGATCCGTAGCCAAGTCTTATTTCCGAGGAAGACAATATCTGTGAAAGTGAGTTATAGTCCCACTTTTAAAATCTAATATTTTTGGGATGAGAATACATGCAGGTTTTATAAATGATTTACAAAATAGACACAAATACGTGAAACTACATTCTATGGTTAAATTATCGAAATCAAATATGCCCCTTTTTATTAAGTCTGGTAATCTAAGAATTAGGGAACAGACACCCTAATTGACGCAACTCCTAAAGATAGATCTATTGGGCCTAACAAACCTCATCCAAAGTACCGGATGCTTTAGTACTTCAAAATTTATATCATATCCGAAGAGTGTCCCGGAATGATGGGGATATTCTTATATATGCATCTTGTTAATGTCGGTTACCAGGTGTTCACCATATGAATGATTTTTATCTCTATGTGTGGGATGTGTATTGAAATATGAAATCTTGTGGTCTATTGTTACGATTTGATATATATAGGTTAAACCTATAACTCACCAACATTTTTGTTGACGTTTAAAGCATGTTTATTCTCAGGTGAATACTAAGAGCTTCCGCTGTTGCATACTAAAATAAGGACAAGATTTAGAGTCTATGTTTGTATGATATTGTGTAAAAACTGCATTCAAGAAACATATGTCGATGTAACATATTTCTATTGTAAACCATTATGTAATGGTCGTGTGTAAACAGTATATTTTAGATTATCATTATTTGATAATCTACGTAATGTTTTTAAAACCTTTATTGATAAAATAAAGGTTATGGTTGTTTTAAAAATGAATGTAGTCTTTGAAAAACGTCTCATATATAGGTCAAAACCTCGCAACGAAATCAATTAATATGGAACGTTTATAATCAATATGAACGGGACATTTTAGTTGGTATCCGAGCGTTGGTCTTAGAGAACCAGAAAATTTGCATTAGTGTGTCTTATCGAGTTTGTTAGGATGCATTAGTGTGTCTGGACTTCGACCGTGTTTTCTTTAAAAATGATTGCTTAACATTTTTGTTGGAAACTATATATTATTAACATGTAAATATTATGTGATATATTAATCTCTTAACATGTTTGATATTGTGTGATAGATGTCTACCTCTAGAAAAAATCCCATTGACTCACCTAATAATAATGAAGAGTCGAATATATATTGGCAAGATTCACAAGTTCCCGAAGAACCGGAAGAAGAGGAAACGGAACCGGAAGAAGAGGAACCAGAAGAAGAGGAAACGGAACCGGAAGAAGAGGAACCGGAAGAAGAGGAACTAGAAGAAGAGGAACCAGAAGAAGAAGAGGTTCCGGAGGGGGGAATAGTAGGAACCACAGAAAACCGGTCAAATAAAAGAAAATCCTCAACCAATGGACCAAAGTTAATAATGGTCAATGGTGTTTCCGCTAAGGAAGCAAAATATTGGGAAAATTACCAATTTTCTGATGAATCGGATCCTGATGAGGATTCCGATGATGTTATAGAAATTACCCCGACCCAATTTAATGAGGCAAAAGAAAATAATAAGGGAAAAGGCATCAAAATAGAGAAATCTGATTCCGACCCCGATGAACTTTATATGTACCGTCAACACCCGTATTTTCAATATCGTGACAATAACCCGGGAACCTCTAAACCACCAGGTTTTTCTAAACCAATGTGGAAAATGACGGCTCGTATTAGAGGAACATCATATATCCCTAGAAAATTAGGAAAAAGAACCAAGTCCGAAGAAGAAGAAACCAATTATTTAGATTAGAGGGGTGTGAGCATGTTGTGTAATAAATGTATTGTAGTGTGCTTGTACTTTTACGTTCTATGTAAAAATTGCTTGTATTATTTGTTATTACGAATCTAATCCTTGTCTATTTTACAGTATAAAAACAAAATGGACGTTAAGGGTAGACAACCGAATATTCTAGAAGACCTGCCAGAAGATATGATTGAGGAAATCTTGTCTAGAGTCGGTCAGAATTTATCAGCACATTTAGTTATGGTGAAATTAACTTGTCAAACATTTGAAAGACTTTCCAGAAATTCCTTAGTTTATAAAAGGCTTTCCTTTAATAGGTAGGGTATATCACATTGGGGAGACTTTAAGTTACGCCGTGTTTTCTTTAAAGTGTTAAATGCGGGGAACCCAAATGCAATTTTATGCTACGGGTTAAGAACCTATTTTGACTCAACATATCCCAACATAGGATTTCGTGAATTAGAAAGAGCTTCTAACATGCAACATAAAGAAGCATGTTATGCTTACGGGTTATGTTCGCTTCTTACCAAAGTGAGAAAAAGAACATCGGATTGCAGCTTTTAAATAAAACTTTCCCACAAGTGACGGATTCAGTAGTTAGGGTGAGAAACAAGGTTTTTAGATTATTACGGGGCTGTTGGAAATTATGAAACCCACGTCCTTTTGACGACATTACAATATGCTGCCTAGCCAATGGTCATAACGGTTATTTTCCACAAGACCAAGGATGGGAAGTCGTCTTAGTAAAACCAGAATGCATGACTTGTTTCTGGACTTATGAATTACGTGTCTTTATTTCCTTTGCTGAACAACTTGCGTATTAACTAGATTTATCTTCAAAACTGTCCTGTATCATAGTGTACTATATTTCATGTTATATGTAATATAGCGAAGTTGTAAGTTTGAAGAATATTTGTATGTGATATATTATTATAATCAGTTTTTCATATGGAATTGTAGTAGTTGAAATATATATTAGCTACTAAGTATGAACTTAACGGGTAGGTAGTACCCGAATTTAAACTTATAAAACGCTAATATGAAGAAAAAGCTTTTATAAATGAGTTCATATTATGCTACGAGATACTATTGACTACTCTTAATATTCTGTATGATTAACTTGTTTCATTTGACTCTTTTGAAGGAAATGGCACCGACTACTCGACACACCTTCAATATGAGCGAAGAGGAATTTCGTGCCTTTCTTGCTTCAAACATAGCCGCACTACAGGCCGCGCTACATACCAACAATAACTCTGAATCTAGCAATACAGCTAACGGCGCAAGAAATCGTGTAGGATGCTCCTACAAGGAATTCACTGCCTGCAAACCTTCAGAATTTGATGGGACCGAAGGACCAATCGGATTGAAACGGTGGACCGAGAAAGTTGAATCGGTGTTTGCCATAAGTAAGTGTGCTGAAGGAGACAAAGTGAAGTACGCTACGCATACCTTCACATGTATTGCGCTAACATGGTAGAATACCTATCTAGAGCAAGTGGGACAAGATGCTGCTTACGCGCTACCGTGGTCAGCATTCAAGTACTTGATGGACGAGAAGTGCCGTCCCAGAACCGAGGTCAATAAGATCAAGTCAGAACTTAGAGGGTTACGAACACAGGGATTCGATATTACTTCGTACGAAAGATGATTCACAGAATTGTGCCTATTGTGTCCGAGAGCATTCAAAGATGAGGAAGAGAAGATCGACGCGTTTGTGAAAGGGTTACCGGAGAGAATCCAAGAAGATATAAGTTCACACGAGCCTGCCTCTATACAAAAGGCATGTAGAATGGCTCACAAACTAGTGAACCAGATTGAGGGAAGAATTAAAGAACAGGCGGCCGAAGAGGCCAACGTGAAGCTAGTCAAAAGAAAGTGGGAGGAAAACGGTGATAAGAGTCACCAAAACAACAACAACTATCCCAACAATCGCAACATCAATCGCAACATCAACAAATGGCACAACAACAACAACAACTACAACAATCATCCCAACAACAATAATAACCGCAACAACAACAACAACAACAACAGCAATCAGAAGCAGCTATGCCAAAGGTGTGAAAAGTATCACTCGGGGTTCTGCACCAAATTTTGCAACAAGTGTAAAAGAAATGGTCATAGTGCGGCGAAGTGTGAGGTCTACGGACCAGGGGTTAACAGAACGAAAGGAACAAATGGTGTCGGAACGAGTAATGGCGGAGCAAGTAGTGTCGGAGCAAGTTATGCCAATGTAGTTTGTTATAAATGTGGAAAACCGGGACACATTATTAGAAATTGCCCAAACCAGGAGAACACGAATGGACAAGGCCGCGGAAGAGTTTTCAATATTAATACGGCAGAGGCATAGGAAGACCCGGAGCTTGTTACGGGTACGTTTCTTATTGACGATAAATCTGCTTACGTTTTATTTGATTCGGGTGCGGATAGAAGCTATGTGAGTAGAGATTTTTGTGCTAAATTAAGTTGTCCATTGACGCCGTTGGATAGTAAATTTTTACTCTAATTAGCAAACGGTAAATTAATTTCAGCAGATTATATATGCCGGAATCGAGAAATTAAACTGGGTAGCGAAATATTTAAGATTGATTTGATACCAGTAGAGTTAGGGAGTTTTGATGTAATAGTTGGCATGGACTGGCTGAAGGAGATGAAAGCAGAGATCTTATGTTACAAAAATGCAATTCGCATTGTACGAGAAGAAGGAGAACCCTTAATGGTGTACGGAGAAAAGGGCAACACGAAGCTACATCTTATTAGTAATTTGAAGGCACAAAAACTAATAAGAAAAGGTTGCTATGTTGTTCTAGCACACGTCGAGAAAGTACAAACTGAAGAAAAGAGCATCAATGGTGTTCCCGTCGCAAAAGAATTTCCCGATGTATTTTTAAAAGAATTACCGGGACTACCTCCACATTGATCTGTTGAATTTCAAATAGATCTTGTACCAGGAGCTGCACCAATAGCTCGTGCTCCTTACCGACTCGCACCCAGCGAGATGAAAGAACTGCAAAGCCAACTGCAAGAACTATTAGAACGTGGTTTCATTCGACCAAACACATCACCATGGGGAGCTCCTGATTTGTTTGTCAAGAAGAAGGATGTTACATTTAGGTTGTGTATTGACTACAGAGAGTTGAATAAACTTACCATCAAAAATTGTTATCCACTGCCGAGAATTGACGACTTATTTGATCAACTACAAGGCTCGTCGGTTTATTCGAAAATCGATTTACGTTCTGGATATCATCAAATGCGAGTAAAGGAGGATGATATTCCAAAAACTGCTTTTAGGACGCGTTATGGTCATTACGAGTTTATGGTTATGCCGTTTGGATTGACTAACGCACCAGCTGTGTTCATGAACCTTATGAACCGAGTGTGTAGTCCATATCTTGACAAGTTTGTCATTGTTTTCATTGGTGACATACTTATTTACTTCAAGAATGATCAAGAGCACGAAGAACATTTGAGAAAAGTGCTAGAAGTATTGAGGAAAGAAAAACTGTACGCTAAGTTTTCAAAGTGTGCATTTTGGTTGGAAGAAGTTCAGTTCCTCGGTCACATATTGAACAAATAAGGTATCCAGGTGGACCCGGCAAAGATCGAAACCGTTGAAAAGTGGGAAACCCAAAAAACTCAGAAGCATATACGTCAGTTTTTAGGATTGGCTGGTTACTCCAGAAGAATCATCCAAGATTTCTCCAAAATAGCAAAACCCTTGACTGCATTAACGCATAAAGGGAAAAAATTTGAATGGAAGGATGAACAAGAGAAGGCGTTTCAGTTATTGAAGAAAAAACTAACTACGGCACCTATATTGTCATTGCCTGAAGGGAATGATGAATTTGTGATTTATTGTGACGCATCAAAGCAAGGTCTCGGTTGTGTATTAATGTAACGAACGAAGGTGATTGCTTATGCGTCTAGACAATTGAAGATTCACGAGCAAAATTATACAACTCACGATTTGAAATTGGGTGCTGTTGTTTTTATATTAAAGACTTGGAGGCATTATTTATATGGAGTCAAAGTATTATATATACCGACCATAAAAGTCTCCAACATATATTTAATCAGAAGCAACTGAATATGAGACAACGCAGGTGGATTGAACTGTTGAACGATTATGATTTTCAGATTCGATACCACCCTGGGAAGGCGAATGTGGTAGCTGACGCTTTGAGTAGAAAGGACAGAGAACCTATACGGGTAAAAGCTATGAATATAATTATTCGTACTAACCTTACTACTCAAATAAAGGAGGCACAACAGGGGGTTGTAAAAGAAGGAAAGTTAAAGAATGAGATACCCAAAGGATCAGAGAAACATCTAAATATTCGGGAAGACGGAACCCGATATAGGGCTGATAGAATTTGGGTACCAAGGTTTGGAGATGTGAGAGAAATGGTACTTAAGGAAGCACATAAAACTAGATATTCAACACATCCCGGAGCGGGGAAGATGTATAAAGATCTCAAGAAACACTTTTGGTGGCCGGGTATGAAAGCCGATATTGCTAAATATGTAGGAGAATGTTTGACGTGTTCTAAGGTCAAAGCTGAACATCAGAAACCATCAGGTCTACTACAACAACCTGAAATTCCGGAATGGAAATGGGAAAACATTACCATGGATTTCATTACTAAATTGCCAAGGACTGCAAGTAGTTATGATACTATTTGGGTAATAGTTGATCGTCTCACCAAGTCAGCACACTTCCTGCCAATGAGAGAAGATGACAAAATGGAGAAGTTGGCGCGATTGTATTTGAACGAGGTTGTCTCCAGACATGGAATACCCATCTCTATTATCTCTGATAGGGATGGTAGATTTGTTTCAAGGTTCTGGCAGACGTTGCAACAAGTATTGGGGACTCGTCTAGACATGAGTACTGCCTATCATCCACAAACTGATGGGCAGAGCGAAAGGACGATATAAACGCTTGAAGACATGCTACGAGCATGTGTTATTGATTTCGGAAACAGTTGGGATCGACACCTACCGTTAGCAGAATCTTCCTAAAACAACAGTTATCATTCTAGTATTGAGATGGCGCCGTTTGAGGCACTTTATGGTAGAAAGTGCAGGTCTCCGATTTGTTGGAATGAAGTGGGGGATAGACAGATTACGGGTCTGGAGATAATACAAGAAACTACCGAGAAAATCATCCAAATTCAACAACGATTGAAAACCGCCCAGAGTTGACAAAAGAGCTACGCGGACAGTAAAAGAAAAGATATAAAGTTTGAAATTGGAGAAATAGTCATGCTTAAGGTTTCACCTTGGAAAGGCGTTGTTCGATTTGGTAAACAGGGGAAACTAAATCCAAGGTACATTGTACCATTCAAGATTATAGATCGTGTCGGACCAGTAGCTTACCAACTGGAGCTACATCAACAACTCGCGGCTGTACATAACACTTTCCACGTCTCGAATTTGAAGAAATGTTTTGCTAAAGAAGATCTCACTATTCCGTTGGACGAAATCCAAATTAATGAAAAACTTCAATTCATTAAAGAACCCGTCGAAATAATGGATCGTGAGGTTAAGAGACTTAAGCAAAACAAGATACCGATTGTTAAGGTTCGATGGAATGCTTGTAGAGGACCCGAATTCACCTGGGAGCGTGAAGATCAGATGAAGAAGAAATACCCGCATCTATTTCCAGAAGATTCGTCAACACCTTCAACAGCTTAAAATTTCGGGACGAAATTTATTTAACGGGTAGGTACTGTAGTGACCCGAACTTTTCCATGTTTATATATATTAATTGAGATTGATATTTACATGACTAAATGTTTCCAATGTGTTAAGCAATCAAACTTGTTAAGACTTGATTAAATGAAATAAGTTTCATATAGACAATTGATCACCCAAGTTGACCGGCGATTCACGAACGTTACAAAATTGTAAAAACTACATGTTGTGGTATATATAGACATATATATATGGTTGACATGAGATTATGATGAGTAAGTATCTCACTAAGTATATTAACAATGTGTGATATACATAAGAAATGAGATTACTAAGTTAAGAAACTCGAAATGATATATATAACGATTATCGTTATGATAACGTCTACTAAATATATATGTATCATATTAAGATATTGATACACTATATTTAACATGATAAAATGATATTTAAATATATCATTAAGTGTGTTAACAATGAACTACATATGTAAAAACAAGACTACTAACTCAAGAATTACGAAACGAGACTTATATGTAACGATTATCGTTGTAACGATATTTTAATGTATATATCATATTAAGAGATATTCATACATCATAATATCATGATAATATAATAATTTAACATCTCATTTAATATAATAAACATTGTGTTAACAAACTTAATTGAGATCGTTAACTTAAAGGTTTCAAAACAACACTTACATGTAACGACTAATGAAGACTTAACGACTCCATTAGAATGTATATACATGTTGTGTTTTGATATGTATTCTTACACTTTTAAAAGACTTCAAGACACATATCAAATTACTTCTACTTAACAAAATGCTTACAATTACATCCTCGTTCAGTTTCATCAACAATTCTACTCGTATGCCCCCGTATTCGTACTCGTACAATACACAGCTTTTAGATGTATGTACTATTGGTATATACACTCCAATGATCAGCTCTTAGCATCCCATGTGAGTCACCTAACACATGTAGGAACCATCATTTGGCAACTAGCATGAAATATCTCATAAAATTACAAAAATATTAGTAATCATTCATGACTTATTTACATGTAAACAAAATTACATATCCTTTATATCTAATCCATATACCAACGACCAAAAACACCTACAAACACTTTCATTATTCAATTTTCTTCATCTAATTGATCTCTCTCAAGTTCCATCTTCAAGATCTAAGTGTTCTTCATAAATTCTATAAGTATAGTTTCATAAAAATCAAGAATACTTCCAAGTTTGCAAGTCTACTTCCAAGCTTTCTAATCCATTCCAAGTAATCATCTAAGATCAAGGAACCTTTGTTATTTATAGTAGGTTATCTTTTTAATTCAAGGTAATATTCATATTCAAACTTTGATTCAATTTCTACAATTATAACAATCTTATTTCGAGTGAAAATCTTACTTGAACTGTTTTCGTGTCATGATTCTGCTTCAAGAACTTTCAAGTCATCCAAGGATCCTTTGAAGCTAGATCCATTTTTCTCATTTCCAGTAGTTTTATCGAGAAAACTTGAGGTAGTAATGATGTTCATAACATCATTCGATTCATACATATAAAGCTATCTTATTCGAAGGTTTAAACTTGTAATCACTAGAACATAGTTTAGTTAATTCTAAACTTGTTCGCAAAAAAAAGTTAATCCTTCTAACTTGACTTTTAAAATCAACTAAACACATGTTATGTATCTATATGATATGCTAACTTAATGATTTAAAACCTGGAAACACGATGAACACCATAAAATCGGATATACGCCGTCGTAGTGAAACCGGGGCTGTTTTGGTTTGGATAATTAAAAACTATGATAAACTTTGATTTAATAGTTGTTCTTCTGGGAAAATGATTTTTCATATGAACATGAAACTATATCCAAAAATCTTGGTTAAACTCAAAGTGAAAGTATGTTTTTCAAAATGGTCATCAAGATGTCGTTCTTTCGACGGAAATGACTACCTCTTTAGTAATTGACATGTAACATAAATTTCCGACTATAAACCTATACTTTTTCTGTTTGAATTCTTAAATTAGAGTTCAATATGAAACCATAGCAATTTGATTCACTCAAAACGGATTTAAAATGAAGAAGTTATGGGTAAAACAAGATTGGATATTTTTGATCTTTTTAGCTACGGGAAATATTTAACAAATCTATACAAATCATATCCTAGCTAACTTATATTGTATTATACATGTATTCTAATATATTATGTAATCTTGGGATACCATAGACACGTATGCAAATGTTTTGACATATCATATCGACCCATGTATATATATTATTTGGAACAACCATAGACACTCTATATGCAGTAATGTTGGAGTTAGCTATACAGGGTTGAGGTTGATTCCAAAAATATATATACTTTGAGTTGTGATCTAGCCTGAGACGTGTATACACTAGGTCATGGATTGATTCAAGATATTATATATCGATTTATTTCTGTACATCCAACTGTGGACAACTAGTTGTAGGTTATTAACGAGGACAGCTGACTTAATACACTCAAATCTTTAAAACATAATAAAAATGGTTGTAATTATATTTTGATCATACTTTGATATATATGTACATATTTGTATAGGTTCGTGAATTGATCCGTGGCCAAGTCTTATTTCTGAGGAAGGAAATATCTGTGAAAGTGAGTTATAGTCCCACTTTTAAAATCTAATATTTTTGGGATGAGAATACATTCAGGTTTTATAAATGATTTACAAAATAGACACAAGTACGTGAAACTACATTCTATGGTTGAATTATCGAAATCGAATATGCCCCTTTTTATTAAGTCTGGTAATCTAATAATTAGGGAACAGACACCCTAATTGACGCGAATCCTAAAGATAGATCTATTGGGCCTAACAAACCCCATCCAAAGTACCGGATGCTTTAGTACTTCAAAATTTATATCATATCCAAAGGGTGTCCCGGAATGATGGATATATTCTTATATATGCATCTTGTTAATGTCGGTTACCAGGTGTTCATCATATGAATGATTTTTATCTCTATGTATGGGATGTGTATTGAAATATGAAATCTTGTGGTCTATTGTTACGATTTGATATATATAGGTTAAACCTATAACTCACCAACATTTTTGTTGACGTTTAAAGCATGTTTATTCTCAGGTGAATACTAAGAGCTTCCGTTGTTGCATACTAAAATAAGGACAAGATTTGGAGTCCATGTTTGTATGATATTATGTAAAAACTGCATTCAAGAAACATATGTCGATGTAATATATTTCTATTGTAAACCATTATGTAATGGTCGTGTGTAAACAGTATATTTTAGATTATCATTATTTGATAATCTACGTAATGTTTTTAAAACCTTTATTGATAAAATAAAGGTTATGGTTGTTTTAAAAATGAATGCAGTCTTTGAAAAACGTCTCATATAGAGGTCATAACCTCACAACGAAATCAATTAATATGGAACGTTTATAATCAATATGAACGGGACATTTCACGGAGGGACTAGGATTGCCAAATTTTGCAATCAAAAGGACTCGAAAATCCAATTGAAAACTTGAAGGATTCGGATTGCAATTTCGTGTATAACTTAAGGATCAATGGAGCAAAAAAGTCTACATTATGACTGTATGTTAGAAATTAATAATGGATTATCACTTAAATGACCATGTTGCAACGTCTTATATCTAGTCACTCTATTTCCTGTAACAATACGAAATGTCACACACTTTTCCAAGCTTGTCAACTTGGCAAACATGTTCTGCTTCCATTATATCCTTTTATGCCGACATTCACTTCTTGTTTTGACATTATCCACTTAGATTTGTGGACTTCTCCAATTCCGAGTCTAAGTGGTATCAAATATTATGTCATTTTCTTAGATCATTTTTCTCACTTCCTTTGGGTATTTTTTCTACATAAAAAGTCTGACGCGTACGCTAAACTTGTTCTTTTTTTCTCATTTGTTAAAACCCAGTTTAATCATGAAATAAAAGCTTTTCAATGTAACCTTGGCGGTGAATTCGACAATCACTCCATCCACCAGTTGTTTCAGTCTAATGGCATTCAAATTTGCTTCTCTTGTCCTCAAACATCTCAACAAAATGGGAAATCCGAGTGCATGATTCGAACTATTAACAACATAATTCGTACTCTTCTTTTCCAAGCACACATACCCCCAACCTTTTGGGTTGAGGCACTTCATATGGCCGCTCACATCCCCAACATTTTTCTCTAATCTGCCATTGACCACGAGATTCCTCACACTCTGATATGACCGAAACGGACGGTTTTTATTTGCGCGGTGTCGTCGAGCCGCGGCTCACCAAGATCAGCCACTCGTGGGAGAGGGTACTGTTTTAAATTTATATTTAGCGGGGCCTAAATCTTACTACTCCTTATAAGTAAGGGAAGTATGACCTAGAGTCATATTTTTGAGATATCAGTAGAATCGAACCTATATTTAAGCCTAAGATAGTTAGGGAGTAGTGGTTATTTATTTGGGATTTTCTAATTTATAAGACAGATAAAGTAAATGCGATAAAATTCGTAATTCAGATAAGGTTAAAGTGAGTGCATACTATGACTTCATCAGTTATTCTGCCGAGATTATGGAATGCTGGCTAATGAATAGGCAGAGGCCTTGTATTCATTACACTGGTCCTAAACGCCCCTATCATAATACATGTCACTGGGTATTGCATTAGGCTTGAAGATTCTGAATAGACAGCAACGTCCCTTACCCCCGACGCCCGTGCAGTCTGACTACAGGCATACACGTTCAGACGGCTCATCCAATTGAGTGACTCGATTGGGTGACGTATTAACATTCCAAAATGGTCTAAACTTTCTTAAGCATAATAGAATACATGGTTTACCATATCTGAGAGACGTGATATGTTTCAATGCTTTCATTAATGATTGGTTTTGAAAGATAGTTAGGCCCTTAAAAAGAGTTCAACCATAAAGAACACCATGGCCAAGTCAAGCTGACTTCCATGAACACGTTCGGTTATTGATAATGCTAAAAATGAACATATATTTCATAGCATTATTCCTCAAGAAAGACAAGCTTTTAGTTGCATTTGTCCTATTTACAAGTAATATTCGTTTAAATAATAAAAGGTGAAGACAAAAGACAGATTCGACGAATTGAAGACGCAAACGACCAAAAAGCTCAAAAGTACAAAATACAATCAAAGTGGTTCCAATTATTGATGAGAAACGTCTCAAAATTACAAGAGTACATGATTCGAAACACAAAATACAAGATATTAAATTGTACGCTTGGACGTTCGAAAATCCAGAACCGGGACCAGAGTCATCTCTCAACGCTCATCATACGTAAATATATATATATATATATATATATATATATATATATATATATATATATATATATATATATATATATATATATATATATATTATAATTTTAATTTTAATTTTAATTTTAAATCCTAATAATAAGGGTATGTTAGCGAATGTTGTAAGGGCGTAAGTCGAAATTCTGTCCGTGTAACGCTACGCTATTTTTAATCATTGTAAGTTATGTTCAACCTTTTTAATTTAATGTCTCGTAGCTAAGTTATTATTATGCTTATTTAAGCCGAAGTAATCATGATGTTGGACTAAAAATATTAAAATTGGGTAATTGGGCTTTGTACCATAATTGGGGTTTGGACAAAAGAACGACACTTGTGGAAATTAGACTATGGGCTATTAATGGGCTTTATATTTGTTTAACTAAATGATAGTTTGTTAATTTTAATATAAAGATTTACAATTGGACGTCCCTATAAATAACCATATATACTTGATCGGACACGATGGGCGGGGTATTTATATGTACGAATAATCGTTCATTTAACCGGACACTGGAATGGATTAATAATCTATGAAATTATTAAAACAAGGGTGAAATTATGTACAAGGACACTTGGCATAATTGATAACAAAGTATTAAAACCTTGGGTTACACGCAGTCGATATCCTGGTGTAATTATTAAACAAAGTAATAAAACCTTGTTACAGTTTAAGTCCCCAATTAGTTGGAATATTTGACTTCGGGTATAAGGATAATTTGATGAGGACACTCGCACTTTATATTTATGACTGATGGACTGTTATGGACAAAAACCAGACGGATATATTAAATAATCCAGGACAAAGGACAATTAACCCATGGGCATAAAACTAAAATCAACGCGTCAAACATCATGATTACGGAAGTTTAAATAAGCATAATTCCTTTATTTTCATATTTAATTGCACTTTTAATTATCGCACTTTTATTTATTGTCATTGTATTTAATTGCACTTTTAATTATCGCACTCTTTAATTATCGCAAGTTTATTTTATCGCAATTTTATTTATCGCAATTTCATTATCGTTATTTACTTTACGCTTTAAATTAAGTCTTTTATTTATTTAATATTTTACATTAGGTTTTAACTGCGACTAAAGTTTTAAAATCGACAAACCGGTCATTAAACGGTAAAAACTCCCTTTTATAATAATAATATTACTTATATATATTTGTATTTTTATAAATTAAAACTAATATAGCGTTAAGCTTTGTTTAAAAGATTCCCTGTGAAACGAACCGGACTTACTAAAAACTACACTACTATACGATTAGGTACACTGCCTATAAGTGTTGTAGCAAGGTTTAGGTATATCCATTCTATAAATAAATAAATATCTTGTGTAAAATTGTATCGTATTTAATAGTATTTCCTAGTAAAAATAAAGCTATTTTATATACACCTCGCATAACATCAAGTATTTTTGGCGCCGCTGCCGGGAAACTTAAACGCCGAAAGCGCAACGCTAATGATATAAAAAAAATAATAATAATATAATTTTGTAAAAGTTTTTATTAAGTCTTTCAAGTAAAAATATAAGTTTTTAAAAAAATATAAAAAATATAAAAATACAAAAAGAGTTTGTTAAAAAAATATAGAAAGTTAAAAAGTATTTTTATTTTTGAGTTTAAATATAAGTATTTTATTTTTTTATATAAATATTTATTTATATTTATATATATATTTTATATTTATAGAAAAACAAAAAAAACAAAAAAAAAAACTGAACCTGTAAAAATCGACCCCTTTCTCAGCTGAAATTGAACCCTCCGCGACTCGCGGAGGTTTTGAACTGGGACTATCCGCAATCGCGGAGGTCTTCTGACAGGCCACAGTCAACCCTAAAACAGCATTAATTACGGAGTATATATTATTATTATTATTATTAATTAAACCCTAATTAGGGTATTATTATTATTATATAATTTAGTTTTTATTATTATTTTGTATTATTTAGTTTATATAGTTTAAATAATTTATAAAATTAATAATTTTATAAAATAAATAATATAAAAATAATATTTTTATAAAAATTGTACTTTTTACAATTTTTAGTATATTTTTATATTTTGTTTTTTTTTATTATTCATTTTAGCGTAATATTTGTATTTTTTGCTCGTTTTTAGTTTTAATCCATAGTTTTTGCCATAGTTATTTTTATTTCTAAATTTTTAGGCTTTGCCGTAAAATCTCTTAGGTGCTTTTTCTTTAGACTAAGATTTGGGTGCTTTAAAATTTTGCGACGCCTTTTTAAGTTTTAGTACCTTTTTAAGTTATTGTCATTTGGGATATAGTATTTCTTTTAAGCTTTAATATTTTTAGACACAACTTTTAATTTTTAAGTTTTTAGTTCCTTTTTAAGTTTCGACGCGCTACTATCTTATTTTTATTTTTCGATGCCTTTTACCTATGTATCAATTATCACTCCAATTAGTAATCTCAATTTGCAATTTTAATTTTAAGTTAGTAATAATAATAAGGTTGGGTTAGTCGAGTGTTTTAAAAGTTTTATAAATCACTCTTTTTCTTTCTTATTTCTCCAATTTTAATACCGACGCGCTCTTTTTCTTTCTTATTTCTCGCAATTCTAGTTTTAGGACATAGATTTTTATTCTATTTCTTTTCTAAAATTTCTTAAAATTACGAAAATTTATTTTAAGTGGTTAAATTGATAGACATCAAAATTTTCTGGTTCGTAGTAATAGTTGGATTTGTACGTGGACCGGGTTATTGGAGCCAAACAGTACTCAATTATATTGAGACCAAACGAATCCTGCCCCTCTGCTACATCTTTTGGCTATTCGAAACGTGGGCAAAATCAGAAAAGTCTATTAATTGGATAACTTATATAATTTTTCTTTCTTTTAAAAAACTAATAGGATATTCAGTGAATGCACCGAGCAAAACGTTCACCACCTTTTGTACGTTCACCACCTGTAACTCGATCAAGACATCTAGCAAATATTGTCGCCGTTGATTTTTCTTTAGAATCGTCATCCAGTCGACCAAGTACTCCAATTCAAATTTCCGATAATCCATTTTTTGAACCCGACCTCACAATTGAGAATTCGGAGAATATTCAGGGACGATTCATAGATCCTGAACCACTAATCTTTCCTCCGGAACCACCAATCATTCAAACAGAGATTGTTGAGGAACGAACCATTAAATCAGAATTCTCTAGTGATTCAGATTCAACAAATTCAATCATGGAGAATCTGGAACCTTTAAGTATGGAAGACCGAATGAGAGCTAAACGCACTGGCCAAGGTCACGCAATTACTCATCCAGATATTAATGCGCCAGATTATGAAATCAAAGGACAAATTCTACACATGGTGACTAATCAATGCCAATTTAGTGGTACGCCGAAGGAAGATCCAAATGAACATCTTCGTACCTTTAATAGGATCTGCACTCTATTTAAAATAAGAGAAGTTGGAGATGAACAGATATATCTCATATTATTTTCCTGGACTTTAAAGGGAGAAGCCAAAGATTGGTTGGAATCGTTACCTGAAGGGGCAATTGATACATGGGACGTTTTAGTTGAAAAATTTCTTAAACAATTCTTTCCGGCATCCAAAGCCGTAAGACTTCAAGGAAAAATTGTTACATTCACACAGAAGCCAAATGAAACTCTATATGAGGCGTGGACAAGATTTGGAAAGTTATTGAGAGGATGTCCGCAACATGGTTTAGACACTTGTCAAATAGTACAAATATTCTACCAAGGATGCGACATCACTACAAGGAAAGACATCGACATAGCAGCTGGTGGTTCTATTATGAAGAAAACAGAAACTGATGCTTACAAAATTATTGATAACACTGCTTCTCACTCACATGAGTGGCACCAAGAAAAAGATATTGTTAGATCATCTAAAGAGCTAGAGCCGATTCTAGCCATGACTTAGATTCCATTTCCGCAAAGATAGATGCTGTCGAGAGACGAATGGAAAAGATGACTAAGGATATTCACTTAATACGAATTAGTTGTGAGCAGTGTGGAGGACCACATTTGACAAAAGATTGTCTCAGTATTGAACTAACAATGGAACAAAGAGAGAATGTTTCATATCTAAACCAAAGGCCTGGAAATAATTATCAGAATAATTATCAACCGCCAAGACCGATTTACAACCAAAACCAGAATTATAATCAAAATGTTCCATACAACAACCAACAAGGTCCTAGTAATCAACAAGTATCCAATAATACTTACAATCAGCAAAGACCTAATTTTCAAAACAAACCACCACAAACCGATGATAAAAAGCCGAATTTAGAAGATATGACGACGAAGCTAGTTGACTCTCAAACTCAATTTTTCACATCTCAGAAGCAAACCAATGAACAAAATGCTCAAGCATTTAGAAATCAACAAGCTTCTATTCAAAATCTGGAACAAGAAGTAAGTAACCTAGCAAGGTTAATAGGTGAAAGAAAACCGGGAAGTCTACCTAGTGATACAAATGCTAACCCCCGAAATGAAACAGCTAAAGCTATTATCACAAGAAGTGGTACAACACTTAAACCACCTGAAATACCTGTAATTTCTGATGAAGCTATTCCTACTCCACAAGAACCACAACCTGAACAAGATAAGGAAAAAGAACCGGTAGTTGAAAAGGTTAATGAAGATAACACAGTTAAAGCTAAACCTTATGTTAAACCATACCAACCACCACTTCCTTACCCGAGTAAAATGAGAAAAGAGAGACTTGAAGCCGAGCAATCCAAATTCTTGGATATGTTTAAACAGATAAATGTAAATCTTCCTTTCATTGATGTAATTTCAGGAATGCCTAGATATGCTAAATTTCTGAAAGATCTAATCTCAAATAGAAAGAAAATGGAAGAACTCTCGGCTGTTACTATGAATGCTAATTGTTCTACAGTGCTGTTGAATAAGATACCAGAAAAATTATCTGATCCAGGAAGTTTCACAATTCCATGTTTTCTGGGTAGTCTTAGTTCAATAGAAGAATTGGAAGATTTAGGTGCTAGTATAAATTTAATGCCGTATTCACTATACACTAAACTAGACCTTGGAGAATTGAAACCAACAAGAATAAGTATACAACTAGCCGATAGATCAGTAAAATATCCTAGAGGGATAATGGAAAACATGCTAGTTAAAGTTGGTACTTTAGTATTTCCAGTAGATTTTGTTGTTCTGGACATGGAAGAAGATTCTCAAGTTCCTCTCATATTAGGAAGACCATTCTTAAACACGGCTAAAGCAATGATACTGAAGAATATGGTACTGGAGAGAAAACGACTCACTGTTCCCACTGCATGAGCAATATCGGGCCTTGTACACACCATCGCATACATCAAACTTCCAACTGCTGAAGAATATGGTACTGAAGACATCTCCCCGATCTCTTCCTTGGATGAGGGACAAGAACTCTTGCTTAACTTGAAATGGTTGGCTAATGGAATGCTAAAAGGTTTGGCATTGTTCATATTGAAATGTGAAAGCACTCGTTCAATATACTTCTCCTGAGATAGCCATAACCTTTTATTCTTCCTGTCTCGGGTTATCTGCATTCCCAAAATCTGTTGAGCCCGTCCTAAGTCTTTCATGTCAAAAGACTTAGAGAGTTCCTTCTTCAGCTGGTTGATCTTCGTTGCATCTTTCCCTACGATCAAAATATCGTCTACATATAGTAGAAGAGCAATGAAATCTCCTTCAGAAAACTTCTGAATGTAGACACACTCATCTGCTGCAGTTTTCTTGTACCCTTGACTCACCATGCACGAGTCAAACTTCTTATACCACTGCCTAGGTGCCTGCTTCAAACCGTACAAACTTTTCTTCAACTTGCATATGAGGTTATCTCCTGAAACCTCAAAACTTTCTGGCTGCTCCATGTAAATTTTTTCATGTAAATCTCCATGAAGAAAAGCTGTCTTTACATCCATCTGTTCAAGCTCCAAGTTCATACTTGCGACCAATCCAAGTATGACTCTAATTGAAGTCATCTTGACTACTGGTGAAAATATCTCTTCAAAATCAATCCGTTTCTTCTGTTGGAATCCTTTGACTACAAGCCGTGCTTTGTATTTCACCACTTTTCCACTATCATCCTTTTTCAGCTTGAACACCCATTTGTTTTTCAGTGCCTTCTTCCCGCGTGGAAGTTCTACAATCTCATAAGTTTGATTTTTCTGCAGAGAATCCATCTCATCCTGCATTGTGAGTAACCATTTTTCTTTATCCTTATGAGTTACTGCTTCATGAAAACTCTCTGGTTCTCCATCTTCAGTAAGTAGAAGGTACTCGGATTCTGGATATCTGCTCGATGGAATCCGGCTTCGTTCAGATCTACGAACTTCTGGAACATTATGAGGAGATCCACCATCATCTTGACCTTGTGATGGTGCTGGAACGTCTGGCAGATGGGGTTGTGGCTCCCCCTGCTCAGCACCGTCATCATTATCTTCTACTTCAGGCATTTCTTCTGGCACTGAAAATTCATTTCTCATGAATGATTCCATTGTTGCCTCTGGCACCTGAGCGGCAACATTTGTCTTCTGAGATATTGTGGGCTTTTCAATATCTTCTATTGTCTGGCTTTCATGGAACACCACGTCCGTACTTCTGATCACCTTTTTCTCCTTTGGATCCCATAATCTGTATCCAAATTCTTCATCTCCATAGCCTATGAATATACATGGAGTGGTTCTTGCATCCAGCTTCTGCCTGAGCTCCTTGGATACATGTGCGTATGCCAAACATCCAAATACTCTTAAGTGAAAGTATGATGGATCCTTTCCATACCAAAGTTTCTCCGGAACTTCAAAATTCAGTGGTACTGATGGAGATCGGTTGATCAAGTAACATGCGGCTCTGACTGCTTCTCCCCAGAATGGCTTTGGCAGCTTAGCCATACTGAGCATGCTCCGAACACGTTCCATGATTGTTCGGTTCATTCTTTTTGTTATACCATTGTGTTGAGGGGTACGTGGAACTGTCTTATCACGTCGGATGCCATATGATCTGCAATAGGCATCGAACTGCCTGGAAGAGTATTCACCGCCATTGTCGGATCAAAGACACTTTAACTTCTTTCCTGTCTCACGTTCTACCATGACATGGAACTGTTTGAAGTAATCGAACACCTGGTCCTTCGTCCGCAAGAAATATACCCACACCTTTCGAGAAGCATCATCGATAAACGCTAGAAAGTATCGATTGCCGCCAATTGATTCAACCTCCAAGGGACCGCAAACATCAGAGTGTACCAGACTGAGTAACTCTGATCTTCTCGTTGAAGAGGAATTAACTGAGACTCTATGCTGCTTACCAAACAAACAATGATTGCAAGGATCTAGTGTAGCGTCCTTGTCTACAATGATAAGCTTCTTCATTATTAGGGTAGACAACCCTTTCTCACTCATGTGACCAAGTCTCTGGTGCCATAAATTTTGTGAAGCCTCCTTTTCTGCAACATTAATACTGTCTGTGCAGATCTTCACATGAGTTTTGTATAGTGTGCCACAAATGTATCCTCGAGCGACTATCATAGCGCCTCTTGACAATTTCCACGTGCCTCTACTGAAATGACTATCATAGCCCTGTTTGTCGAGAGCTACTCCGGAAAGTAAATTCAGCCGAAGATCTGGCACATGGCGGACATCCTTCAGAGTGATTGTGCTCCCGGAACTTGTCTTTATCTTGACATCACCAATTCCGGCAATATCAGTGGAACTGGAATTTCCCATCTTCACTGCTCCAAAGTCACCAGCTTTGTATGTTGTTAAGTATTCCTTGTATGGAGTCACGTTCCCACTGCATGAACTGCTTAATATTTCTCCACCCTTATTCTTCGGCTGTGAACTGCTTTGACTTTGTTCATCTTTCAATCGGTAGCAGTTCTTCTTCATATGTCCCTTTAATCCACAATGATGGCATTTATATGTTGGTTTTCTGCCATCAGCTGACCTGCCCCTGCTCTTGCTTCAGCCTCTCCATTTATTTTTGCTACTCATTCGCTGTCTCCCCTGATTCTCTGTGACAAAGACATGGGTCTGATATGTGCCCATGTCCTTTCTCCTTGCCTTTTCACTGAATAGGGCATCCTTGACCATTGAGATGGTAAGTTTGCCATTCGGGACTGAGTTGCTGAGTGTTACTACCAGCGTTTCCCAACTATCGGGAAGAGAACTAAGTAGCAATAGTGCCTGAACTTCATCGCCAAGCGGCATCTCTACATACGATAACTGGCTGACCAAGCTCTGGAACTCACTGGTATGCTCGGCAACTGAAGTTTCACTTTTAAACTTCATGTTGACTAAACGCCTCATCAGTAGGGCTTTATTCCGAGCAGTCTTGGCCATGTACATGTCCTCCAACTTTTTCCAGAGGACATATGCGTATGTCTCTTGTGCAACATGGTGGAAGACACTATGATCAATCCATTGACGGATCTGACCAATAGTTTTTCGGTTTGATTTCTTCCACTCTTTCTCTTTGGCAGAATCAGGGTTTATACCCTTCAATTCAATAGGATCGAACAAATCCTTACAGCTAAGGAGATCTTCCATCCGAGGTTTCCACAGCGTGTAGTTTGTGGTTGTGAGCATAATCATAGCCCCGGAAGATGATATTGACTCTTCTGTGGACATTATCACCTTACAAATAATTTTTCAACACAAACGGGGTTGAATTGTAGAAAACAGAGATCATCGATACGTTCGGAACGGTTGAAAATGGTGGAATAGACACTTCGCGGCTTCAATTCCACTTACGGGGCAAAATTATAATTTTTTATAAACTTCAAGGACCAAAAATAAAATTCTGAAAATTTCAGGGACCAAATTGTAAAATTTCAGAATTGCTACAGTACCGCTACAGTACTGCTACAGGAACGTGCTATAGTACTGCTACATGAACTTGCTACAGTGCCGCCAGCTGCTACAGTGAATTGCTACATGACTGCTACAGTGAATTGCTACAAGACTGCTACAGTGATCGCCTTCTCCGGCGAAAATTCCGGCACCGGTCGTCTTCTCCGGCGAGATTCCGGCGAGTTGACCAAACTTTGACCGCGTTTTCTGGGCTCGTTATAACTCCGTTTAAGTCACCGTTTTTTGCGTTGGACTCGGTTCGACGAGACGAATCCATTGGTACACTCAAAATTGGATTTTGAGGAAACTTCAGAAGACCCAAAAACTCAACCAACGTCTCTAACCAAACTCTGATACCACTTGTTAGGAAGAGAGGATCGCTGGACGTTGGGAGATACAAATTTGAGAGAAAAACAACTCTATTACTCACAAGAATAGATTTACAGAGTATTACAAAACTCTTACAAAAAACTCTCAAACTCACACACACTATCTAGGTTGTGATTACACTTCTCTGAGTGATTTTGGGATGATTTACAATTGAGGTTTCAACCTCTATTTATACTAAAACTTTGGTGGCGGTGGAATGGTGTGAACGAGGAAGGTGTCGTGTGAACGGAGATGGTGGGCGGCCGTCATCGTGTTCATCTTTGCTTCTTCTACATGGTGTTCAAAGAAGGCTACTTTGAATATCTAGAAGGTGAGCTTCTAGATTGTAGGCTGGAAACCTTCACTAATTTTTCTTTAATTTATTTCCTCTGTCTCTAAAAAAAAGTCTATCTTTTTATTTACATCAGTTCCAAAATAATTTCTCCTTACTTAATATAATAACAAAAAATCACCAAGTTTCAATTTTACACTTTTATATATTAATTTTTCAGCCGCTTATTAAATGAAAGGTAAACTAAATAATTTAACAATATATTATAAATTAAAAGAAATTTGTTGAGAAACAAGAATGAATGGAGTATATTATAGAAAGGGTATTTCATCTTTTTTTTGTTTTTTTTTTTTTTTTGGCAAAAATAATGATATCATTAAAGTGGAACTTTTCATCAGAAGTTGAGAACGAACAAAGTTACAATCGAATCCATAAACCACTGCAAGGTTCCGGAGCAGTAAACAAACTCTAATCACTAAACAATGAGAAAAAACTAATTAAATCCGAGTCTTGAGCAACCGAAACAAAGCAATGATGCCGGAACATAACATGAAAAAGCGCCACTACACAGACCAATACGAAACCAACCCGAAAGAAACTCTAAAAAACAAACCCAAAACGCCCAAACAACCTACCTAGCTACCGATTTACCTTTCCGAGTCTTAATGACAGAGGCGACTCTACCTTGAAGGGAGTGGGGTCCTGTGACCCCACTAGTAGAAATTTTTTTTATACGATGTATACTTCAAATTGTACATGACACCACTAAATTTAAGTATAGGACCCCATATATTTTTAAAATTTGTGTTTTTTTAAAGGTAAATAACCACTAAAGTACACTTCAAATATAATTAGCCTTAGAAAAAAAAATTAGGACCCCATTGACATTTCATCCTAGAATCGCCAGTGCTTAATAATAGGCTTCAACCATCAAACCAATTATGTTTTTTACCCGCCCGATTTTCAATCTCATATGACGAAACCTTTGCCGAAGAGCTACCAATTCTAATTCCCGGCACAGAAGGAGGTAACCATCCTTCCTTCTCACATTCTTTAAAAAAAAAAAAAAAAAAAAAAAACCAATAGATCGATCTAATTTAACACCACCATCTTCAAAGGGTATTTCCATTATATGGTACGTTATTAATATAATTAAATATATTTACGTAAGATACAGTGGATCAAGCTTTAACTTACTGTACATATATAGCATCTCTGTATGTTAAGTAAATCACATTATAAAATTACTTTGTTTAAATAAATATGAGTGATTATGACGGATGATTTTATGACCATGAAATAGCAGGGAACCAAAACGGTTCCAAATACATGGCCCAATTTTTTTTTTTTTTTTTTAAAAGCAATAATTTAATTAACAACACAACATATTACAATGTATTTGGGGAAACCACATTTTAGAGACCCAACAGATACAACAAACTCATCAGTACACATACACACACTTGCATATCTTTAGGGACTAATCAAGTAAGATGCTATGGTAGTATCTTAAAACAATTAGCGCCTAAGAAACAATTACACGATGAAAATTTATGGATTGTGAAGCCAGTTATGCCAATCGATTTTTTTAGTTTTGCAACGTTTCGCAATCCATTCGAAGCTTTTAACTTGGATTTCATTCAACGCAATCGGAGGGTTCCAACCAGTGTTGTAAAAGTCGTCCGACTTGACCGACGCGTCGGCCGATGCGTCGTTTTTTTGGGTTCTCCGTCCCGTTTTTTCTAAAAACGACTCGAAAGACGGTCAAAGCTAAAAGTTCGGTCAAAGTCTGTCAAAGACGGTCAAAGTTGGTCAAAAACTGTCAAAATCAGTCAAATTTTCATCAAGATCTGATATGTTTTTAGAAATTAGGTTTTGTTTTATTTTTTGGGCCACTCTTTTCTTAATGTCCTTACTGATTATGTACTCGGTAACATTAATTAAGTTTAAAGTTCGATTGTTTTTAAATTTAAGTTCTTATTTAAGAAATTTATGGTACATAATCAACTATTTTATATGTATATAAATATATATTTAAGAAATTATTAATAAAGTCAACGTTGGTCAACGACCGATGCGTCACCGACGCGTCACCGACTCGGCCGACGCGTCCTTTTTAGGTCTAGACCGATGCGTCCCCGACTCGTGACTTTTACAACCTTGGTTCCAACACACATTTTTGAAGGTATTTTGATTTCGATTTTTTTTCTAATAAGGTATCCGCACGTCCACTCCATCGCTTTCCAAATCTTCGCAGCTAAATCCGATGTTTGAAGAGAAGACTTCCCGCAAAAAGCTTCACCGATGGATGAATGAGGAGTCCCACTTAAACCCCACCAAAGAAGTATCTATTCCCATAAACACATTTTTATAAAGGAGAAGGGAGTTATCAACCGTGTCGAGTAATATTAACCGTGATTTTTACCTATAATTACACCTATAGTAATGTCCAAGTAAAATTATATATTAACAACATTAAATTTCAATAATGATAATTATTGTAATGTAATGTAATTGCGATAATGTGACATTACTTTTTTGTTCTTTTTTTTTTTGTCTGAAATAAAATTATGACTCAATTTAAAGTTTCAATCATGTTATTAGAAAGAAATAATAAACGAGTTAATAGAACACGTTCAAAATACTCAATTCAATTTCAATATACTGTTGAATTCAAAGACAAAAGTTGGTAGATGAAATGTTTAAGCACTTGACACGATAGTAGGACTAGTGTAGGAGGTCTCACATGCAAAAACAAATAGCTTTCGTGGTCAAAATTGAAAAGTATCCTCCTAATCAAGAATGTCACGTTTTTAAAAAGAAAAAAATAGAAGTCAAGCATCCATCCTTGCCCATATCTAAAACCGGATGGGTACACACGTCATTAAGGCAATGTTTGGTGGTAGCTTTTTGAAGTTTTTAGTTTTTAACTTTTATGAAAAAATTTCTATTTAATAAAAAATTTCGTTTGATTAAACGAGCTTAAAGCTCTTAGACAGAAGGAAAAAGATAAAAGCAAAAGCTAAAAGCAAAAGTTACAATTGGTGTATGTATTGTAATCCTCAATTCTATCTTTGATACACGTTTAATTTAGTCATTTCATGTATGAACAATTATGTTTGAATGTTGGTTATCACTTGTTAATGTTTATCTTGTTAAACCAATACCTTAGGATGAGTTTAGAGTTGTTGGTTGGCAACTCTGATCATCACCCGATGGAAGGCACCATTGGACGAGGGACATGGACCATCGGTCGATGGCCAAGGACCATCGTCCGATGGTCATGCAGACTAATATAAATAGAGGTGACGGGTTTCATTGATAGGTTACAAACCCTAATCACTTTTAGCCGTCTCTCTGGTCTCTGCAATCGTCCCTAACACAACCCCAACCGAATAGCAATCCTAGGCATCGATCTAATCTCGTGTAGGTTTGATTCTTCGATCCCGAAGGATTAATCATATTCGGCTCACCTAATCTAGTGTTTCCGTCTCTAGGTTTAGGTTTAACGTTTGATCTAAGGTCTCAAATCGTCAACAGCTACTAGAAGTAGCGCTTAACTTTTAGCCTTTTGTCATTTTACTCTTTATTTAACAGTTCAGCCCCTCTCCCAAACACCAAAATACTGTATCTTTAAAAGGCTAACAGCTACCAGCTATCAGGTAAAAGCTATCAGCTATCAGCTAAAAGCTACCAGCTACAAGCTATCAGCTACCAGTTAGTTTGCCAAACATAACCTAAGTCGTAAATTTTTTTGGATTCGCAGAGGAAACTTCTCTAGCAACGATCACATTGGGTCCTCACTAGTGAGTAAAACCCCTGAGTGACAAGCCCCCAAGCGGCGAGATTAAATCGTAAATTTCAAACCATTTAATTTTATTTATTTATTATATATTTTAGAGTTTTTATTTCAACTAGCTAAATAATTACTCCTTATTGATTACTTGATAGTTGCACCAGAGGCTCCCTCAAAAAGGTTGTTATACCGTACCTTTTGACATAACTATAACTATACTCTAATAGGATTATAAATGAGTCGAGCTACTCGAACTCGACTCATTAAAAGCTCGATTGGAGCCGAGCCTAAACGTGCTCGAGCCTGAGCTTAAACATATTTTAAAGCTCGTTTAGTAAACGAGTCCGAGCTCGAGCTTAATGGGTCGAGTTCGAACAAACTCGTATGCCTAAACGAGCTTTTCCAATACGAATTAATGTCTCCTTTTTTTCACATGAACTATTCGATATCACCTATAGGACAACATTAATGTCTCCTTTTTTTTTTTCTTTTTTTTTTTGCACATGAACTATTGTTCTAATAATTTTGTAAATCTCACATCTAGCACTTTCGATTACGATAATTGAATTGTAAATGCACATTAAGAATAATCTTCAACAGGACACGCGTCATATCTCCTCACCTATATATATAGTACCCCTACTTTTAGCTAACCCATACTCCATCCATATTTCCACATAAAGCTCCTCGATCTATTCTATATACGACTCTTCACCTTCTCATTCATTTTCGATTCATATTCTCATTCGCAAAAACACAGTAGCCTCAATCATTCAATCAAATTAATCTCTTCATTTTAACAAAACAAAATGACAAGAAAAACAATCATTTCTTTAAAAAATGCAACCAATCGAAGACAAAAACTCGCCGTACTTCTTCATAGCTCCGAGCCAAACATATTCATCACAACTGAAAACCAACACGAAAATTCTGAATCCGATAATCGAAGTAGTAACGCCTCATCTCATAGTCGCAACATGTCGTCGAATTCATCTCCGGTGAATCACTTCATGTCACCATTTAACCAAATGTCTTCACCATGGATTAATCTCCATCATGTTAATATTAAGGGGAGTGCTGAAAACACGGGGTTAATCGGATCGTTGGTACTTGAAGAAGGTCATATATATTCGTTAGCTTCATCGGGTGAGTTGTTATACACCGGATCAGATTCGAAAAACATTCGGGTTTTGAAGAATTTGACGGAGTTTTCCGGATTTAACTCGAGTAGTGGATTAGTTAAAGCCATCGTGGTGTCTGGTGATCGTGTATTCACGGGACACCATGATGGCAAAATTAGGATCTGGAAATATTCGGATAAAACAAAAAAGGCTTATAAAAGGGTAGGTAATTTACCTACTACAAAAGATTATATCAAAAGCTCAATGAACCCTAATAATTACATTGAAGTAAGACGAAGTTGTAATGTTCCATGGATAAAACATTACGACGCAGTTGCTTGCATGAATTTAGATGATGAACAAGATTTGTTATATTCGGGGTCATGGGATAAAACCTTAAAAGTTTGGAGACTATCAGATTCCAAGTGTTTAGAATCCATAACAGCCCATGAGGACGCTATAAATAGCGTTGTTACGGGCTTTGATGGGTTAGTTTTCACGGGGTCTGCTGATGGAACCGTGAAGGTTTGGAGAAGGGAATTAGTTGGAAAGAAATGTAAACATATTCTTGTTTACACACTTTTGGATCAAGATAGCGCGGTTACATCTGTGGTATTAAATACCATAAATGCAACCGTGTATGTTGGATCCTCAGATGGGTTGGTAAATTTTTGGGAACGCGATAAACAATTTTTATCCCACGGTGGCATTTTGAGGGGACACAAAATGGCAGTTCTTTGTCTTGCAACAGCTGGAAACTTGTTGTTGAGTGGTTCGGCGGATAAGAGTATATGCGTGTGGCGAAAGGGAATGGGTGGTGTTCATACGTTATTATCAGTTTTGAATGGACATACTGGCCCGGTTAAATGCTTAGCAGTTCAAGAACAAGATGAAGATGATGATAGTGAACGAGAATGGATTGTTTATAGTGGTAGTTTGGATAATTCAGTTAAGCTATGGCGAGTATCTGAAGAGCCACAAATATAGGATTGTGATATAAGGGACGGAGCTTTGTTAAAACCAAAAGGGGCCTGGGCTACCCCACCAATTTTGTACTCCTAGTTACTAGTCGTTCATAATTTTATGGCATTCAATATTGTAATGTTTTCATTTTTACATATATAGTAAGTATAGTTGGAGTTTAAAATTAAAAAAATCAACCACCTATGTATATCAGTTATTTACTCCGTATAATAAAAAAAGTAACACAAAATTTAACTTATATCAACATTTATTCTAGTGTAACATATTTAATAATTGACCCACTGTGTGTATCACATTTTTTGTTATATCATTTTTCATGAATTATAAAGGCACAATTGTAGGTTATGTTTTATTTATCAAGAGAATAATTCAACACTTCGATGAGTTTTGCCCCCTCAATTTTAATATCTAAACTCCGTCCCTGGATATAGTCATTGTAATGTATGAATATTACAAGGAGTTAACTCTTAACATCACGCGCCTTGGTATGGTGGCGCGTGCGCGTTAATCTTTGTCAAGATTTTGAGTTCTGAGTAGCTTGATTGTGATTGGTACAACGAAGATTTAAACGATTGACAAGCCAGAACAAGTTTGATAAGATGGTGATCAAGATCCATGAACAAGATTTTATTTAGTTTTATGAAGAAAAATAATATAAATCGAGTTCATGGTTATTCCGTAATTATATAAAGAGTAAGTTTTAACAAATACATTACGTGTATATTTTGAGGAAAAGTGTACAGTAAATTATGCTTAAGCCGGGTTCGAGAGGTAAAAAAGCGTCTATGGCATTGTTTGATCGTAGTGCTTGTCTGTTGTGTTTGTGTTTCATTCCGTTATGTTTCCTTTTATTTGTCTTAGGCTTTGTAGTTGTTTGGTAGTTCATTTATGTTTGTTTTCTGTGTCGTATGGTTAAGTTTGTTAGTGTTTACGGTTTTTGTTCGTTGTTCCGTGTTTGATTGGTTAGTTTGATTTGTATGGCTCGACTTGCCGTTAGATAGTTTTCAGACTTTTCGATTGCATGTTTTGATCGCTTAATTTCTAGTTAGGCCTGTCGATGTCCCTCGACATTGTCATCTGAATGTGGGTGGGACGAAAATACACGACGTCTCAGGTGGAATTTGAGTGAGAGGTTGTTCGCTCCGGGTGCTCCAAGCTAGAGGCTCGCGATTGTATAAACTTTAGCTGGCAAAAAGCCATTGCTTAATTTTATCATTTATATATATATATAATCAATCATCGTGAATTAGTCCAAAGTAACATATATATAACCATCGATTTTTAAAAACCTGATTACATAATTATTGTTGTATTAGATATCATAAGGAACAATCTCACAAGCATATCAAATAACAAAAACGAATAGAATAAACATTCAATAGGAAAGAACTAAATCAAAGAAAACACGAAATCGTAAATAAGAAACAACATCGAGCGGTCGTCAAACTGATTAGTCAGCAAAGCAATAGGATTATACAAGTGAAAACTGGATCGAGTAAAACGTAAGATAACTTAGAAGAAGACAGTAGTGGAAGGTAATAAAAATAAAAATGGAACATTAATGTATATCCTAATATATAGAAATCGAAAGAGAGGGAAGGTGACTCATCATGTACGTTTGATTTCGTTACAGTTTAACTAATTCTATAATTCCACGAGGAGGTGGAGGTGGAGGTGGAGGTGGAGGCTGATGAAGGACACGTGTAACTAATATGAATGGAAGTCAAAGCAGGTGCTGTAAAATCTCATCTCGGTATGATAAGATAAATGATAGAAATCAATGACCTGATTCAAATGGGTAACCCGATCCAACTTTAGATGTTCAACGGATGAAAAGTTGACACGTGTTGAGAGCTGGAGTGCAAGCTGAAAAAAAGCACAGTCTAAAATCAAATGCGGTTATGCATGGACTATAAAGTCCCGTTTGGCTCACGGAATCCAATGGGATTCCGGCAGAGTTGAAATTGAATTTAAACACGCGTCGTGTCTAAATTCAATTCCAATTCCGCCAGAGTCTCACTAGATTCCGTGAGTCAAACGGGGCCTAAGAAGTCTGGACTAGTTCTAGGACTATATGAAAGTCCCGGGTTGAAAACTAGACAAAAATCAATCTTGAATGGTTCTAAATTAAAAATAAAACTTATACTCAGTATTGGGGTGTTTGTCTTTGCATTTGGAACTTGATTATTTGATTATTACGTTTTCAAATTGTAAATAATCAGTTTATAGTGTTTGACAAGTTAAACAAAAAAAATCAATTATTTTCGATTTGAGAAACACAAAATGTGAAAATGAAAAAACAAGTCACCCCTTACTGCAGCAAAACATGATTATCAGAGTATTACGTTTTTTACTTGTTAATTTAACAAATAATCAGATTTATCAAACACTTATTTGACTGATTATTTGATCATTACATTGTCAAACAGTATAAGCGAATCGAAACACTATTATTTTATGACACGTTTTTGTTGGGAAATTACGGTCTCACTAATTCCCACCACCCAGCCCAACAATAATAGTAAAGAAATAAGAACAATACACAACACAAGATTTAACGTGGAAACTCCAAAACAGGAGAAAAACCACCGGCCCCCAAAGAGAGAAAATACACTATATCACAAATTGTTACAATGATATAGACGACTCTCTTAAGCCAACTACACTCTCCAAAATATTTAACTAATACAACTCTCAAACAAAGGTAAGAAAGAAAAAAATAATCAAATACTTAAAGTGTATTGATTGGTGCGATTTGGAATGAAGACTTAGCCCCTCTTATATAACCAAGTCACTCACCCCTCACATCTTCCTCCCACCAATGTGGGATAAACATATCTTCTACTAGCCAAAATAAACCAACAAATCTCCACCTTTTGGATAGAAGAAGGTAACCATGCTTCCACATTGCAAGGATAACCGATGTAGACGCTTCCTCGACGACAACTTCAAGATCCTCATCTTCATGCCGTTGACATTATCTCCCAAGAGACAAAACTTGCATCTTCATCGAACATTGTCTAAACCGACAATCATTGTCATCACAGACAATCATAACTCTTAACAAGAATTATCATACTCCACCATTAAGAGTATAGCACTTAGAATATCACATTCCAAGCATTTCACCTCGGCACATGTTGTTGAACAACCAGCTGAAACTTTATGGTGCAACTTCCTGTTTGGCTTTCCCTGGAAGTTTCATCAGCTACAACATCAGTTTCCACCACACAACCTGCATCAACGCCAAACCAATGCCCATGTGTAATTGTGGAACCGCTAACGAACATCCCTTTCCACGGTGGCGCGGACACACCATGAGGATGACGTGACTTCAGAGGAATTCGTCACTCTCCGTAACAACGGAGACAATGTTAGCGTCTTTGGAGCCATTTGCCGGATTAGCTCCACCGGGACAATTAACCCTTACATGCCCAGTCTTCCCGCACTTCCAGCATGTCAGATTCTTTCTAGAGTTTCTCTTCTGCCTATCCGAACACAACACTATCGTATCTCCTGATGACGAGACCCCGTTACCTTCCAGTCTTTTCTCCTCGGATAGGAGCTTGCTAGTAACGTCTTCAAACTTCAGAGTTTTCTTCCCATACATCAAAATAGGTTTCATGTGTTCATAAGACGATGATAAAGATAATATCAACCTCAAAGCTTTATCTTCATCATCCGTTTTAACTCCAATAGCCTCCAGTTCTGAAACAATACCGTTAAGAATACTTAGATGATCTGAAATCTTTGAACCCCCATCCATACGCAGAGTATGAAATTGTTCTTTAAGACACAACCGATTTGAGATGCCCTTGCCCTGGTACAACTGCTCTAGTTTAACCCAAAGCTCCTTTGCCGTTGATAACCCGTGCACATTTGCAAGCACGTTCTTTGCAAGACACAAACGAATCGCACTTGCTGCCCTCAAATCCATATCATCCCATTCTTCTTCATCGAACTTACTGCTAGAATCACTGCCAGGAACAAGGGTGGGTTTACCCTTCAAAGCCTTGTGTAAACCGGACTGAATCAACACATCCTTGACTTGAACCTGTCATAAGCCAAAATTGATCATCCCATCAAATTTCTCTACATCAAACCTCATTGGACTGAACTTCGACATCGTATCCGTATCCTATAGACAACACTTTCTCTGATTTTGCTCACGTTTCGAATAGCCAAAAGATGTAGCAGGTAGCCAGGACCCTTTAAATCGGAAATCCACAACTCGCCACTAACAAATCCAACTATTACTACGAATCAGAAAAAATATTGTCTAACCAGATACCCTATACGATCAATAGAACTCGTTTCTGGTGTGGACGATCCACTCCCGTGGCAACCACAGAGCATACTCCGACTCCTATAACCGAGACCCCCGTCAAACCTGACGCTCTGATACCAGTTGTTGGGAAATTACGGTCTCACTAATTCCCACCACCCAGCCCAACAATAATAGTAAAGAAATAAGAACAATACACAACACAAGATTTAACATGGAAACTCCAAAACAGGAGAAAAACCACCGGCCCCCAAAGAGAGAAAATACACTATATCACAAATTGTTACAATGATATAGACGACTCTCTTAAGCCAACTACACTCTCCAAAATATTTAACTAATACAACTCTCAAACAAAGGTAAGAAAGAAAAAAATAATCAAATACTTAAAGTGTATTGATTGGTGCGATTTGGAATGAAGACTTAGCCCCTCTTATATAACCAAGTCACTCACCCCTCACATCTTCCTCCCACCAATGTGGGATAAACATATCTTCTACTAGCCAAAATAAACCAACAGTTTTGATACAACAGATTAGTTGATTCTAATTATTTTAAGCGCATAATCAGTTCTTAAAACGCAAACCCAAACAACCTCTGTATTTTAACTAAAGCTTATATGTAATTTATAGATTCAAATACGTTTATTGAGTTTCATTTCAATCGATCGCCACACCATATACTCACGTTGTTATCTATTAACGACTAAAGAGATAGACATATAGACATATAGACATACTTTTATATATTGTAAGATTATTGCCTGCATTAAAGTTAAAACAGATCATATGTTTTTGTTATAGTTGATAGGTTTTTATTTGTACTTTATAAAAAGTGATTCATAATCATTAAAATTTATAATACGTACTTTTATATTTAAACTATTTACTGAGAAAGGTGACCCGAACACTATCTAAATTATGGTTGATTTACAATGTTCTGTTTTTCTATAAACAAAAAGAAGTAAATAAAGTTTAAGAAACGTTCAACTAGTGTGACATTGTTCACTTTATGTATTAATATTAATAAATACTACGTATTAAATATATTTAAACGAAAAAATATGAGAATAGTTGTGGTACACGTATATTTGAATAAATACCTTATTCGTTAGCAATATCATGTTCGGGGATGTAGCTCATATGGTAGAGCGCTCGCTTCGCATGCGAGAGGCACGGGGTTCGATTCCCCGCATCTCCATTTTTAATCACTTTAATATATTAGTAGGTGAACAATTTCAAATGTAAAAAAAATGAGTTATTTTTTTCACTTAAATATTTTAATAGGTAGACAGTTTCAAATGTAAAAAAAAAAAATAAACAAATAAAAAAACAAAAGCAAAAATGAGTCACTTAAATATATTAATAGGTGAACAATTTCAAATGTAAAAAAAAAAAAAAAAAAAAAAAAGTTCAATTTCTATCGTATAAACAAAACAGGTGGTGAATTAATGAAGTCATGATTATAAAATTCAAGGACTGAAACAATCGAAAGTATCAGATGCATAAACCATAAAATGGCTTTAATGAGTACGTAACGCCTCCAACCATTTCATGAGTAGGTTAGCTGACTCCTGTTCTCAGTTGGGCTCAAGCCACTAAGAATGGCAATGGATCGGATATGGATCGGGTGATATCATATCCACATCTATATACATTTAATTTTTCGTCATCCATATCTATATCCATATCCATTTAATTTCAGTTTTTTCGTCCATATCCATATCCGATGGATTAAGCGGGTTATTAGATATTCATTGAATATTAAATAAAATGTTAATCAAATGACGAATTTATCAATTTAATATAGATTATAACAAATGTAAATATTTAATCTTCATATTTTCGTTGTTGTTAAACATGTTTTGATGGTAATTTGTCGCTAATTGTGAATTTAATTAAGCAAAATACGTTATAATATAAGTAAATATACGTTTAAACTAATTTAAATATGTAACTTTGAATATTGTTACTAACAATTTAATAATTGTGACTATCACAACCCTTATTCTCGTTACTAATTTAAGAATTTATAGATTATATTTATATGTATACCGATATGTAGATGTATATTGATGTGCGAGCGGAGGTGTACGAAATATACTATTATTTTTAATACGAAATACGGAAAAATTTACAAGTTTTAATTATTTATATAGATGGGATATACCTGAACCTTGCTACAACACTTATAGGCAGTGTACCTAATCGTAGAGTAGTGTAGTTTTTAGTAAGTCCGGTTCGTTCCACAGGGAGCTGGTTGATTACGTACTATATTTTTAACATATATATATATATATATATATATATATATATATATATATATATATATATATATATATATATATATATATATATACACACACACACACACACACACATACATATAAGTGTTTATTATTATTATAAAGGGGGTTTTACCGTTTAATGATCGGTTTGTCGATTTTATATTTTAAGCGTAAAGATAAATGACAATAATTAAAGTGCATAAAATAAATAACGATAAATGAATGACGATAAATAAAAGTACGATGAGATATGAAATAAAATAATTATGCTTATTTAAACTTTCGTAATCATGATGTTTGACGTTTTGATTTTAATTAATTGTCACCCGGGTTAATTGTCCTTTGTCCTAGATTTATTTGATACCTATCTGGTTTTTGTCCATAATAGTCCATCAGTCATAATTATAAAATGCTCGTCAAATTAACCTTATACCCGAAGTCGAATATTCCAACTAATTAGGGATTTAGACTGTAACAAGGTTTTAATACTTTGTTAATAATTACACCAGGTTATCGACTGCGTGTAATCCAAAGTTTTAATACTTTGTTAACAATTACACCAATTACCCTTGTATGTAATCCACCCCTGTTTTAATTAGTCCATGATATATTAATTTATTCACTTGGCCAAAATGAATAATCAATTACCCAAACTCAATTGATTAATTAAATGATTGTAAAAGATGTCGTATAAACGTCACTAAATAGGACATTCATAATCATTTAATAATTATTAGATTAACTAATTTGAAAATAGGTTCGACAGATTCCAATGAGTTGTCATTCGATTAGACAATACCACCCATCTATTAATAGTCAATAGTCCAATGTCCACAAGTGTCGGTCTTTTGTCCAAACCTTAATTATGGTACAAAATCCAATAACCCCGTCTTAATATTTAGTCCAACATCACGATTACTTCGACTTAAATAAGCATAATAATAACTTAGTTACGAGACATTAATTTAAATAGGAAGAACATAGCTTACAGTGGTTATTAATAGCGTAGCGTTACACGGACAGAGTTCCGACTTTAAAACCCGTAAAACATTTCTTACAATAACCTTATTATTATTAACTTAAAATTAAAATTATAATTATAAAATATAAATATAAATATAAACTGAGAGAAAGTAAGAAAGTGTGAAGGTGCACTCTCATTCGGCCAGAATTCGTTGGTATTTATAGAGTTGGCCAGCATTTGATACCCATGCGATCGCATGGTTTTCCTTCTTCCTGGCCATGCGATCGGCCATCGCATGGCCGCCTAGTACAGCATCCTTTGAGTTTAAAACGTGGGCTGCTAGATTTAAATATTATATAATATAATTTTATATAATTATATATATATTATGTTATATTCTTGTGCATAGTAGACTTGTAATTTCAGGTCCGTTGAGTTGTACGTTAATGCTCGATTTATGTCTCGGTTCCGAATTTTTGAACGCCTTTTCGTATGCTTAGATATCTTGTACTTTGCGTTCTGCGACTTGTACTCTTGTCAATATTTAGACGTTAATCATCAATAAATTGAACCACTTGGATTGTATCTTGTATATTTGAGCTTTTTGGTCATTTGCGTCTTCAAATCGTCGTTTCTGTCTTCTGTCTTCACATTTATTTATTTAAACGAATATTACTTGTAAATAGAACAATTGCAACTAAAAGCTTGTCTTTATGGAAGGATAATGCTATGAAATATATGTTCTTTTTTAGCATTATCAAATATCCCCACACTTGAACGTTGCTTGTCCTCAAGCAATACAGAACTTGAAATAAAACAAACTTCACTCGAATCACTTTTTTGTTCTCACACTTTATACATCAGTGATTTTGATACGGCGGTATAAACAATGATAGTAACGATGTGGTTTACAGTCTCACATGACTATGAAAATTTAGATCCTTTATGGAAATTGGATCTTTATGAAAACATTTGATCTTTTGAAAATTCAAGCTAGATTTTAACCTAGACAAGTTTTCCGAAATAACCCTTCACCGGTTTTTGCAAAATATTTTTGTGGGTTTTGTGAGTTTCAGATTTTAAAATTTTAGCTCAAAACTTGCGGTTTTGTATCACCCACTTGCTAACCTTGTATTAGGAAAGCACACGTCCAGTTTACTTGCTCTGTATATTACCTTTTGGTAAACTACCGTCCAGTTGTAAAGGAAAACGTTGAACTAGCAACTGTTAAGGCAATGTCTAATGACATGCAGGTGTTCATGTTCCACAACGTATCGAATGCAATTACTATCCTTTGTAGGAGAAGTAGTAAAGATCACCCTATAATTTTTTGGTCTGGCACAATGTCCTGTCTTCGACCATGCTATGCAACCACCGTTCTTACGGTTGACACCCGATTTGGTTCAGGTGACCTAATGAATTCTGATGAATTCTCATGATTTTACGTTCATTGGTAATGAACGCATCGAAAATAGGTTTTCAGAAAACAAATCGGTTTTAATTTGATCAAAATATTTTCTCGTTCAAGCTCGAGTTTAGATATCATCGAATTCCATGAGTTTCTAATTCTCAATCTTTAAAGTCAATCTCAAGGATTGAGTAATATCAGGCTTAAATGCTTATTTATAATCTTTAAGGTGATTGTCCTTTTTGGGGGTCTAATTCATTAGTCTTATCAAGCTAATTTGCACGGCGCCCTCTCATGGTTAGGATAAGTCTGACCACTTGGCGACCCTGTTTGTGATGACCCGGAAATTTCTGACCAAATTTAAACTTTATCTTTAAATGATTTAATATTTTCGACATGATAAGCAAAGTCTGTAATGTTGAGTCTCAAAGTTTTGGAACTATATTCATGTAATCAATTATTCTTTGACTGTTCTCGAAGATTCACGAACAATATACATATATAACTTAATGTGTGTGTGTATATATATATATATATATATATATATATATATATATATATATATATATATATATATATATATATATGATTTCAAGTTATTTAGTAAATGATATTAACATTCAATTATTGATTCGATTAATATTTAGATAGGTTAACTAAAACGTTTAAGATAAACCAGTAAAACACTAATTTGCTACAGTATTTTCAAATTGCTACAGTACCCGAAAAGCTACAGTGTTTTCGAAAATCACTATTTGCTACAGTAAAAAACTTTGCTACAGTAAAACACTATTTCAAAATGAAAATGTATATTATATATATATATATATATATATATATATATATATATATATATATATTAACAAATAGCGAGACGATGATTTATCGAAGTAAATGACCAAAACACTCAAGTGTATAAGTTACAATTCTATTGATATAATTTAGGGATAATTTAAGGCTATATTTTGACAAAGGTACGTGTCCCAAAATGTAAATTACAAGTTTTCTCAGCGTACGAAGGGACGTTCGAAAAATCGGAACCGGGACATAAGTCGAGTGACGACGTACGACTTATCGGAGCAAAAGTTACAAGTCAACTATGCACGTAAATTTAATATAATATATAATTAATTATATAAATTAAATATATATTATATATATATTAATATTTAATTACGTCGACAAACTAAATTACAAAATCATATGTGAGCTGGAAAAGGGGTCCATGCGATTGCATGGAGTCCCCTCACAACAGCCATGCGATCGCATGGCAGGGAAATTCAGGCCACCTATAAATGCTCGTTCGATCTGGTCCAGTTTCATCAATCTATATCTCTCGATATCTTTTTCTATGTATATATTTATATATTATTATTATTATTATTATTATTATTATTATTATTATTATTATTATTATTATTATTATTATTATTATTATTAATCTTATTATTATTAGTATTATTAATTAGTATTATACATAAACTACTACGACGAGGTTATGAGCGTGTCACTTTTAAAATGGATTTTTGAATATTACCAACCGAGTAAATGACTCCTTATATAAGGTATGTCTCGTTTTATTGAACTAATGTCAAAATTGACTTTTTGAAACGACTTTGGATAACTTTTGTATGTCGATCTTGAGCATTAGGATTGTGATACACTATGACCTGACCTAGTTTGATAGACATTTATTGACCAACATATGTTCTCTAGGTTGAGATCTACGATTATTTGAAATTCTGAGTTTCGGTCACATTACGATGAACAACTTTATGTGCTGCTAAGGTGAGTTTCATTGCTCCCTTTTTAATTGCTTTTGCAATCTATATTTTTGGGCTGAGAATACATGCAATTTATTTTAAACGCAATGGATACAAGTACATACTAAATTCTACACTGAGTTTGAATCGAAAATCCCTTAGCTTTGGTAACTAGTAGCTGCCAGTACATAGGATATGAACTGGTGGGCGAGAATAACAGTATATGGATCCATAGGGCTTGACATCCCCGTCCGAGCTAGAGCACTAGCCTTTTAACGGACGTATGCTATTTGAGAAGCGTACACGTTGGTTTGCGTGTATTATTAAGATGATTATACAAAGGGTATAAATTATATATTCGTTAAGTTTAGTTACCAGGGTGCTCAATCTTGTAGAATATTTTGATAAACGTTTCTGGACGAAACAACTGAAATCTTGTGATCCACCTTTACGTACAGATTATGCAAAACATTAAAACTATGAACTCACCAACCTTTGTGTTGACACTTGTTAGCATGTTTATTCTCAGGTTCCCTAGAAGTCTTCCGCTGTTTGCTTATATGTTAGATAAGCTATGTGCATGGAGTCTTACATGACATATTTATCAAGGAAATGTTGCATTCACCAAATCATCACCATGTATCTTATTTTGACTGCATTGTCAATGGAAGTACTATTGTAAACTATTATTTACGGTGATTGTCTATATGTAGAAATCATCAGATGTCGAAAACCTTTGATTTAAATATTCATTTATGGTGTGCCTTTTCAAAAAGAATGCAATGTTTACAAAACGTATCATATAGAGGTCAAATACCTTGCAATGAAATCGATGAATGACGTGTACGTCCATATGGATTTGGAGCGATCGTCACACTATTTGATGCTGAGGTCCGTGGATTTCCTGCTGATTTTAGAGATGACTTTTCTAGATTTTTCGTCAACCTACAGCTGATCTGGACGACAACTTCCTGACCTAAATCAAGAAGCGCGTGTCTTTTTCGGAAGACTTTACTTCCTTTTAATGATAGAATTGATTCATCGTGTAGATCCATCTTTTGTTTCAAATATATTACAGTAAATCGGGTAAAACTGATTAGTTTAGTCCAAAACAAAAGTACCTGCAATAATCTTGTACAAAAATATGTGATATATGTTTTAAAGAACTTGGTAAATTCTTCCCACACTTAGCTTTTATTTTATCTTTCTTTGCCTTTTTATTTTCTTCTATTTCATTTTAAATTAATTCTAGCGTTTTAGGTTGTTTCTCAATTTATGTCCTTTTCGAGGCAACAATAATTTCGGCATTAACACCTAGTTTTATCGTTCATAAATATGTATAAACATGATTTTGAGTTCATTTAGTTAAAAAAATTTTAAATTTTCACAAAATTTGCCAATTAAACCAAGTGTAAACCCGAGATAATTTATAACCCTTCCCCACACTTGAGATCTTGCAATGCCCTCATTTGCAAGAAATCAGTAAAAATTTAAATTCATGAGGGTAATTAGCATAGAAAAATGATTAAAAATACCGAGTTTGCAAATATATTGTTTTATATCACATTTGATATTTTACGTCTTTTCGTTAAAATTAGTAGCTTTTGCTGAACTTAATGCCAGTCTTTGAAAGTGCATTGTTTTACCCTGTTTTGTATATAACATAAACTACAAACAAATATATACATACTTTTTTTTTATATAAAAACCTTAACTTAATAAAACAAATAATTGATAAATTTAAAATTTTGTTTTCCTTTTTATATTGGTAGAGGTAGTTTCGGTACATTTACCTAGTCCGTCCCTAGACAAAATTTTAAAATTTTTGTTCTAAAGTGATTGTTTTAAAAGCAAAGATTTTTGTGTTTTTTAATTTTTTTTTGGCATACTTTAGATCAATAAAATTAAAAATAATGATAACAAAATTTTTCGCCCCGCCCTCGGGTAAAGTAATTTCGGTTCTATGACCTAGTGTTTAATTCACGACGAATTTTAGAAATCATTTTTTTAAACTTAATGAAATAAAGTAAATTTTATTTTTAAATTCACACAAAACTTAAATTTTTAAAAAAAATGCATATTAATTTCATACAAAACCTACAAAACAAAAAAAATTCAGAATGGGGGGAGAAAACTAGTTTTTTAGTGTCTGCTAGTGTAAAAGACCAATCGGATTCCATTCTCGGAACTACACGAGAACAGAACAACTAACTCTAGACAACATTTTCTTTTTAGAACATTTGAATCTCCCCACACTTAGGTAGTTGTGGTGTCGAAATTGTGATTAACTTCATCGTCAATTTCTTTTGGACCATAATCAACTTACATATATGTGACTTTTGCTTTAAGCCATTGGTCGGATTCCTGTATAATATCCACAAATTCAACTAGTTTCGCCTTTTCTTTAGGCGATAGGTTGGATATTAACCGGTTACACAACTTAAAGTTCCCCTTGGTTCTAGCATCGCGAATCCATTTAATAAGTTTCTTCATTGAACTGTTAATAACGGGGTCATTTAATTTCGTATCAACAACGGGGTTCTTTGTTATCAAGTCATCATTAGGTGTTACTTCATCTTCCCCACACTTAGGTGTTTTATTATTGTTAAGCACTACCGTTGGAGTTGGTAAAATAATATGGTTCTTACCAATCATTTTTATTGGTTCAACGGTTTTGGTTGGTGGAGATTTAGACTTTCGAATCACAAAGGTGATTGATTTTTCACCATTACTAAGTGTCATTCTACCCTCTTTACATCAATTAATGCCCCGGTGGACGCTACGAATGGTCGACCTAAAATTAGAGGAACGTTTGAGTCCTCTTCTATGTCAATGACAATAAATTAGACTAAAAAGGTTAAATTACCCACTTGAACGGGTAGGTTGTCAGCAATTCCAACTGGGTGCTTAATGGTTTGATCAAAGAGTCGAACACTCATTTCTGTTTAACTTAACTCACCTACTCCTAATCTCTTATATAATGAAAGAGGCATAACACTCACACTCGCACCTAAATATGCTAGTGCATCATACATGACACAATCACTAAGTAGACAAGGAACAATAAGTTCACCCGGATCACCCAACTTGTGTGGAAGTTTCGGTGGAACTGTCTTCACCGGATTTACTTTTACGGTTTTTATTTCTTGCACTTTCTTATTCTTCTTCTTCTTTCTAATGGTATCACAAACTTTATTACTTATCACTTGCTCATACTCAATTCCTTTTCTTGAAAACGGGATGGGTGGTCTGTATGGTACCACCACTGGCTTTACATACTCGGGTGGTGGTGGTGGTGTAACTTCTTCATTGTTACTCACATCTAAAACCTTCCCATCTTCTGGTGCTTGTTTTTCAGAATTTGTTGACACCATATTAACATTCTCATTCCGAGGATTTACTTCAGTATTACTCGGTAGCTTTCCTTGTTCCCTCTCACTCCTCACGCTAGCAAGAGTACCTACGTGTTTTTCTAGATTCAAAATGGAAGCTTGTTTAGTTCTTAATGACTGATCAAACCTCTCATTTGTTTGGGTTTGAGTTGCAATAAATTGTGTTTGAGATTCAACTAGCTTTTGTACCATTTCTTCCAGATTTGACTTTTTCTCTTCGGTTTGTTGTGGTGGTTTATACAAACTAGGTCTTTGTTGATTGAAAGTATTGTTTTGAGTTGGTTGGTTATTCGGACCTTGTTGGTTATACGAGTTATTGTTGGGTCCATTTGGATTGTAAAGAATGTTTTGATGTCGATTGAAGTTTGGCCTTGGCGGTTGATAATTATTTTGATAATTATTTCCCGGCCTTTGGTTCATGTAGGAAACATTCTCACGTTGTTCCATCGTTTCTTCAACATTACAATCTTTTGTTAAGTGTGGTCCACCGCATTGCTCACAACTGATTCGTATTACGTGAATATCTTTAGTCATCTTTTCCATTCGTCTCTCGAAAGCATCTATTTTTGCAAAAATGGAATCAAAGTCATGGCTAGAATCGGCTCTAGCTGCTTTAGATGAACGAATAATATCTTTTTCTTGATGCCACTCATGGGAGTGGGAGGCTGTGTTATCAATAATTTTGTGAGCTTCGGTAGCGGTTTTCTTCATAATGGAACCACCAGCTGCTGTGTCGATGTCTTTTCGTGTAGCAACGTCGACACCTTGATAGAATATTTGTACTATTTAAAAAGTATCTAACCCGTGTTGAGGACATCCTCTCAACATTTTTTCGAATCTTGTCCACGCCTCATATAACGTTTCGTTTGGCTTTTGCTCGAACGTGGCAATTTCTCCTTGAAGTCTCACGGCTTTAGATGCCGGAAAGAATCTTTTAAGAAATTTTTCAACTAAGACATCCCATGTGTCAATCGCTCCTTCGGGTAACAATTCTAACCAATCTTTGGCTTCTCCCTTTAAAGTTCAGGGAAACAACATGAGATAGATCTGTTCATCCTCAATTTCTCGGATTTTAAATAGAGTACAGATCCTATTAAAGGTTCGATGATGTTCGTTTGGATATTCTTTTGGCGTACTACTATATTGGAATTGATTAGTTACCATGTGTAGAATTTGTCCTTTGATTTCATAATCTGGCGCATTAACGTCTGGTTGAATAATGGTATGTCCTTGGCCAGTGCGTGTAGCTCTCATTCGATCCTCCATACTTTGAGGTTCCGTTACTTCCATGTATGAATTTGTTAAATCCGAATCACTAGAAGATTCTGATTTAACTGTTTGTAGTTCAGGAGGAATGATTAGTGATTCAGGATCTTGGAATTGTCCTTGAATATCCTCCGGGTTCTCAATTGTGAAGTCGGGTTCAAAAAATAGATTATCGAAAATTTGAATTGGAGTACTTGGTTGCCTAGATGATGATTCTAAAGAAAAATTAACGGCGGCAATTTTAGCTAGATGTCTTGATCGAGTTACAGGAGGTGAACGTATGAAATGTGGTGAACGTTTTGCTCGGTGCATTCACTAAGTAACCTATTAGTTATAAATATAAAAATTATATAAGTTATCAAATTAATAGACTTTTCTGATTTTGACTACGTTTCGAATAGCCAATAGATGCAGCAGGTAGCCAGGACCCTTTAAATCGGAAGTCCACAACTCGCTACTAACAAATCCAACTATTACTACGAACCAGAAAATTTGGATGTCTATCAATTTAATCGCTTTTTAGAATTTTTCGTCGAAGTTTTAACGAAATTCTATGTCCTAAAAACTAGAGCGTAGAAATGAAAAAGAAAAGGCACGCGTCGAAAAATAAAAATAAGAAAGAAAAACATCGAAACTTAAAACTCTAAAAATTAAATCTAAAAAGTTGCGCCTAAAGGTATTAAAACTTAAATACAATTCTAAAGGAAAACGGCAATTACTTAAAAGGCACTAAAATTTATTAAAAACTAGAGCGATAAGCGATGTCGTAAAATTCTAAGGCCTCTAAAATCTAGTTCTAAGAAAAAGATCTTAAGGGAAAATTACGGCAAAACTTAAAAACTAAAAATCTAAACTTAATCTAAGGCAAAACTATAATTACGAAACAATAAAATTAAAAACTACGAACTAAATAATGATAAAAATAAGAATATTATTTTTATATTATTAGTATATAAAAATATTAATCTATATAATTAATAACAATTAATAAACTTAATATTACAAATTATATATTAAAACTAAAAACTAATTATCAATATTTAAATTAAACCCTAATAATAATAATAATAATAATAATAATAATAATAATAAAATTAAAACCCTAATTCGTATTTAATGCGTCCGAGGTTTCTGCTGTAAGATCAGTCCATGCGTTCGCATGGTTCTAAAGCATCCGGCTCATGCGATCGTATGGGCCTGTAGTCAAGGAAAGTTTTGGGCTTCGATCAGGCTTCGGCCCAATTTCTATTTTTAATTATTATTATTTTTTAGTTTTAATTATAGCGTTTCGCTTCGGCGTTCCCCGGCAGTGGCGCCAAAAACTTGATGTGCGAGTGGAGGTGTACGAAATATACTATTATTTTTAATACGAAATACGGTACAATTTACACAAGTTTTAATTATTTATATAGATGGGATATACCTAAACCTTGCTACAACACTTATAGGCAGTGTACCTAATCGTAGAGTAGTGTAGTTTTTAGTAAGTTCGGTTCGTTCCACATGGAGCTGGTTGATTACGTACTATATTTTTAACAACTATATTTAAATATATATATATATATATATATATATATATATATATATATATATATATATATATATATATATATATACAGACATATATACATATAAGTGTTTATTATTATTATAAAGGGGGTTTTACCGTTTAATGACCGGTTTGTCGATTTTATATTTTAAGCGTAAAGATAAATGACAATAATTAAAGTGCGTAAAATAAATAACGATAAATAATGATGATAAATAAAAATACGATGAGATATGAAATAAAATAATTATGATTATTTAAACTTCCGTAATCATGATGTTTGACGTTTTGATTTTAATTAATTGTCACCCAGTTAATTGTCCTTTGTCCTGGATTTATTTGATACATATCTTGTTTTTGTCCATAATAGTCCATCTGTCATAATTATAAAATGCTCGTCAAATTAACCTTATACCCGAAGTCAAATATTCCAACTAATTAGGGATTTAGACTGTAACAAGGTTTTAATACTTTGTTAATAGTTACACCAGGTTATCGACTGCGTGTAATCCAAGGTTTTAATACTTTATTAACAATTACACCAATTACTCTTGTATGTAATCCACCCCTGTTTTAATTAGTCCATGATATATTAATTTATTCACTTGGCCAAAATGAATAATCAATTATCCAAACCCAATTGATTAATTAAATGATTGTAAAAGATGTCGTATAAACGTCACTAAATAGGACATTCATAATCATTTAATAATTATTAGATTAACTAATTTGAAGATAGGTTTGACAGATTCCAATGAGTTGTCATTCGATTAGACAATACCCCCATATATTAATAGTCAATAGTCCAATGTCCACAAGTGTCGGTCTTTTGTCCAAACATTAATTATGGAACAAAATCCAATAACCCCGTCTTAATATTTAGTCCAACATCACGATTACTTCGACTTAAATAAGCATAATAATAACTTAGTTACGAGACATTAATTTAAAAAGGAAGAACATAGCTTACAGTGGTTATTAATGGCGTAGCGTTACACGGACAGAGTTCCGACTTTAAAACTCGTAAAACATTTCTTACAATAACCTTATTATTATTAACTTAAAATTAAAATTATAATTATAAAATATAAATATAAATATAAACTGAGAGAGAGTAAGAAAGAGTGTGAAGGTGCACTCTCATTCGACTTGAATTCGTTGGTATTTATAGAGTTGGCCAGCATTTGATACCCATGCGATCGCATGGTTTTCCTTCTTCCCGGCCTTGCGATCGCATGGCTGCCTTGTACATCATCCTTTGAGTTTAAAACGTGGGCTGCTAGATTTAAATATTATATAATATAATATATATAATTTTATATAATTATATATATATTATATATATATATTATATTATATTCTTGTGCATAGTAGACTTGTAATTTCTGGTCCGTTGAGTCGTACGTTGATGCTCAGTTTATGTCTCGGTTCCGGATTTTTGAACGCCTTTTTGTATGCTTAGATATCTTGTACTTTGCGTTCTGCGACTTGTACTCTTGTCAATATTTAGACGTTAATCATTAATAAATTGAACCACTTGGATTGTATCTTGTACATTTGAGCTTTTTGGTCATTTGTGTCTTCAAATCGTCGTCTCTGTCTTCTGTCTTCACATTTATTTATTTAAACGAATATTACTTGTAAATAGAACAATTGCAACTAAAAGCTTGTCTTTCTGGAAGGATAATGCTATGAAATATATGTTCATTTTTAACATTATCATATATGCATATATTTCAATATGTATATATGTATGCATAATGTATTTCGGGTGATAATGGATATATGAAATGTCCCGTTCATATTGATTATAAACGTTCCATATTAATTGATTTCGTTGCGAGGTTTTGACCTCTATATGAGACGTTTTTCAAAGACTGCATTCATTTTTGAAACAAACCATAACCTTTATTTTATCGACAAGGTTAAAAAGTCACCACCTAGATCATCCAGAAATGATAATCTAAAATATCACACTTACACACTACCAATACAAATTGGTTTACAATATTAATATGTTACAATAAAGTAAATCTCGAATGCAGTTTTAAACAATATTATACAAGCATGCTGACACCAAATCGTGTCCATATTTTAGCATGCAACAGCGGAAGCTCTTAATAATCACCTGAGAATAAACATGCTTTAAACGTCAACAAAAATGTTGGTGAGTTATAGGTTTAACCTATATATTTATCAAATCGTAATAATAGACCACAAGATTTCATATTTCAATATACATCCCATACATAGAGATAAAAATCATTCATATGGTGAACACCTGGTAACCGACCTTAACAAGATGCATATAGAATATCCCCTATCATTCCGGGACTCCCTTCGGACATGATGAATTCGAAGTACTAAAGTATCCGGTACTTTGGATGGGGCTCGTTGGGCCCAATAGATCTATCTTTAGGATTCGCGTCAATTAGGGTGTCTGTTCCCTAATTCTTAGATTACCAGACTAAAAAGGGGCATATTCGGTTTAATAATCCAGCCATAGAATGTAGTTTCATTTACTTGTGTCTATTTTGTAAAACATTTATAAAACTGCATGTATTCTCATCTCAAAATATTAGATTTTAAAAGTGGGACTATAACTCACTTTCACAGATTTTTACTTCGTTGGGAAGTAAGACTTGGCCACTGGTCGATTCACGAACCTATAACAAATATGTACATATATATCAAAGTATGTTCAAAATATATTTACAACATTTTTAATACGTTTTGCTGTTTTAAGTTTATTAAGTCAGCTGTCCTCGTTGGTAACCTACAACTAGTTGTCCACAGTTAGATGTACAGAAAATAAAGCAATATATATTATCTTGAATCAATCCACGACCTCGTGTATACAAGCCTCAGGCTAGATCACAACTCAAAGTATATATAATATTTTGGAATCAACCTCAACCCTGTATAGCTAACTCCAACATTACTGCATATAGAGTGTCTATGGTTGTTCCGAAATATATATAGATGGGTCGATATGATATGTCAAAACATTGTATTCGTGTCTATGGTATCCCAAGATTATATAATATGTTAGAATACATGTATAATACAATATGAGTTAGCTAGGATATGATTAATATAGCTACAACAAGAAAAATTATCCAATCTTGTTTTACCCATAACTTCTTCGTTTTAAATCCGTTTTGAGTGTTTCAAGTTGCTATGGTTTCATATTGAACTTAAGATTATGAATCTAAATAGAAAAAGTATAAGTTTATAGTCAGAAATACATGTTACAAGTCATTTTTGTAAAGGTAGTCATTTCAGTCGAAAGAACGACGTCTAGATGACCATTTTGGAAAACATACTTCCACTTTGAGTTTAACCATGATTTTTGGATATAGTTTCATGTTCATAAGAAAAATTATTTTCTCAGAAGAACAACTTTTAAATCAAAGTTTATCATAGGTTTTAATTAACTAACCCAAAACAGCCCGCGGTGTTACTACGACGGCGTATATTCGATTTTACGGTGTTTTTGTGTTTCCAGGTTTTAAATCATTAAGTTAGCATATCATATAGATATATAAAATGTGTTTAGTTGATTTTAAAATTCAAGTTAGAAGGATTAACTTTATTTGCGAACAAGTTTAGAATTAACTAAACTATGTTCTAGTGATTACAAGTTTAAATCTTCGAATAAGATAGTTTTATATGTATGAATCAAATGATGTTATGAACATCATTACTACCTTAATTTTAGTAGGTAAACCTAATGGAAATGATAAAAATAGATCTAGCTTCAAAGGATCCTTGGATGGCTTGAAAGTTCTTGAAGCAGAATCATGACACGAAAACAAGTTCAAGTAAGATTTCCACTCGAAATAAGATTGACATAGTTATAGAAATTGAATCAAAGTTTGAATATGAGTATTACCTTGTATTATAAAGATATCTTACTATAAATAAGAAAGATTTCTTGAGGTTGGATGATCACTTTACAAGATTGGAAGTAAGCTAGCAAACTTGGAAGTATTCTTGCTTTTATGAAACTAGAACTTATAGAATTTATGAAGAACACTTAGAACTTGAAGATAGAACTTGAGAGAGATGAATTAGATGAAGAAAATTGAAGAATGAAAGTGTTTGTAGGTGCTTTTGGTCGTTGGTATATGGATTAGATATAAAGGATGTGTAATTTTGTTTACTTGTAAATAAATCATGAATGATTACTAATATTTTTGTAATTTTATGAGATATTTCATGCTAGTTGCCAAATGATAGTTCCCACATGTGTTAGGTGACTCACAAGGGCTTCTAAGAGCTGATCATTGGAGTGTATATACCAATAGTAAATACATTTAGAAGCTGGGTATTGTACGAGTACGAATACGAGTGCATACGAGTAGAATTGTTGATGAAAATAAATGAGGATGTAATTGTAAGCATTTTTATTAAGTAGAAGTACTTTGATAAGTGTCTTGAAGTCTTTATAAAGTGTATGAATACATATTAAAACACTACATGTATATACATTTTAACTGAGTCGTTAAGTCATCGTTAGTCGTTATATGTAAGTGTTGTTTTGAAACCTTTAGGTTAACGATCTTGTTAAATGTTGTTAACCCATTGTTTATTATATCTAAAGAGATGTTAAATTATTACATTATCATGATATTATGATGTATTAATATATCTTAATATGATATGTTTACAATTAAATATCGTTACAACGATAATCGTTACATATATGCCTCGTTTCGAAATCCTTAAGTTAGTAGTCTTGTTTTTACATATGTAGTTCATTGTTAATATACTTAATGATATGTTTACTTATCATAATACCATGTTAACTATATATATATATATATATATATATATATATATATATATATATATCCATATATATGACATCATATAGTTTTTACAAATTTTAACGTTCGTGAATCACCGGTCAACTTGGGTGGTCAATTGTCTATATGAAACCTATTTCAATTAATCAAGTCTTAACAAGTTTAATTGCTTAACATGTTGGAAATACTTAATCATGTAAATAACATTTTCATTTAATATATATAAACAAGGAAAAGTTTGGGTCACTACAATATATCCATTGATGATAAATTGTCATCCATATCCGATCCACGAAATATTTAGATCATCCATATCGATATCCATATCCATATCTGTTAATCGTCCATTTACAGCATCCATATCCATTATAAATGGATCGGATCGGGTGGATGTCCATGGATGGAACATCCATTGCCATCCCTACCAGCCACTATTAGTTTGAGTCTTAGTATGGCTTTTAGTGGTGTTTAGCGTATTCATTTCGTTAGTTCACATATCAATTAATCCAGACATGATTTTTGAAACTTTGATTTTGTTTTTGAGTGTTTAATGTTTTTGATGAAATGTAAAGATGAGTGGACATTGCACATTGTTGTTTTTAGGTTTAGCAAATATTTTTAACTATACGCATGGACCTGCGACTCGAAATGGAGGGCAGACAGCGAGCTTACTAATTTTATCGAGAAACTGTCGAGCTATATTCCCTCCGGTAAACTAAAAGATGAATGGAAATGGAAATACCACAGCAGTGGAATTTATTCTACCAAATCTCTTACTAATTTCATCGATGAATTGTTTGTTGCTTAGCGTGCCACTCCCGATCAAACTATTCTCAATTCTTTATTACCTCAAAAAGTCGGCATTTTCATTTAAAGAGCCTCAAAAAACAAATTGCCCGTACGCACCGAACTTAATAAACGTGGCATAAATCTTCACTCAACTAGATGTCAGGTTTGTGACGAGGATATCGACACACTCCAACATACCATCATTTCTTGTAAAAAATCGCAAAGGAGGTATGGGAAAATATTAGAAAATGGTGGCGCCTCGATCACCTTGCGATTGAAAATATTTCGGACCTTTCTAAAGCAGTTAATCCAAAATTTGTAAATCCCTTCGAGGCCTCCATCTAGAAAACGGTAGTATGGGTTGCAAGTTATCTTCTTTGGAAAAATCGTGATGCTCATGTTTTCAGAAATAATACTCTTAGCTCCTCTAAGCTCCTATCCGATATCTAATCGAAAAGTTTTGAATGGATTAATTGTCGTGGAAATAACGTAAACTCCGAATGGCTAAGTTGGTTCAAAGATCCTTTCGCCTCCATCGTCAATGCCAAATCCAAAGAAGGAATTGGTTAAATTGTATTTTTTTTTGATCATATTCTTATTGTTTGCACGACCATGGAACTAAGCGGGTGGTTTTAGTCTTGCTTTGTCGCCAAAGTTTCGGCACTGCGTTACCTTTCTCTACCCGGCTTAAAGCTTCAAGTTGATTTCTAGTTGTGTGAGCATTTTGAGTATGAGTTTTTTTTCTCCTACTTGTCAATATTCTTCGAGTTTCCTTGTATATCGATGTATAGTATTAGCTTTCTCCACCTCGAGTAGTTGGTAGGTCTTGTATTTTCGTGACGCTCTTAAGATTTTGTATGTATCTTATATTTTTTTAATAAAAGTTTGGCTTTAAAAAAAATGCATAGATTTGAATTGAACATGTATGCCACTGGTAATGAAATCTATCGAAAATCTTATAAAACACTAAAAAATACAAAAATAATGTACTGAAGAAAACCGTTTGTGGTTTGATGGTATCACTATTACTCTATTAGACATTATTTAGACACGTCAGCCTATTGGTGCCTCTTGAATTTCCCTCGATAAGATTTTAAGCAAGAGCATTTTAGAATTTCAAGAGGATCAATAAAGGATAAGTTTGATAAAACGTGTCACCTAGAGATTAGACATGTAAATAATACTAGTGAAATGACCCGTAAAATTACGAGTTTACTTAAACGAAATAGTCTAATAATATGTTTTAGATATTAAGTGAACGTAAATGCTAAAATCATTTAGTTAAACGTAGCTCTTGTTAAACAACCTAAATTAAACAACCTAAACTAAACAATCTAAACAACCTAAATTAAACGTAGCTCTCTAATGATACGCATACCCGATTAGCTCGTTTAGCTCATCAAACAGCATCGCCATAAGGATTTACAAAGGTGCACGCTAAGGCATATAGCGTTATATTCACAACCATGGTGCAAATCCCACCCGCGCGCATTGGCAGCATCCACATGTCAGGCGATGTTGTAGCTGGCAGAGGACACTTGGCAGACAAAAGGACAGGTCTGACAAGAACACTTTTTGCTTTTGTCAGACCAGCTTGCTCGAAGATGTACTATTGGCAGGCCAGGATCCTTTTAACCTTATTACATGGCGTTAGAAGACAAGAAAGATTACCCTATAAGTACAGGACTTCATCCACAACATAGGGGATCTCCGGAATTCACTTTTACACATATATGCTCAAAAGAACAATAGCGCATAGCGCAATTGTACCTGCGCTACCGGACTTAAAGCATTCTACTAGACATTCTTGATATACAGGTAACGTTCTATGAACACAAATCCTACAACCCAGCGCGAGCCATCGCTGACCGGACTACCTGCCGATGGTGGGTCTATGTTTAACCACCCCCACTGAGATCCTCATCTTGCAGGGGGTTATTCACAGTATTCTGGACCGGAGAGTTAAACTCAATTGACCTTTAAATCCCCCTCTGTTGATGTCAAGCATGGACCGAACCCGACCCGATTATTCTATGCTTGATCATTTAGCCCCATCCGTGGGACACAAAAGTTAAAAGATTTCAATTTGATCTTTTTATGTATGTCCGCTAACAACTCACTTGTTTCTTTTTGATACAGTAATAGGTGTTGAAATGTGACGACCCAAAAATTTCTGACCAAATTTAAACTTAATCTTTATATAATTTCATGTTTCTGACACGATAAGCAAAGTCTGTAATGTTGATGTTTCAAAAACTTTGTCATGTGTTCATGTAATCAATTACCCTTTGACAATTTCCGACGATTCACGAACCATTATGTGTAAATAAATATATCAATATATATATATATATATATATATTAATTATTATAAATTAAAATATTATATGAGTTGATTAATTATGTAAATAAAATAATATATGATATTAAAATAAATTCATATATATATATATATATATATGTAAGGTATATTGAATGTATATTTATATGGTTACGAAATTTATTTAGTAAACGATAATAGCACTCGTTTGTCAGTTGATCGATATTAATCAAGTTAACAACGAACTTATGTGATTTTAAAATAAACGGTGAATCGAAAATGAGTTCTATAAATTATAGACTTATTAAAAATGTATTTAGGAGCTGTTTATTAAATTTTAGAACTTTTTATATTTTTACCCAGAATTGAGAGGGACAGTTGATGTAATTTTTTATTTAATAAATTAACGATCAAATTTTATACTATAATGACCAAAATAAATAAATATAATTAATTTAAAAATATGAGATTTTTCTGAACACTTTTATTCGCCACTAATTAACAACGGGGCACGATATAATATCTAAGTTGAACTGTCGGTAGAAAATCATGGCTTCTACTATTCCTTCATGCACGTTTATGTGATCTAAGATTTTATTATTATATATAGATTACTGTATTTGTATGCTTATATGCAATGTGCAATGATATATAAATATATATTTGTATCTTAGTGTGAATGTGGAAGCACAATAACCCCACTTGAAAGATGATGGCTAATGGTTCTGTCTAAATCAACAATTCCCAAACTCATTATCTCATTCTCTTATTACATATATACATAATACATATACATATGAGTGATATGAACCACAACCCATCAACACCCATTTACACTTCACTTCCACACTCCCATCACTCGATACCATCAACCCTACAACCACCTCTCCTCCACTATCAAACAACCCACGATCACCACCACTGTTGGTTGAAACCGTCTTTCACCTTCTAACGCCACCCCCATCCGTTGAATAACCACCATCGACCTCCTACACCATCCATATTTTTCTGTTTTACTTTCATTAAAGCAATCACCACTTAGTATAATATTGTAACTATTTCGATTACCTGCACAAACCTATTGAAACCCTATAACCACCCACCACAACCCTACTGCAATATTGCTGCCATACTTGTTTTCTGCTACTGTACTGTTTACAACCATCCCAATCCGCCACCACAATCCTACAACCCATATCACCACCATCTTTATCTCGTCTCTCTCTATCCTGTTTCTACTTCTTCTTATTTTCGAGAACCTGCAACTACTCGATATTTTTTGTTTTGTTTCATTCAACAATTAACGGTACTCATACTTGTTTTTATTCCATTCGTAAAAATCCCATCACAAAGAACTGTAGCTACAGTTCAGTGAAAACAGTACAGTGAGGATATTATTAACGATACAGTGATGTTAGCGAGAAGAAAACGTATAAATGAAAAGTGTGGGTTAAGCCTTGGTTGAACTTTAAAGAGCTTCATAATTTTTTTTTCTGAAACCGTTGATGATGATGAAACAATACGCGATGATTATATTTTTCATGATATCTTCGCCTGCTAATCGATTTTTCCTGTAAACCCATCGACACCCCACTTTTTATGAATTTGGGCCGAGAGTTCTTTTCTTCGGTTGGGCTTAATATTTAATCTATGGATTGTTGATTGGGCCGAAATGAAACTGGGTTGTTTAAATTGTTGTGGAGATGAGGAGCAACAGATAAAGGTTAAATAAGTTTAAATTGTGATTTAAATCAGAAAGTAAGAATTAGCGTGATGGTTTAGGTGGTTGTTGGTCTAACATGAGGTCGCGGGTTCAAGCCTGGCTTGGGGCATTTCTTTTTAGGAAGGGTTTATGAGGTAGTTTTCTTTTTAGTTATTAATTATTATTATTATTATTATTATTGTTATTATTATTATTATTAATTATGTTATTATTATTGTGTTATTTATTAGTATCACTAATATAAATGTTATGAGTATTATTATCATTAACTAACTAATATTATTATTAACATCATTGTTATTATTACTATGATAATGATAATCGTTATTAATCCTAATATTTAGGAATATCAATATTATTAATCAAACTAAGAGTATTATCATTATCGTTATCATTAGTATAAGTATTTTAATTACAATTAGGATTATTATTATTATTATTATCATAAAAGTAATACAAATCATTATTATTTTTATAAATATTAGTATTGGTATCATTCTATAACTATTAGTATTATCATTATGTATTTTTATTATTATTAGTATTATCATTGTTATTAATATGAACCAGATTATTGTAAGTACCATTATTAATAAAATCATGAGTATCATATTTATTATACCATTAGTAGTATCATTATCTTAAATTGGATTAGCAGTAAAATTATTATCTTCAAAGTTAAAATTATTATCAGTATTATAACTATCGTTAACAGTAAAAATTAATAATTTTACAATTATAATTATTAATATCATTATTATTATCATTAAAAAGATGATTAACATTATTATCTTATTAGTAATATTAGGTATTATAATTATTATCATTTTTATCACTATTAATATTATTTTGGTATTATCATAACTACTATTATTAATACACAAATAATATATGTACAACTAACAATATATTTAATAAACATAACATAATGAAAATTAATATTTTTAATTACCAAAATGAATATAAGAAATATATATATATATATATATATATATATACACACACACATATATATATAACATATATATATATACATACATATATATATATATATATATATATATATATATATATATATATATATATATATTATCAATATAAAAAGGATATAACTAATAAACTTATATATATATAAATATATATATTTATTCGATTACGAGTATATGTTTTAATGTATATACGAATAATATAGGTTCGTGAATCCAAGGCCAACCCTGCATTGTTCAGTTTCGTCGTATGCATATTTTTACTACAAAATATCGTATTGTGAGTTCATTTGATTCCCTTTTACTCTTTACATTTTTGGGACTGAGAATACATGCGCTACTTTTACAACTGCTTTATTAAATGCTTTTGAAATACATTTTGAACTGTGAATACATGAAATGCTTTTATAAATGTTTGACGAGATAGACACAAGCAAAACATTCCTCGAATGAATTATGTGGACGTGATAATTGCCACCATTGAATTATGTGGACGTGATAATTGCCACAATTGATATGAATATTTTTCCCCTGATTATTATTGCTTGGTAACCTAAGAATTAGGGAACATCACTAATTTTGAGAATTAGTGCACGCCTAATTGACGCGAATCCTAAAGGTAGCTACCGAGTTTAACACCCCCACCCAGAATGTTAACTAGACGGAAGGGCTAGTGGGCGTGGTGTTTAGTACTTCGAAGTTTATATGATTATTATACAGACGAGATGTTCTGTTTTGGGGATATTATTATGCGCATTATATGTTAAGGTCGGTTACCAAGCTAAACTATGAAAGCAATGAAAAGTGAATGTTATGTATCGAGAGAATGATTTTATACACAGGTTATGTGTATGTTATTTTTGTGCACAAGATGTGTACGGTTACTAAGATTTATGAAAGATGATTTCGTACACGAGAAAGGTGTACTGTATTTAAAAGATATCGCATGTACATTACAGGTGGGTATAGGATTCGGGCCCATTTGTACCATGCAAGATTTAAATCTTGTGGTCTATCAAAATTACAGAATTTTATTGTTTTATGATAAACTTATGAACTCACCAACCATTTGGTTGACACTTTAAAGCATGTTTATTCTCAGGTATGAAAGAAATCTTCCGCTGTGCATTTGCTCATTTTAGAGACATTACTTGGAGTCATTCATGACATATTTCAAAAGACGTTGCATTCAAGTCATTGAGTTCATCAAGATTATTATCAAGTCATTTATAGTTTGAATATATTAATAAATGGTATGCATGCCGTCAACTTTCGATGAAATGAAAGTTTGTCTTTTAAAAACGAATGCAATGTTTGTAAAATGTATCATATAGAGGTCAAGTACCTCGAGATGTAACCAAATGTAATGCATTCGTCCTGATGGATTAGGATGGCTCCTTTCATGAAATGACTAGCAAGCAAGAGATACCCAAGCCTACACAAACGCGAGCTACCTCGTCTACAGGATCTAAGCCAGCCATCAAGGGATCAGCAGGAACTTCTGACAGCGTGCCACCAAGGGGCGCCCAGATGTCACCCCCTGGCGCACCCGCGTCGTCTTTCAAGACCCCTGAAGCGATTAGGCCGATACCATGGGCCTCGAACACCATAAGTACGGGATTCATACCCATCTACCCAACAACTGAATCCGTGCGCAATAGCCCTAGCCACACTAGTAGTCCTGCTGGTTCACAGGGCACGCGGCCTTAACCTTCGCCCCGAAGGGATGCCTCCCCAACCACCCCAGGATCTAGCGCTACCACCTTTGCGCAGGGAACTTCGTCTGCAGGGAGAGGTGCATCCACAGAGTCGCCAGCTCGAACACGTGAACAACGCACCCAGAGCCAAGCTAATATGATTTACGCCTTGATGAACGCCGCACCAGATGATATGGTGCATGAGTTTGAGCAACTCGGAAAGGCCGAGCTCATGGTCAAAAACTTGTACGCGGGAATGAAAGGAGTACCGGTCAAACACTCTTTTGAAACAGCTCCCACTGGAGAAAAGTTTTCAGCGCAAATACTGAACCACATCGCAACGCCGCTACCCGTGATACCGATAATGTTAGGATACTATGACGGATTCTCAGACCCTGATGACTTCTTGCAAAAGTACGAAGGAATAGCGCGAAACCAGCGCTGGGCCGACGAGACAAAATGCATGGAGTTCCCACCGCTACTTGAAGGCGTAGCTCGGTAGTGGTTTAACAACCTGCCAGCGCCAGTTATAAGCTGCTACGATGATCTCCGAACGTGCTTCCTGCTTAACTTTCATAACATGCGCGCAACTCGAAGGACGCATGTTGAATGTCATGACATCAAGCATGAGCGAGGGGAATCCTTGGGACAGTTCATCAACAGGTACTGCCAAGAGGTGGCCAGAATCCCTAACTGTGCTGAATCACTGAAAGTATCCGGTTTCATACACAGAATCTGTCGAGAGCGCCACCTAATGTTGTGGCAGAGGCCTAGGAAGCGTCCTCCAGAAACACTTGCAGAAGCAATAAGAGAAGCGCATGAGCACATGCGCGCTGAAGAAGACACTATCAGGTACTATAATTGCCGTATGAAACCCTCAAGGTGCACCTCCCACGCGAGCCCATTTACGAAAGGAAATGCGCTCCGCTGGTGGTAGAAGGTTACTTGCCTGAATGTACTCAACACATTGACAAAATTCTCATCGATACTGGCAGCTGTGTTGATAATGCTAAAAACGAACATATATTTCATAGCATTATTCCTCAAGAAAGACAAGCTTTTAGTTGCAATTGTTCTATTTACAAGTGATATTCGTTTAAATAATAAAAGGTGAAGACAAAAGACAGATTCGACGAATTGAAGAGGCAAACGACCAAAAAGCTCAAAAGTACAAAATACAATCAAAGAGGTTCCAATTATTGATAAGAAACGTCTCGAAATTACAAGAGTACAAGATTCAAAACGCAAAGTACAAGATATTAAATTGTACGCAAGGACGTTCGAAAATCCGGAACCGGGACCAGAGTCAACTCTTAACGCTCGACGCAACGGACTAAAAATTACAAGTCAACTATGCACATAAATATAATATAATATTTAAATAATTCTTATAATTATTTAATATATTATATTTATTTATAAAACCGTCGGTAAACAAAGAGCCAAACTTGTGTGAGCTGTATTTACAAACTCCGCGACTCGCGGAGTTTGAAGGCCAAAAGGGCCGCGAGTCGCGGAGGCCCAAATTCTGAAAGTCCCTATAAAGCCAACCGAATTCTGATCATTTTACACACTCTTAATCTATCTCTCTCAATATATACGTAAATATATATATTTTTATTTTAATTTTAAGTTTAATTTTAATTTTAATCCTAATAATAAGGGTATGTTAGCGAATGTTGCAAGGGTGTAAGTCGAAATTCTGTCCGTGTAACGCTACGCTATTTTTAATCATTGTAAGTTATGTTCAACCTTTTTAATTTAATGTCTCGTAGCTAAGTTATTATTATGCTTATTTAATCCGAAGTAATCATGATGTTGGGCTAATTACTAAAATTGGGTAATTGGGCTTTGTACCATAATTGGGGTTTGGATAAAAGAACGACACTTGTGGAAATTAGACTATGGGCTATTAATGGGTTTAATATTAACTAAACAATACCTTGTTAATTTAATATACAAACTTATAATTCGACGTATTTATATATAACCACATACGCTTGACTGGGTACGGTGGGCGGGATATCTATAAATACCAATAATTATTCATTTTACCGGACACGGAACTGGATTAATAGTTAATAGACTTGTTGAAACAGGGGTGAATTACATTCAAGGGTAATTGGTGTAATTGTTAACAAAGTAGTAAAACCTTGGTTTACACGCAGTCGATAACCTGGTGTATTCATTAAACAAAGTATTAAAACCTTGTTACAATTTGAATCCCCAATTAGTTGGAATGTTTGACTTCGGGAATAAGAATAATTTGACGAAGGCTTTCGCTCTTTATATTTATGACTGATGGACTATTATGGACAAATCCGTATGGACATATTAAATAATCCAGGATAAAGGACAATTAACCCATGGGCATAAAACTAAAATCAACACGTCAAACATCATGATTACGGAAGTTTAAATAAGCATAATTCTTTTATTTCATATTTAATTTCCTTTATTTTATATTTAATTGCACTTCTAATTATCGCATTTTTATTGTTATTGTATTTAATTGCACTTTTAATTATCGTACTTTTTAATTATCGCAAGTTTATTTTATCGCACTTTTATTATTCGCAATTTCATTATCGTTATTTACTTTATGTTTTAATTTAAGTCTTGTATTTATTTTTAATATTTTACATTTGGTTTTAACTGCGACTAAAGTTTTAAAATCGACAAACCGGTCATTAAACGGTAAAAACCCCCCTTTATAATAATAATATTACTTATATATATATTTGTATTTTTATAAAAGTAAACTAATATAGCGTTAAGCTTTGTTTAAAAAGATTCCCTGTGGAACGAACCGAACTTACCAAAACTACACTACTGTACGATTAGGTACACTGCCTATAAGTGTTGTAGCAAGGTTTAAGTATATCCATTCTCTAAATAAATAAATATCTTGTGTAAAAATGTATCGTATTTAATAGTATTTTCTGTAAAAATATAAGCTATTTTATATACTACTCTGCTAAAACATCAAGTATTTTTGGCGCCGCTGCCGGGGAAACGCTTAAACGCCGGAAGCGCAAAGCTAATATAAAAAAAAAAAATTTTTAGTTTACTTTTATTAAAATTCGTTTTTATAAAAATACGTTTTAAATATTCGAAAATATAAAAAGAAAAACAAAAATATAAGTATTTTTAAGATTTTGTTAAATATTTAAGTTTTATAAAGTTTCTTTACTTTTATATAAGTTTTATTTAAGTATTTTGTTTTTATTTAAAACATACATAAAACATACAAAAAAAAAATTAATATATATAAATCTATTTTTAAGATATTTTTAAAATTATAAAGTTGTTCTATTTTTATTTTAGTTTTTAAATATAAGTTTTTATTATATAAATATTTAGATTTTAAAACAGAAAAATATAAAACAGAAAAAAAAAACGTCGAATAAAAAAAAAAACGTACCTGAGTTGATTTTTGGAACCCCGCAACTCGCGGAGGTTTTCTGCATCGAATACCGCGACTCGCGGAGTAACTCTGACACCGACAGAAACCCTAACTACAATTAATTACGGGTAATTAATTATTATTATTATTATTTAACCCTAATTATTATTATTATTATAATTAGTTTTATTTTAAGTTTACTTTTTATTTAATTTTTTTTATTTAGTTAAATTAGTTTAATTAAATTGTAAAATTAATAGTTTTATAAAATAAATAATATAAAAATAATATTTTTATAAAAATTGTATTTTTTACAACTTTTTGTATATTTTTATATTTTGTCCCTTTTTAATCGTTTTAGCGTAATATTTGTATTTTTAGCTCATATTTAGTTTTAAACTTAGTTTTTGCCATAGTTATTTTTACTTCTAGATTTTTAGTCTTTGCCGTAGAATTCCTTAAGTGCTTTTTCTTTAGACTAAAATTTAAGTACTTTAGAATTTTGCGACGCCTTTTTAAGTTTTAGTTTCTTTTTAAGTTATTTCCATTTGGGATTTAGTTTTTCCTGTAAGCTTTAATATTTTTAGACGACTTTTACCTATGTATCTATTATCATTCCAATTAGTAATCTCAATTTGCGATTATAATTTTAAGTTAGTTGTAGTAATAAGGTTAGGTTAGTCAAGTATTTTTAAGTTTTATAAGTTTCTTTTATTTTTCCGTCACCTTTTATTTTTCAACCATTTTTCTTTTTCGACCTTTTTCGACGAACTCTTTTTCTTTCTTATTTCTCGCTATTCTAGTTTTAGGACATAGATTTTTATTCTACTTCTTATCTAAATTTCTTAAAATTACGAAAATTTATTTTAAGTGGTTAAATTGATAGACATCAAAATTTTCTGGTTCGTAATAATAGTTGGATTTGTACGTGGACCGGGTTATTGGAGCCAAACAGTCCTCAATTATATTGAGACCAAATGAATCCTGCCCCTCTGCTGCATCTTTTGGCTATTCGAAACGTGGGCAAAATCAGAAAAGTCTATTGATTGGATAACTTATTATAATTTTTCTTTCCTTTTAAAAACTAATAGGATATTCAGTGAATGCACCGAGCAAGACGTTCACCACCTTTTGTACGTTCACCACCTGTAACTAGATCAAGACATTTAGCAAATATTACTGCCGTTGATTTTTCTTTAGAATCGTCATCCAGTCGACCAAGTACTTCAGTTCATATTTTCGATAATCCATTTTTTGAACCCGACCTCACAATTGAGAATCCGGAGAATATTGAAGGACGATTCATAGATCCTGAACCACTAAAATTTCCTCCGGAACCACCAATCATTCAAACAGAGATTGTTGAGGAACGAACTATTAAATCAGAATCCTCTAGTGATTCTGATTCAACAAATTCAATTATGGAGAATCTGGAACCTTTAAGTATGGAAGACCGAATGAGAGCTAAACGCACTGGCCAAGGTCACGCAATTACTCATCCAGACATTAATGCGCCAGATTATGAAATCAAAGGACAAATTCTACACATGGTGACTAATCAATGCCAATTTAGTGGTGCGCCGAAGGAAGATCCAAATGAACATCTACGTACCTTTAATAGGATCTGCACACTATTTAAAATCCGAGAAGTGGAGGATGAACAGATATATCTCATGTTATTTCCCTGGACTTTAAAGGGAGAAGCCAAAGATTGGTTGGAATCGTTACCTGAAGGGGCGATCGATACATGGGACGTTTTAGTTGAAAAATTTCTTAAACAATTCTTTCCTGCATCTAAAGCCGTAAGACTTCAAGCAGAAATTGTTACGTTCACACAGAAGCCAAATGAAACTCTATATGAGGCATGGACTAGATATGGAAAGTTATTAAGAGGATGTCCGCAACATGGTTTAGACACCTGTCAAATAGTACAAATATTCTACCAAGGATGCGACATCACTACAAGGAAAGACATAGATATAGCAGCTGGTGGTTCTATTATGAAGAAAACCGAAACTGATGCTTACAAAATTATTGATAACACTGCTTCCCACTCACATGAGTGGCACCAAGAAAAAGATATCATTAGATCATCTAAAGCAGCTAGAGCCGATTCTAGCCATGACTTAGATTCCATTTCCACAAAGATAGATGCTGTCGAGAGACGAATGGAAAAGATGACTAAAGATATTCACTCAATACGAATTAGTTGTGAGCAGTGTGGAGGACCACATTTGACAAAAGATTGTCTCAGTATTGAATTAACAATGGAACAAAGAGAGAATATTTCATACATAAACCAAAGGCCTGGAAATAATTATCAGAATAATTATTAACCGCCAAGACCGATTTACAATCAAACCCAGAATTATAACCGAAATATTCCATACAACAACCAACAAGGTCCTAGCAATCAACAAGTATCCAATAATACTTACAATCAGCAAAGACCTAATTTTCAAAACAAACCACCACAACAAACCGATGATAAAAAGCCGAATTTAGAAGATATGATGACGAAGCTAGTTGAAACTCAAACGCAGTTTTTCACATCTCAGAAACAAACTAATGAACAAAATGCTCAAGCATTTAGAAATCAACAATATTCTATTCAAAATCTGGAACAAGAAGTAAGTAACCTAGCAAGGTTAATAGGTGAAAGAAAACCGGGAAGTCTACCTAGTGATACAAATGCTAACCCCCGGAATGAAACAGCTAAAGCTATTACTACAAGAAGTGGTACAACACTTAAACCACCTGAAATACCTGTAACTTCTGATGAAGCTATTCCTACTCTACAAGAACCACAACCTGATCAAGATAAGGAAAAAGAATCGGTAGTTGAAAAGGTTAATGAAGATAACATAGTTAAGGCTAAACCTTATGTTAAACCATACCAACCACCACTTCCTTACCCGAGTAAAATGAAGAAAGAGAAACTTGAAGCCGAGCAATCCAAATTCTTGGATATGTTTAAACAGATAAATGTAAATCTTCCTTTCATTGATGTGATTTCAGGAATGCCTAGATATGCTAAATTCTTGAAAGATCTAATCTCAAATAGAAAGAAAATGGAAGAACTCTCGGCTGTTACTATGAATGCTAATTGTTCAGCAGTGCTGTTGAATAAGATACCAGAAAAACTATCTGATCCAGGAAGTTTCACAATTCCATGTTTTCTGGGTAGTCTTAGTTCAATAGAAGCATTGGCAGACTTAGGTGCTAGTATAAATTTAATGCCGTATTCACTATACGCTAAACTAGACCTTGGAGAATTGAAACCAACCAGAATAAGCATACAACTAGCCGATAGATCAATAAAATATCCTAGAGGGATAATGGAGAACATGCTAGTTAAAGTTGGTACTTTAGTATTTCCAGTAGATTTTGTTGTTTTGGACATGGAAGAAGATTCTCAAGTTCCTCTCATATTAGGAATACCATTCTTAAACACGGTTAAAGCAATGATAGACGTGTTCGGTAAGAAATTGACCCTAAGTATAGAGGATGAGAGTGTTACCTTTTCAGTTGATAAAGCAATGCAACAACCACAATCTGCAGATGATACATGTTATTATATTCAAACTATAGATGCACATGCAGAATTATTAGAAGAATTTCCAGAATTACAAGGAACAGGAGAATGTTCTTTAGGAGAAGGTAATGAACCAATTGATGCAGCTGAAATGTTAGCTACACTTATAGCTAATGGATATGAACCAACAATAGAAGAAATTCAAATGCTAAAAGAAGAAGACAGATATCGATACAAATCATCGATAGAAGAACCTCCGAAATTAGAGTTAAAGCCACTTCCAAACCATTTGGAATACGCTTATTTACATGGTGAATCTGAATTACCTGTAATAATATCGTCTTCTCTTACTGAAAATGAGAAATCACAACTCATTTCTGTGTTGAAAGCTCATAAACCAGCCATTGCATGGAAGATTCATGATATTAAAGGAATAAGTCCTTCGTATTGCACACATAAAATCCTTATGGAAGAAGGTCATAAAAAGTATGTGCAACGCCAACGAAGACTAAATCCTAATATGCAAGATGTAGTTAAGAAAGAGATTATTAAACTGCTAGATGCAGGTTTAATTTATCCAATTTTTGATAGTCCATGGGTAAGCCCAGTTCAATGCGTGCCTAAGAAGGGTGGCATGACTGTCATTACAAATGAAAAAAATGAGCTTATTCCTACTAGGACTGTAACAGGATGGCGTGTATGTATTGATTATAGAAAATTAAATGACACCACCAGAAAAGATCACTTTCCCTTACCTTTCATAGATCAAATGTTGGAAAGATTAGCCGGAAACAGTTACTATTATTTTCTTGATGGTTTTTCCGGATATTTTCAAATTCCAATAGCACCCGAGGACCAAGAGAAAACCACATTCACGTGCCCTTATGGTACTTTTGCTTACAAACGCATGCCATTTGGACTTTGCAACGCCCCAGCAACCTTTCAAAGGTGTATGATGGCGATTTTTCACGACATGATAGAAGAATGCATGGAAGTTTTCACGGATGACTTTTCAGTCTTTGGTGATACATTTGAATCATGTCTAGTTAATCTTGAACGAATGCTAATTAGATGCGAACAATCAAATCTAGTACTTAATTGGGAGAAATGCCATTTCATGGTTAAAGAAGGCATCGTTCTTGGACATAAAATTTCAAAAGAAGGAATTGAAGTGGATAGAGCTAAAGTAGATGCAATTGCTAAACTTCCACATCCCACCAATGTTAGAGGAGTTAGGAGTTTTCTAGGGCATGCCGGTTTTTACCGACGTTTCATAAAAGATTTTTCTAAAATTGCCACTCCTATGAATAAACTCTTAGAAAAAGATGCTCCATTCATCTTTTCAGATGAGTGTATCAAATCTTTTAATATTCTTAAAGAGAAACTCACTAATGCGCCGATCATGATAACACCAAATTGGAATCTACCATTTGAACTAATGTGCGATGCAAGTGATTCTGCAATGGGAGCCGTTTTAGGACAAAGGATTGAAAAATGATTTCAACCTATATATTATGCTAGTAAGATGTTACAAGGAGCACAAACGAACTATACAACTACTGAAAAAGAACTCCTTGCTATTGTCTTTCCTTTGACAAATTTCGATCATATCTCGTTCTAGCAAAAACGGTGGTCTATACCGACCATTCTGCTCTTAGATACCTATTTTCAAAACAAGATGCTAAACCAAGATTAATCCGTTGGATCTTACTCTTACAAGAGTTTGATATTGAAATCCGGGATAAAAGAGGAGCAGAAAATCTCGCCGCTGATCATCTTTCTCGTCTTGAAAATCCTGAATTAGAAGTTCTAAATGAATCGACCATACAAGACAACTTTCCTGATGAATATCTATTGAAGATAGATTATAAAGAAATTCCATGGTTTGCAAACTATGCAAACTACTTAGTTTGTGGATTCCTTGAAAAAGGATTATCGTACCAAAGACGAAAGAAATTCTTCAGTGATATAAAACACTATTTTTGGGAAGATCCACATCTGTTTAAAAGTTGTCCCGATGGAATAATACGCCGATGTGTATTTGGAGATGAAGCTAGTAAAATTTTAAACCATTATCACACAGGACCAACAGGAGGGCATTATGGGCCTCAACTAACAGCAAGAAAAGTTTATGATGCTGGATTCTATTGGCCTACAATTTACAAAGACGCACACCTTCTTTGCAAATCCTGTGATGCTTGTCAAAGAGCCGGAAAAATAAGTCAACGTGATGAAATGCCACAAAATGTCATCCAAGTATGTGAAGTATTTGACATTTGGGGTATTGACTTTATGGGTCCATTTCCAAAATCTCATAATAATCTATATATACTCGTAGCCATTGATTATGTATCTAAATGGGCGGAAGCACAAGCTCTCCCAACTAACGATGCACGAGTTGTAGTCAACTTTTTAAAACGTCTTTTTGCAAGGTTTGGAACACCGAAAGCTTTAATAAGTGATCGGGGTACTCATTTCTGTAATAATCAACTTGAGAAAGTTCTTAAAAGATATGGAGTAACTCATAAAATCTCCACCGCATATCATCCACAAACAAGTGGACAAGTTGAAAATACCAACCGAGCATTAAAACGTATTCTAGAGAAAACCGTAGGATCAAATCCGAAGGAATGGTCCATTAAATTGGAGGATGCACTCTGGGCTTTTAGAACAGCCTACAAAACTCCAATTGGAACCACACCTTTTAGACTTGTTTATGGAAAAGCATGTCATCTTCCAGTAGAAATTGAACACAGAGCATTTTGGGCTTTGAAGGCATGTAATCTTGATTTACATGAAGCTGGACGTTTACGATTAAGTCAACTAAACGAATTAGAAGAATTAAGACATGAAGCATACGATAATTCGTTAATCTATAAAGAAAGAACGAAGAAATGGCATGATAAAAGAATCAGAAGTTCAAAAGAATTTAAAGAAGGAGACAGAGTTCTTCTTTTCAATTCACGATTCAAGCTATTTCCTGGAAAATTGAAATCAAGATGGTCGGGACCATTCATAGTCAAAAGAGTTTTCCCATACGGAACGATAGAATTAATAAATTCAAATGGGATTGAATTTAAAGTTAATGGTCACAGAGTTAAACATTACATAGATAGCCCAATGGAATTCGACGATGAAGTTAATCACAATTTCAACACCACAGCTAACTAAGTGTGGAGAGAATCAAGTCTTTAAAGGATAATATGTATTTCTGTTAGAGTTAGATTGTCTGTTTTCGTGTAGTTCTCGAAAATGGAACCCGAATGGTCTTTCCCTAGCAGACCCTAAAGAACTAGTCTTCTCCCCCCATTCTGAATTTTTATTTTTCTAGGTTTTTACGAAATGAAGACTGCCTGTGAACTAAACCATGGTCTAATGCTACACGCTTTGATCACTAAACGTAATAATGACACCCTACCGAGTGAAATAGTATCAGTAATCAGAGAAAGAATGGACGGAGTTAGAAAAGAATCCAGATGCGAAGATAATAAGTTACAATTTGGTAAAGGAAAATCAAAATCAGCAGCGAAAAGAAGAGCACGACACCTAGAAAGATGTCACAAATGCGGAAAATGGTCACATGGAGGTAAATGTTCAAATAATCAAACCTATTCAAACACCGAATTTGTTACTTTATGCAGAGACGGACCGTTCATATGTTTAGAAGAAAAGACACTGAATGCTCGAGGTTACGCCTATGTAGCTATGGAAAATCAATTAAACCGACTATCTTATGAATGGGATAGATCATATAATTAAGAAATCTATTTCACAGGTATGTTTGTACAGTTTTTATTTTTATTTTTTTTATTTATTTTTATTTTTAACCCTTTGATAATAAACGCTAATTTGTTCGCTATAAAGTATTAAATTGGTATTGAATAAAATTAGGTTTGGCGACCGAAATTATTGATATCATTCAAAAATTTATTACATCACTGCGAAATTTAACGTTTATTCTTAAGGTATAAATATCTTTAATCAACCAACCCAAAATATTTCAAAAAATTCGTCATGAGTTAAATTAGGTCTTGGAACCGAAATTACTTTACCGAAAAGAGGGGCGCATATTTTTGATAATATTTGATTGATTAAAGTGGGATAAAAAGCCAAAAAGATTTTTAATTTTATTTTTACCATATTTTTAAAATTAATATTTAAATCTTAAATTAATATTGTAAACTTTGTAAAAACAATATTTTTAAAATTGTAAATATTTGAAAAATTAATATAAGTTTGGTATGAATTTATAATATAAATTTTTAAATTAAGTTTGGTGTGAATTTTTAATTTTTAAAATATGAATTTTTAATTTTATGCATTTCAAATTTTAAGTTTGGTGTGAATTTTTAATATTAATTTTGAATTTTATATTTAAGTTGTGTGAATTTAAAAACAAAAATTTACTTTATCTCATTAAGTTAAAAATATGATTTTTAAAATTCGTCGTAAGTTGAAGACTAGGTCTTTGAACCGAAATTGCTTTACCCAAGGGAGGGACGAGAACTTTTATTATCATTATTTTTAATCTTATTGAATTAAAGTATGCCAAAAACATTAAAAAACCCAAAAATCTTAGCTTTTAAAACAATCGCTACAAAAAGACAAATTTTAAAATTTTTTCGAAGGACGGACTAGGACATCGATCCGAAACGACCTCGTCCTAAATAACAAGGGAAACAAAATTTTAAAATTAATTACTTAATTGTTTTAATTAATATAAGATGTTAAAAAAAACAAACAACCTCCGCGACTCGCGGAGTTTGAAGCTTTAAACACCGCGACTCGTGGAGGGATCAGATTACAGAAAAAAATAAAAGGAGCTGGAACAGCTCAGTTGCACACCACAAACTCAAACAAACTGCGAAAATAACTGCCGAAAAAACCCGAAAAATACACCCCAAAATCACAATTTTTAACCGTTAATCATCAAATCTTTTACTAAAATCATGTTGAGAAGGATGCTATCAAGGAATTACTCAAGAAAAACGGTAAATTTCTACACCTAAACACCATTTAATCCAAAAATTAGTGTTCTTGAGCAATTTTTTCCCCAATTTGATTTTGATGCTTTTTAGTGTAATTATGCTTAAATTGTTTATGTATTATGCTTTTATAACCTAGATTGATGCTATTTAACATGATTAGAAGCCTTAAACTTTGAATTTTGAGTAATCTAGGGTTTGTGTTCTTGAGCAAATTTGGGGCTTTTTGATATAAATAGGTTATGGCCGATTTTTGTCATGAATTGTTGCTAAATTAAGTAGTGTAACATGTTTAGGTAGTTAAATGATCCAAACTTTAAGCCTAAACATGATTTTGAGAATTAAAGTGGACTTTTTCAAGTCTAAAAATTCATGAACTTGATTTTTGAAAGATAATGCCATTTGAAACTTGTTTAATTGCTAGTAATGATTATTTTGACATGTTATTTGAGTTGAATGCTTATGAACTTGGCGAACATTTTCGTATATGCTTATTTGAAAAAGTGTAGATTTGATAAAAATGTGAAAATGAGCTTAAGTTTGATATAAATTGATCATGTCATTGTAATTATTTTGATTGCTGATTTTGCTGACACTAATGCATATTTGGATGCACAAAAATTGTGTTTGATGTGTTTTGCAGACTGAAAGGGGTGAATCTTCATCCCAAGCTCGCAATGCTCCTGCTGAGAATGCGGAACAACAGGAGGTGGATAACTACTACAAGCAGGATATACCTCATCCAGTCATGACATTTTCTGATATGCACTTGGAAGATTTGCATCCGAACCTGAGATTTGACAGACTTTGGATAGATTATCCAAAGTATCAAAGGGGGTTGCATACTCTTCATTCTAAAGTTGTTGAGGTACCTAGGGTCATAGAATGGGGACCCTTAGAAGCTGTAGAATTGGCCGGGCCAATTAGGGAATTACTTGTACAGAGGTATGGTAATTCTACTTTTAATGACTGGGTACGTTTATTCACCATGCGTAGACCTGTATATAAAGTATGGTGTGAAGAATTGTTGTGTAGTATAGAGTTGAATGATCGGGTAGCTAGTTTAACCGATCGATCTTTTATTAGATTTTTGTTAGGAGGTTCGATGCGCCACATGTCTTTACTAGACATGGCTCAGGCTTTACGTATATATACGCCTGAGGAGTTAGCATCTGCCGATTGTAGAGGGTTGATACTAAATGGTAGAAAGATAGATGAAAATTTTGATACACACGGTGTGTGGAGTCAAATGACAAGCCATCACCGATTCAAAGGGGGAAATTACTCTTATTTGGATATAGATAGAGCTGAATTAAGAGTGATTCATAGGTTTTTAGCTAATTCGATTACACAAAGAGGTAAGAACAAGGAAAAGGTAAATGAACAGGATTTGTTTTACCATATGTGTATTCGAGACCCACAAAGCGCTGTAAGTATACCTTATTGTGTGGGTTATTATTTATCAGCTATGGTTAGGGGGATGAGACCGCATAGCATAATAGGAGGTGGTATTTTTATTACTTTGATTGCTGAATATCTCGGTGTGGATATAAGTCGGGGGGATTATTAGTAGAAGAACCAGAACCCCGCGATACTATAGGTTTAAATGTATACCATGGTGCGAAAGTTTTGAAGAGGCGAAATAACGCCGCAGTACAATACCATGGTAGACATCCACAGGTTGAGAGAAACCAACAGCAAGGTAATGTAGGAGGGGGAAATGAGATGCAAGAAATGCAAAGGTTTATAGCTTCACAGGAATACGAAAATACTAGACAAAGAGCATTTGAAGATTGGCAAGTTCATCAAAACCAAATCATAGCTCATTGCCAACATATAGGTAGAAACTATATTCCTACACCAAAACCCATATTCCCTCCCTGGTCTATAGAGATGCAACCACCGTATCCTACGTATAACCCTGCCGAAGCATTCTATAGCACCTATGGTTATGCTTGGAACCCCTATTGGTATCAGTATCATCCCTAGTCTACTTAGTTTTATTTATTTTGTAATTTGTAATGTTGATACGTTTAATACTTATGTTAATATTGTAATAGTTGTTATAATTTTCTAACTTTTATTCTTAGATTTTAATAATTTTTGAATGTGGGGTAATATACCAAACTTCAAAAATATGTATATATGTTTGCAGTTTATCTTATGTACACAACAGGGTAAAACAACACATTTTCAAAGACTGGCATTAAGTTCAGCAAAAGCAACTAATTTTGACGACAAGATGCAAAATATATGTGAAATAACAACAAGACGGAATGAACAAATGATGTGCACCATTTATCATTCAACAAACAAACGCCAATATGTTTGGAAAATTTGGTAAAATTTAATCATTTTCACACAAATCACCTTCAATAATTTAATTTGTTATTGATTTCTTGCAAATGAGGGCATTGCAAGATCTTAAGTGTGGGAAGGGGTTAAATTCTTTCGGATTTTAAAATTTTTACTTTATACACTTGGTTACCATTAAAAATACTAGTAAAGCAGTAGTTGTATTAGAATCTAGTGCTCTCTGATAATAAAGAACAGCCCTAGTCTTATATACTGACTACCCAATTCTAGTAAAATTTTTCAAAATTTTCAATTAAATGAACTCAAAATCATGTTTATACATATTTATGAACGATAAAACTAGGTTTTAACACCGAAATTATTGTAACCTCGGAAAGGACATAAATTGAGAAACAAACCAAAATGTTAAAATTCATTTAAAATGGAATAGAGGACTTTAAAAAGGAAAATAAAAGCCAAGTGTGGGAAAATTTACCAAGTTATTCAAAACATATATCACATATTTTTGTACAAATAACTGAAAATACTTTTGCTTTGGACTAAACTAAAAAGTTTTACCTGATTTACCGTAAGAAAGATGGATCTACACGATGAATCAATTCCATCATTAAAAGGAAGTAAAGTCTTCCGAAAAAGAAACGCGCTTCTTGATTTAGGTCATGAAGTTGTCGTCCAGACCAGCTGTAGGTTGACGAAAAACCTAGAAAAGTCATCACTAAAATCAGCAGGAAATCCACGGACCTCAGCATTAAACAGGGTCGCCAAGTGGTCAGATTTATCCTAACCATGAGAAGGATTTATCTCGTAAAATGGGGGGCACCATGCAAATTAGCTGGATAAGACTAATGAATCAGATCCCCAGAAAGGATAATCTCCTTAAAAGATCAAAAATCAGCTTTTAAGCCTGATATTACTCAATCCTTGAGATTGACCTTAAAGATTGAGAATTACAAACTCATGGAATTCAATGATATCTAAACTCGAGCTTGAACGAGAAAATATTTTGATCAAAATTACAAACCGATTTGTTTTCTGAAAACCCTATTTTCAATGCGTTCATTACCATTGAACGTAAAATCCTAGGAATTCACCTGGAATTCATTAGGTCACCTGAACTAAATCGGGTGTCAACCGTAAGAACGGTGGTTGCATAGTGGTCAAAGACAGGACCTTGTGCCAGACCGAAAAATCACAAGGATAGTAATTGCGTCCGACACGTTATAAACCATAATTAAAAGCATGTCAGGGGACATTGCCTTAACAGTTGCTTGTTCAACGCTTTCCTTTACAACCGGACGGTAGTTTATCGAAAAGTAATATACGGGACAAGTAAACTGGACGTGTTGCTTTCCAAATACAAGGTTAACCCGTGTTGAGGACATCCTCTCAACATTTTTTCGAATCTTGTCCACGCCTCATATAACGTTTCGTTTGGCTTTTGCTCGAACGTGGCAATTTCTCCTTGAAGTCTCACGGCTTTAGATGCCGGAAAGAATCTTTTAAGAAAATTTTCAACTAAGACATCCCATGTGTCAATCGCTCCTTCGGGTAACGATTCTAACCAATCTTTGGCTTCTCCCTTTAAAGTTCAGGGAAACAACATGAGATAGATCTGTTCATCCTCAATTTCTCGGATTTTAAATAGAGTACAGATCCTATTAAAGGTTGGATGATGTTCGTTTGGATATTCTTTTGGCGTACTACTATATTGGAATTGATTAGTTACCATGTGTAGGATTTGTCCTTTGATTTCATAATCTGGCGCATTAACGTCTGGTTGAATAATGGTATGTCCTTGGCCAGTGCGTGTAGCTCTCATTCGATCCTCCATACTTTGAGGTTCCGTTACTTCCATGTATGAATTTGTTAAATCCGAATCACTAGAAGATTCTGATTTAACTGTTTGTAGTTCTGGAGGAATGATTAGTGATTCAGGATCTTGGAATTGTCCTTGAATATCCTCCGGGTTCTCAATTGTGAAGTCGGGTTCAAAAAATAGATTATCGAAAATTTGAATTGGAGTACTTGGTTGCCTAGATGATGATTCTAAAGAAAAATTAACGGCGGCAATTTTAGCTAGATGTCTTGATCGAGTTACAGGAGGTGAACGTATGAAATGTGGTGAACGTTTTGCTCGGTGCATTCACTAAGTAACCTATTAGTTATAAATATAAAAATTATATAAGTTATCAAATTAATAGACTTTTCTGATTTTGACTACGTTTCGAATAGCCAATAGATGCAGCAGGTAGCCAGGACCCTTTAAATCGGAAGTCCACAACTCGCTACTAACAAATCCAACTATTACTACGAACCAGAAAATTTGGATGTCTATCAATTTAATCGCTTTTTATAATTTTTCGTCGAAGTTTTAACGAAATTCTATGTCCTAAAAACTAGAGCGTAGAAATGAAAAAGAAAAGGCACGCGTCGAAAAATAAAAATAAGAAAGAAAAACGTCGAAACTTAAAACTCTAAAAATTAAATCTAAAAAGTTGCGCCTAAAGGTATTAAAACTTAAATACAATTCTAAAGGAAAACGGCAATTACTTAAAAGGCACTAAAATTTATTAAAAACTAGAGCGATAAGCGATGTCGTAAAATTCTAAGGCCTCTAAAATCTAGTTCTAAGAAAAAGATCTTAAGGGAAAATTACGGCAAAACTTAAAAACTAAAAATCTAAACTTAATCTAAGGCAAAACTATAATTACGAAACAATAAAATTAAAAACTACGAACTAAATAATGATAAAAATAAGAATATTATTTTTATATTATTAGTATATAAAAATATTAATCTATATAATTAATAACAATTAATAAACTTAATATTACAAATTATATATTAAAACTAAAAACTAATTATCAATATTTAAATTAAACCCTAATAATAATAATAATAATAAAATTAAAACCCTAATTCGTATTTAATGCGTCCGAGGTTTCTGCTGTAAGATCAATCCATGCGTTCGCATGGTTCTAAAGCATCCGGCTCATGCGATCGTATGGGCCTGTAGTCAAGGAAAGTTTTGGGCTTCGATCAGGCTTCGGCCCAATTTCTATTTTTAATTATTATTATTTTTTAGTTTTAATTATAGCGTTTCGCTTCGGCGTTCCCCTGCAGTGGCGCCAAAAACTTGATGTGCGAGTGGAGGTGTACGAAATATACTATTATTTTTAATACGAAATACGGTACAATTTACACAAGTTTTAATTATTTATATAGATGGGATATACCTAAACCTTGCTACAACACTTATAAGCAGTGTACCTAATCGTAGAGTAGTGTAGTTTTTAGTAAGTTCGGTTCGTTCCACATGGAGCTGGTTGATTACGTACTATATTTTTAACAACTATATTTAATATATATATATATATATATATATATATATATATATATATATATATATATATATATATATATATATATATATATATATATATACAGACATATATACATATAAGTGTTTATTATTATTATAAAGGGGGTTTTACCGTTTAATGACCGGTTTGTCGATTTTATATTTTAAGCGTAAAGATAAATGACAATAATTAAAGTGCGTAAAATAAATAACGATAAATAATGATGATAAATAAAAATACGATGAGATATGAAATAAAATAATTATGATTATTTAAACTTCCATAATCATGATGTTTGACGTTTTGATTTTAATTAATTGTCACCCAGTTAATTGTCCTTTGTCCTGGATTTATTTGATACATATCTTGTTTTTGTCCATAATAGTCCATCTGTCATAATTATAAAATGCTCGTCAAATTAACCTTATACCCGAAGTCAAATATTCCAACTAATTAGGGATTTAGACTGTAACAAGGTTTTAATACTTTGTTAATAGTTACACCAGGTTATCGACTGCGTGTAATCCAAGGTTTTAATACTTTATTAACAATTACACCAATTACTCTTGTATGTAATCCACCCCTGTTTTAATTAGTCCATGATATATTAATTTATTCACTTGGCCAAAATGAATAATCAATTATCCAAACCCAATTGATTAATTAAATGATTGTAAAAGATGTCGTATAAACGTCACTAAATAGGACATTCATAATCATTTAATAATTATTAGATTAACTAATTTGAAGATAGGTTTGACAGATTCCAATGAGTTGTCATTCGATTAGACAATACCCCCATATATTAATAGTCAATAGTCCAATGTCCACAAGTGTCGGTCTTTTGTCCAAACATTAATTATGGAACAAAATCCAATAACCCCGTCTTAATATTTAGTCCAACATCACGATTACTTCGACTTAAATAAGCATAATAATAACTTAGCTACGAGACATTAATTTAAAAAGGAAGAACATAGCTTACAGTGGTTATTAATGGCGTAGCGTTACACGGACAGAGTTCCGACTTTAAAACTCGTAAAACATTTCTTACAATAACCTTATTATTATTAACTTAAAATTAAAATTATAATTATAAAATATAAATATAAATATAAACTGAGAGAGAGTAAGAAAGAGTGTGAAGGTGCACTCTCATTCGACTTGAATTCATTGGTATTTATAGAGTTGGCCAGCATTTGATACCCATGCGATCGCATGGTTTTCCTTCTTCCCGGCCTTGCGATCGCATGGCCGCCTTGTACATCATCCTTTGAGTTTAAAATGTGGGCTGCTAGATTTAAATATTATATAATATAATATATATAATTTTATATAATTATATATATATATATATTATATATATATTATATTATATTCTTGTGTATAGTAGACTTGTAATTTCCGGTCCGTTGAGTCGTACGTTGATGCTCAGTTTATGTCTCAGTTCCGGATTTTTGAACGCCTTTTTGTATGCTTAGATATCTTGTACTTTGCGTTCTGCGACTTGTACTCTTGTCAATATTTAGACGTTAATCATTAATAAATTGAACCACTTGGATTGTATCTTGTACATTTGAGCTTTTTGGTCATTTGTGTCTTCAAATCGTCGTCTCTGTCTTCTGTCTTCACATTTATTTATTTAAACGAATATTACTTGTAAATAGAACAATTGCAACTAAAAGCTTGTCTTTCTGGAAGGATAATGCTATGAAATATATGTTCATTTTTAACATTATCATATATGCATATATTTCAATATGTATATATGTATGCATAATGTATTTCGGGTGATAATGGATATATGAAATGTCCCGTTCATATTGATTATAAACGTTCCATATTAATTGATTTCGTTGCGAAGTTTTGACCTCTATATGAGACGTTTTTCAAAGACTGCATTCGTTTTTGAAACAAACCATAACCTTTATTTTATCGACAAGGTTAAAAAGTCACCACCTAGATCATCCAGAAATGATAATCTAAAATATCACACTTACACACTACCAATACATATTGGTTTACAATATTAATATGTTACAATAAAGTAAATCTCGAATGCAGTTTTAAACAATATTATACAAGCATGCTGACACCAAATCTTGTCCATATTTTAGCATGCAACAGCGGAAGCTCTTAATAATCACCTGAGAATAAACATGCTTTAAACGTCAACAAAAATGTTGGTGAGTTATAGGTTTAACCTATATATTTATCAAATCATAATAATAGACCACAAGATTTCATATTTCAATATACATCCCATACATAGAGATAAAAATCATTCATATGGTGAACACCTGGTAACCGACCTTAACAAGATGCATATAGAATATCCCCTATCATTCCGGGACTCCCTTCGGACATGATGAATTCGAAGTACTAAAGCATCCGGTACTTTGGATGGGGCTCGTTGGGCCCAATAGATCTATCTTTAGGATTCGCGTCAATTAGGGTGTCTGTTCCCTAATTCTTAGATTACCAGACTAAAAAGGGGCATATTCGGTTTAATAATCCAGCCATAGAATGTAGTTTCATTTACTTGTGTCTATTTTGTAAAACATTTATAAAACTGCATGTATTCTCATCTCAAAATATTAGATTTTAAAAGTGGGACTATAACTCACTTTCACAGATTTTTACTTCGTTGGGAAGTAAGACTTGGCCACTGGTCGATTCACAAACCTATAACAAATATGTACATATATATCAAAGTATGTTCAAAATATATTTACAACATTTTTAATACGTTTTGCTGTTTTAAGTTTATTAAGTCAGCTGTCCTCGTTGGTAACCTACAACTAGTTGTCCACAGTTAGATGTACAGAAAATAAAGCAATATATATTATCTTGAATCAATCCACGACCTCGTGTATACAAGCCTCAGGCTAGATCACAACTCAAAGTATATATAATATTTTGGAATCAACCTCAACCCTGTATAGCTAACTCCAACATTACTGCATATAGAGTGTCTATGGTTGTTCCGAAATATATATAGATGGGTCGATATGATATGTCAAAACATTGTATTCGTGTCTATGGTATCCCAAGATTATATAATATGTTAGAATACATGTATAATACAATATGAGTTAGCTAGGATATGATTAATATAGCTACAACAAGAAAAATTATCCAATCTTGTTTTACCCATAACTTCTTCGTTTTAAATCCGTTTTGAGTGTTTCAAGTTGCTATGGTTTCATATTGAACTTAAGATTATGAATATAAATAGAAAAAGTATAAGTTTATAGTCAGAAATACATGTTACAAGTCGTTTTTGTAAAGGTAGTCATTTCAGTCGAAAGAACGACGTCTAGATGACCATTTTGGAAAACATACTTCCACTTTGAGTTTAACCATGATTTTTGGATATAGTTTCATGTTCATAAGAAAAATCATTTTCTCAGAAGAACAACTTTTAAATCAAATTTTATCATAGTTTTTAATTAACTAACCCAAAACAGCCCGCGGTGTTACTACGACGGCGTATATCCGATTTTACGGTGTTTTTGTGTTTCCAGGTTTTAAATCATTAAGTTAGCATATCATATAGATATATAACATGTGTTTAGTTGATTTTAAAATTCAAGTTAGAAGGATTAACTTTATTTGCGAACAAGTTTAGAATTAACTAAACTATGTTCTAGTGATTACAAGTTTAAATCTTCGAATAAGATAGTTTTATATGTATGAATCAAATGATGTTATGAACATCATTACTACCTTAATTTTAGTAGGTAAACCTAATGGAAATGAGAAAAATAGATCTAGCTTCAAAGGATCCTTGGATGGCTTGAAAGTTCTTGAAGCAGAATCATGACACGAAAACAAGTTCAAGTAAGATTTCCACTCGAAATAAGATTGATATAGTTATAGAAATTGAATCAAAGTTTGAATATGAGTATTACCTTGTATTATAAAGATATCTTACTATAAATAAGAAAGATTTCTTGAGTTTGGATGATCACTTTACAAGATTGGAAGTAAGCTAGCAAACTTGGAAGTATTCTTGCTTTTATGAAACTAGAACTTATAGAATTTATGAAGAACACTTAGAACTTGAAGATAGAACTTGAGAGAGATCAATTAGATGAAGAAAATTGAAGAATGAAAGTGTTTGTAGGTGTTTTTGGTCGTTGGTATATGGATTAGATATAAAGGATGTGTAATTTTGTTTACTTGTAAATAAATCATGAATGATTACTAATATTTTTGTAATTTTATGAGATATTTCATGCTAGTTGCCAAATGATAGTTCCCACATGTGTTAGGTGACTCACAAGGGCTGCTAAGAGCTGATCATTGGAGTGTATATACCAATAGTAAATACATTTAGAAGCTGGGTATTGTACGAGTACGAATACGAGTGCATACGAGTAGAATTGTTGATGAAAATAAATGAGGATGTAATTGTAAGCATTTTTATTAAGTATAAGTACTTTGATAAGTGACTTGAAGTCTTTATAAAGTGTATGAATATATATTAAAACACTACATGTATATACATTTTAACTGAGTCGTTAAGTCATCGTTAGTCGTTATATGTAAGTGTTGTTTTGAAACCTTTAGGTTAACGATCTTGTTAAATGTTGTTAACCCATTGTTTATTATATCTAAAGAGATGTTAAATTATTACATTATCATGATATTATGATGTATTAATATATCTTAATATGATATGTATACAATTAAATATCGTTACAACGATAATCGTTACATATATGCCTCGTTTCGAAATCCTTAAGTTAGTAGTCTTGTTTTTACATATGTAGTTCATTGTTAATATACTTAATGATATGTTTACTTATCATAATACCATGTTAACTATATATATATATATATATATATATATATATATATATATATATATATATATATATATATATATATATATATATATATATATATATATATATATATATATATATATATGACATCATATAGTTTTTACAAATTTTAACGTTCGTGAATCACTGGTCAACTTGGGTGGTCAATTGTCTATATGAAACCTATTTCAATTAATCAAGTCTTAACAAGTTTAATTGCTTAACATGTTGGAAATACTTAATCATGTAAATAACATTTTCATTTAATATATATAAACATGGAAAAGTTTGGGTCACTACAATATATCCATTGATGATAAATTGTCATCCATATCCGATCCACGAAATATTTAGATCATCCATATCGATATCCATATCCATATCTGTTAATCGTCCATTTACAGCATCCATATCCATTATAAATGGATCGGATCGGGTGGATGTCCATGGATGGAACATCCATTGCCATCCCTACCAGCCACTATTAGTTTGAGTCTTAGTATGGCTTTTAGCGGTGTTTAGCGTATTCATTTCGTTAGTTCGCATATCAATTAATCCAGACATGATTTTTGAAACTTTGATTTTGTTTTTGAGTGTTTGATGTTTTTGATGAAATGTAAAGATGAGTGGACATTGCACATTGTTGTTTTTAGGTTTAGCAAATATTTTTAACTATACGCATGGACCTGCGACTCGAAATGGAGGGCAGACAGCGAGCTTACTAATTTTATCGAGAAACTGTCGAGCTATATTCCCTCCGGTAAACTAAAAGATGAATGGAAATGGAAATACCACAGCAGTGGAATTTATTCTACCAAATCTCTTACTAATTTCATCGATGAATTGTTTGTTGCTTAGCGTGCCACTCCCGATCAAACTATTCTCAATTCTTTATTACCTCAAAAAGTCGGCATTTTCATTTAAAGAGCCTCAAAAAACAAATTGCCCGTACGCACCGAACTTGATAAACGTGGCATAAATCTTCATTCAACTAGATGTCAGGTTTGTGACGAGGATATCGACACACTCCAACATACCATCATTTCTTGTAAAAAATCGCAAAGGAGGTATGGGAAAATATTAGAAAATGGTGGCGCCTCGATCACCTTGCGATTGAAAATATTTCGGACCTTTCTAAAGCAGTTAATCCAAAATTTGTAAATCCCTTCGAGGCCTCCATCTAGCAAACGGTTGTATGGGTTGCAAGTTATCTTCTTTGGAAAAATCGTGATGCTCGTGTTTTCAGAAATAATACTCTTAGCTCCTCTAAGCTCTTATCCGATATCTAATCGAAAAGTTTCGAATGGATTAATTGTCGTGGAAATAACGTAAACTCCGAATGGCTAAGTTGGTTCAAAGATCCTTTCGCCTCCATCGTCAATGCCAAATCCAAAGAAGGAATTGGTTAAATTGTATTTTTTTGCTCATATTCTTATTGTTTGCACGACCATGGAACTAAGCGGGTGGTTTTAGTCTTGCTTTGTCGCCAAAGTTTCGGCACTGCGTTACGTTTCTCTACCCGGCTTAAAGCTTCAAGTTGATTTCTAGTTGTGTGAGCATTTTGAGTATGAGTTTTTTTTCTCCTACTTGTCAATATTCTTCGAGTTTCCTTGTATATCGATGTATAGTATTAGCTTTCTCCACCTCGAGTAGTTGGTAGGTCTTGTATTTTCGTGACGCTCTTAAGATTTTGTATGTATCTTATATTTTTTTAATAAAAGTTTGGCTTTAAAAAAAATGCATAGATTTGAATTGAACATGTATGCCACTGGTAATGAAATCTATCGAAAATCTTATAAAACACTAAAAAATACAAAAATAATGTACTGAAGAAAACCGTTTCTGGTTTGATGGTATCACTATTACTCTATTAGACATTATTTAGACACGTCAGCCTATTGGTGCCTCTTGAATTTCCCTCGACAAGATTTTAAGCAAGAGCATTTTAGAATTTCAAGAGGATCAATAAAGGATAAGTTTGATAAAACGTGTCACCTAGAGATTAGACATGTAAATAATACTAGTGAAATGACCCGTAAAATTACGAGTTTACTTAAACGAAATAGTCTAATAATATGTTTTAGATATTAAGTGAACGTAAATGCTAAAATCATTTAGTTAAACGTAGCTCTTGTTAAACAACCTAAATTAAACAACCTAAACTAAACAATCTAAACAACCTAAATTAAACGTAGCTCTCTAATGATACGCATACCCGATTAGCTCGTTTAGCTCATCAAACAGCATCGCCATAAGGATTTACAAAGGTGCACGCTAAGGCATATAGCGTTATATTCACAACCATGGTGCAAATCCCACCCGCGCGCATTGGCAGCATCCACATGTCAGGCGATGCTGTAGCTGGCAGAGGACACTTGGCAGACAAAAGGACAGGTCCGACAAGAACACTTTTTGCTTTTGTCAGACCAGCTTGCTCGAAGATGTACTATTGGCAGGCCAGGATCCTTTTAACCTTATTACATGGCGTTAGAAGACAAGAAAGATTACCCTATAAGTACAGGACTTCATCCACAACATAGGGGATCTCCGGAATTCACTTTTACACATATATGCTCAAAAGAACAATAGCGCATAGCGCAATTGTACCTGCGCTACCGGACTTAAAGCATTCTACTAGACATTCTTGATATACAGGTAACGTTCTATGAACACAAATCCTACAACCCAGCGCGAGCCATCGCTGACCGGACTACCCGCCGATGGTGGGTCTATGTTTAACCACCCCCACTGAGATCCTCATCTTGCAGGGGGTTATTCACGGTATTCTGGACCGGAGAGTTAAACTCAATTGACCTTTAAATCCCCCTCTGTTGATGTCAAGCATGGACCGAACCCGACCCGATTATTCTATGCTTGATCATTTAGCCCCATCCGTGGGACACAAAAGTTAAAAGATTTCAATTTGATCTTTTTCTGTATGTCCGCTAACAACTCACTTGTTTCTTTTTGATACAGTAATAGGTGTTGAAATGTGACGACCCAAAAATTTCTGACCAAATTTAAACTTAATCTTTATATAATTTCATGTTTCCGACACGATAAGCAAAGTCTGTAATGTTGATGTTTCAAAAACTTTGTCATGTGTTCATGTAATCAATTACCCTTTGACAATTTCCGACGATTCACGAACCATTATGTGTAAATAAATATATCAATAAATATATATATATATATATATATATATATATATATATATATATATATATATATATATATATATATATATATATATATATATATATATATATATATATATATATATATATATATATATATATTAATTATTATAAATTAAAATATTATATGAGTTGATTAATTATGTAAATAAAATAATATATGATATTAAAATAAATTCATATATATATATATGTAAGGTATATTGAATGTATATTTATATGGTTACGAAATTTATTTAGTAAACGATAATAGCACTCGTTTGTCAGTCGATCGATATTAATCAAGTTAACAATGAACTTATGTGATTTTAAAATAAACGGTGAATCGAAAATGAGTTCTATAAATTATAGACTTATTAAAAATGTATTTAGGAGCTGTTTATTAAATTTTAGAACTTTTTATATTTTTACCCAGAATTGAGAGGGACAGTTGATGTAATTTTTTATTTAATAAATTAACGATCAAATTTTATACTATAATGACCAAAATAAATAAATATAATTAATTTAAAAATATGAGATTTTTCTGAACACTTTTATTCGCCACTAATTAACAACGGGGCACGATATAATATCTAAGTTGAACTGTCGGTAGAAAATCATGGCTTCTACTATTCCTTCATGCACGTTTATGTGATCTAAGATTTTATTATTATATATAGATTACTGTATTTGTATGCTTATATGCAATGTGCAATGATATATAAATATATATTTGTATCTTAGTGTGAATGTGGAAGCACAATAACCCCACTTGAAAGATGATGGCTAATGGTTCTGTCTAAATCAACAATTCCCAAACTCATTATCTCATTCTCTTATTACATATATACATAATACATATACATATGAGTGATATGAACCACAACCCATCAACACCCATTTACACTTCACTTCCACACTCCCATCACTCGATACCATCAACCCTACAACCACCTCTCCTCCACTATCAAACAACCCACGATCACCACCACTGTTGGTTGAAACCGTCTTTCACCTTCTAACGCCACCCCCATCCGTTGAATAACCACCATCGACCTCCTACACCATCCATATTTTTCTGTTTTACTTTCATTAAAGCAATCACCACTTAGTATAATATTGTAACTATTTCGATTACCTGCACAAACCTATTGAAACCCTATAACCACCCACCACAACCCTACTGCAATATTGCTGCCATACTTGTTTTCTGCTACTGTACTGTTTACAACCATCCCAATCCGCCACCACAATCCTACAACCCATATCACCACCATCTTTATCTCGTCTCTCTCTATCCTGTTTCTACTTCTTCTTATTTTCGAGAACCTGCAACTACTCGATATTTTTTGTTTTGTTTCATTCAACAATTAACGGTACTCATACTTGTTTTTATTCCATTCGTAAAAATCCCATCACAAAGAACTGTAGCTACAGTTCAGTGAAAACAGTACAGTGAGGATATTATTAATGATACAGTGATGTTAGCGAGAAGAAAACGTATAAATGAAAAGTGTGGGTTAAGCCTTGGTTGAACTTTAAAGAGCTTCATAATTTTTTTTCTGAAACCGTTGATGATGATGAAACAATACGCGATGATTATATTTTTCATGATATCTTCGCCTGCTAATCGATTTTTCCTGTAAACCCATCGACACCCCACTTTTTATGAATTTGGGCCGAGAGTTCTTTTCTTCGGTTGGGCTTAATATTTAATCTATGGATTGTTGATTGGGCCGAAATGAAACTGGGTTGTTTAAATTGTTGTGGAGATGAGGAGCAACAGATAAAGGTTAAATAAGTTTAAATTGTGATTTAAATCAGAAAGTAAGAATTAGCGTGATGGTTTAGGTGGTTGTTGGTCTAACATGAGGTCACGGGTTCAAGCCTGGCTTGGGGCATTTCTTTTTAGGAAGGGTTTATGAGGTAGTTTTCTTTTTAGTTATTAATTATTATTATTATTATTATTATTGTTATTATTATTAATTATGTTATTATTATTGTGTTATTTATTAGTATCACTAATATAAATGTTATGAGTATTATTATCATTAACTAACTAATATTATTATTAACATCATTGTTATTATTACTATGATAATGATAATCGTTATTAATCCTAATATTTAGGAATATCAATATTATTAATCAAACTAAGAGTATTATCATTATCGTTATCATTAGTATAAGTATTTTAATTACAATTAGGATTATTATTATTATTATTATCATAAAAGTAATACAAATCATTATTATTTTTATAAATATTAGTATTGGTATCATTCTATAACTATTAGTATTATCATTACGTATTTTTATTATTATTAGTATTATCATTGTTATTAATATGAACCAGATTATTGTAAGTACCATTATTAATAAAATCATGAGTATCATATTTATTATACCATTAGTAGTATCATTATCTTAAATTGGATTAGCAGTAAAATTATTATCTTCAAAGTTAAAATTATTATCAGTATTATAACTATCGTTAACAGTAAAAATTAATAATTTTACAATTATAATTATTAATATCATTATTATTATCATTAAAAAGATGATTAACATTATTATCTTATTAGTAATATTAGGTATTATAATTATTATCATTTTTATCACTATTAATATTATTTTGGTATTATCATAACTACTATTATTAATACACAAATAATATATGTACAACTGACAATATATTTAATAAACATAACATAATGAAAATTAATATTTTTAATTACCAAAATGAATATAAGAAATATATATATATATATATATATATATATATATATATATATATACACATATATATATAACATATATATATATATATATACATACATATATATATAACATATATATATATATATATATATATATATATATATATATATATTATCAATATAAAAAGGATATAACTAATAAACTTATATATATATAAATATATATATTTATTCGATTACGAGTATATGTTTTAATGTATATACGAATAATATAGGTTCGTGAATCCAAGGCCAACCCTGCATTGTTCAGTTTCGTCGTATGCATATTTTTACTACAAAATATCGTATTGTGAGTTCATTTGATTCTCTTTTACTCTTTACATTTTTGGGACTGAGAATACATGCGCTACTTTTACAACTGCTTTATTAAATGCTTTTGAAATACATTTTGAACTGTGAATACATGAAATGCTTTTATAAATGTTTGACGAGATAGACACAAGCAAAACATTCCTCGAATGAATTATGTGGACGTGATAATTGCCACCATTGAATTATGTGGACGTGATAATTGACACAATTGATATGAATATTTTTCCCCTGATTATTATTGCTTGGTAACCTAAGAATTAGGGAACATCACTAATTTTGAGAATTAGTGCACGCCTAATTGACGTGAATCCTAAAGGTAGCTACCGGGTTTAACACCCCCACCCAGAATGTTCACTAGACGGAAGGGCTAGTGGGCGTGGTGTTTAGTACTTCGAAGTTTATATGATTATTATACAGACGAGATGTTCTGTTTTGGGGATATTATTATGCGCATTATATGTTAAGGTCGGTTACCAAGCTAAACTATGAAAGCAATGAAAAGTGAATGTTATGTATCGAGAGAATGATTTTATACACAGGTTATGTGTATGTTATTTTTGTGCACAAGATGTGTACGGTTACTAAGATTTATGAAAGATGATTTCGTACACGAGAAAGGTGTACTGTATTTAAAAGATATCGCATGTACATTACAGGTGGGTATAGGATTCGGGCCCATTTGTACCATGCAAGATTTAAATCTTGTGGTCTATCAAAATTACAGAATTTTATTGTTTTATGATAAACTTATGAACTCACCAACCATTTGGTTGACACTTTAAAGCATGTTTATTCTCAGGTATGAAAGAAATCTTCCGCTGTGCATTTGCTCATTTTAGAGACATTACTTGGAGTCATTCATGACATATTTCAAAAGACGTTGCATTCAAGTCATTGAGTTCATCAAGATTATTATCAAGTCATTTATAGTTTGAATATATTAATAAATGGTATGCATGCCGTCAACTTTCGATGAAATGAAAGTTTGTCTTTTAAAAACGAATGCAATGTTTGTAAAATGTATCATATAGAGGTCAAGTACCTCGAGATGTAACCAAATGTAATGCATTCGTCCTGATGGATTAGGATGGCTCCTTTCATGAAATGACTAGCAAGCAAGAGATACCCAAGCCTACACAAACGCGAGCTACCTCGTCTACAGGATCTAAGCCAGCCATCAAGGGATCAGCAGGAACTTCTGACAGCGTGCCACCAAGGGGCGCCCAGATGTCACCCCCTGGCGCACCCGCGTCGTCTTTCAAGACCCCTGAAGCGATTAGGCCGATACCATGGGCCTCGAACACCATAAGTACGGGATTCATACCCATCTACCCAACAACTGAATCCGTGCGCAATAGCCCTAGCCACACTAGTAGTCCTGCTGGTTCACAGGGCACGCGGCCTTAACCTTCGCCCCGAAGGGATGCCTCCCCAACCACCCCAGGATCTAGCGCTACCACCTTTGCGCAGGGAACTTCGTCTGCAGGGAGAGGTGCATCCACAGAGTCGCCGGCTCGAACACGCTAACAACGCACCCAGAGCCAAGCTAATATGATTTACGCCTTGATGAACGCCGCACCAGATGATATGGTGCATGAGTTTGAGCAACTCAGAAAGGCCGAGCTCATGGTCAAAAACTTGTACGCGGGAATGAAAGGAGTACCGGTCAAACACTCTTTTGAAACAGCTCCCACTGGAGAAAAGTTTTCAGCGCAAATACTGAACCACATCGCAACGCCGCTACCCGTGATACCGATAATGTTAGGATACTATGACGGATTCTCAGACCCTGATGACTTCTTGCAAAAGTACGAAGGAATAGCGCGAAACCAGCGCTGGGCCGACGAGACAAAATGCATGGAGTTCCCACCGCTACTTGAAGGCGTAGCTCGGTAGTGGTTTAACAACCTGCCAGCGCCAGTTATAAGCTGCTACGATGATCTCCGAACGTGCTTCCTGCTTAACTTTCATAACATGCGCGCAACTCGAAGGACGCATGTTGAATGTCATGACATCAAGCATGAGCGAGGGGAATCCTTGGGACAGTTCATCAACAGGTACTGCCAAGAGGTGGTCAGAATCCCTAACTGTGCTGAATCACTGAAAGTATCCGGTTTCATACACAGAATCTGTCGAGAGCGCCACCTAATGTTGTGGCAGAGGCCTAGGAAGCGTCCTCCAGAAACACTTGCAGAAGCAATAAGAGAAGCGCACGAGCACATGCGCGCTGAAGAAGACACTATCAGGTACTATAATTGCCGTATGAAACCCTCAAGGTGCACCTCCCACGCGAGCCCATTTACGAAAGGAAATGCGCTCCGCTGGTGGTAGAAGGTTACTTGCCTGAATGTACTCAACACATTGACAAAATTCTCATCGATACTGGCAGCTGTGTTGATAATGCTAAAAACGAACATATATTTCATAGCATTATTCCTCAAGAAATACAAGCTTTTAGTTGCAATTGTTCTATTTACAAGTGATATTCGTTTAAATAATAAAAGGTGAAGACAAAAGACAGATTCGACGAATTAAAGACGCAAACGACCAAAAAGCTCAAAAGTACAAAATACAATCAAAGAGGTTCCAATTATTGATAAGAAACATCTCGAAATTACAAGAGTACAAGATTCAAAACGTAAAGTACAAGATATTAAATTGTACGCAAGGACGTTCGAAAATCCGGAACCGGGACTAGAGTCAACTCTTAACGCTCAACGCAACGGACTAAAAATTACAAGTCAACTATGCACATAAATATAATATAATATTTAAATAATTCTTATAATTATTTAATATATTATATTTATTTATAAAACCGTCGGTAAATTTACAAACTCCGCGACTCGCGGAGTTTGAAGGCCAAAAGGGCCGCGAGTCGCGGAGGCCCAAATTCTGAAAGTCCCTATAAAGCCAACCGAATTCTGATCATTTTACACACTCTTAATCTATCTCTCTCAATATATACGTAAATATATATATTTATATTTTAATTTTAATTTTAATTTTAATTTTAATTTTAATTTTAATCCTAATAATAAGGGTATGTTAGCGAATGTTGTAAGGGTGTAAGTCGAAATTCTGTCCGTGTAACGCTAAGCTATTTTTAATCATTGTAAGTTATGTTCAACCTTTTTAATTTAATGTCTCGTAGCTAAGTTATTATTATGCTTATTTAATCCGAAGTAATCATGATGTTGGGCTAATTACTAAAATTGGGTAATTGGGCTTTGTACCATAATTGGGGTTTGGATAAAAGAACGACACTTGTGGAAATTAGACTATGGGCTATTAATGGGTTTTATATTAACTAAACAATACCTTGTTAATTTAATATACAAACTTATAATTCGACGTATTTATATATAACCACATACGCTTGACTGGGTACGGTGGGCGGGATATCTATAAATACCAATAATTATTCATTTTACCGGACACGGAACTGGATTAATAGTTAATAGACTTGTTGAAACAGGGGTGAATTACATTCAAGGGTAATTGGTGTAATTGTTAACAAAGTAGTAAAACCTTGGTTTACACGCAGTCGATAACCTGGTGTATTCATTAAACAAAGTATTAAAACCTTGTTACAATTCGAATCCCCAATTAGTTGGAATATTTGACTTCGGGAATAAGAATAATTTGACGAAGGCTTTCGCTCTTTATATTTATGACTGATGGACTATTATGGACAAATCCGTATGGACATATTAAATAATCCAGGACAAAGGACAATTAACCCATGGGCATAAAACTAAAATCAACACGTCAAACATCATGATTACGGAAGTTTAAATAAGCATAATTCTTTTATTTCATATTTAATTTCCTTTATTTTATATTTAATTGCACTTCTAATTATCGCATTTTTATTGTTATTGTATTTAATTGCACTTTTAATTATCGTACTTTTTAATTATCGCAAGTTTATTTTATCGCACTTTTATTATTCGCAATTTCATTATCGTTATTTACTTTATGCTTTAATTTAAGTCTTGTATTTATTTTTAATATTTTACATTTGGTTTTAACTGCGACTAAAGTTTTAAAATCGACAAACCGGTCATTAAACGGTAAAAACCCCCCTTTATAATAATAATATTACTTATATATATATATTTGTATTTTTATAAAAGTAAACTAATATAGCGTTAAGCTTTGTTTAAAAAGATTCCCTGTGGAACGAACCGGACTTACCAAAAACTACACTACTGTACGATTAGGTACACTGCCTATAAGTGTTGTAGCAAGGTTTAAGTATATCCATTCTCTAAATAAATAAATATCTTGTGTAAAAATGTATCGTATTTAATAGTATTTCCTGTAAAAATATAAGCTATTTTATATACTACTCTGCTAAAACATCAAGTATTTTTGGCGCCGCTGCCGGGGAAACGCTTAAACGCCGGAAGCGCAAAGCTAATATAAAAAAAAAGAAATTTTTAGTTTACTTTTATTAAAATTCGTTTTTATAAAAATACGTTTTAAATATTCGAAAATATAAAAAGAAAAACAAAAATATAAGTATTTTTAAGATTTTGTTAAATATTTAAGTTTTATAAAGTTTCTTTACTTTTATATAAGTTTTATTTAAGTATTTTGTTTTTATTTAAAACATACATAAAACATAAAAAAAAAAATTAATATATATAAATCTATTTTTAAGATATTTATAAAATTATAAAGTTGTTCTATTTTTATTTTAGTTTTTAAATATAAGTTTTTATTATATAAATATTTAGATTTTAAAACAGAAAAATATAAAACAGAAAAAAAAAAACGTCGAATAAAAAAAAAAGTACCTGAGTTGATTTTTGGAACCCCGCAACTCGCGGAGGTTTTCTGCATCGAATACCGCGACTCGCGGAGTAACTCTGACACCGACAGAAACCCTAACTGCAATTAATTACGGGTAATTAATTATTATTATTATTATTTAACCCTAATTATTATTATTATTATAATTAGTTTTATTTTAAGTTTTACTTTTTATTTAATTTGTTTTATTTAGTTAAATTAGTTTAATTAAATTGTAAAATTAATAGTTTTATAAAATAAATAATATAAAAATAATATTTTTATAAAAATTGTATTTTTTACAACTTTTTGTATATTTTTATATTTTGTCCCTTTTTAATCGTTTTAGCGTAATATTTGTATTTTTAGCTCATATTTAGTTTTAAACTTAGTTTTTGCCATAGTTATTTTTACTTCTAGATTTTTAGTCTTTGCCATAGAATTCCTTAAGTGCTTTTTCTTTAGACTAAAATTTAAGTACTTTAGAATTTTGCGACGCCTTTTTAAGTTTTAGTTTCTTTTTAAGTTATTTCCATTTGGGATTTAGTTTTTCCTGTAAGCTTTAATATTTTTAGACGACTTTTACCTATGTATCTATTATCATTCCAATTAGTAATCTCAATTTGCGATTATAATTTTAAGTTAGTTGTAGTAATAAGGTTAGGTTAGTCAAGTATTTTTAAGTTTTATAAGTTTCTTTTATTTTTCCGTCACCTTTTATTTTTCAACCATTTTTCTTTTTCGACCTTTTTCGACGAACTCTTTTTCTTTCTTATTTCTCGCTATTCTAGTTTTAGGACATAGATTTTTATTCTACTTCTTATCTAAATTTCTTAAAATTACGAAAATTTATTTTAAGTGGTTAAATTGATAGACATCAAAATTTTCTGGTTCGTAGTAATAGTTGGATTTGTACGTGGACCGGGTTATTGGAGCCAAACAGTCCTCAATTATATTGAGACCAAACGAATCCTGCCCCTCTGCTGCATCTTTTGGCTATTCGAAACGTGGGCAAAATCAGAAAAGTCTATTGATTGGATAACTTATTATAATTTTTCTTTCCTTTTAAAAACTAATAGGATATTCAGTGAATGCACCGAGCAAGACGTTCACCACCTTTTGTACGTTCACCACCTGTAATTAGATCAAGACATTTAGCAAATATTACTGCCGTTGATTTTTCTTTAGAATCGTCATCCAGTCGACCAAGTACTTCAGTTCAAATTTTCGATAATCCATTTTTTGAACCCGACCTCACAATTGAGAATCCGAAGAATATTGAAGGACGATTCATAGATCCTGAACCACTAAACTTTCCTCCGGAACCACCAATCATTCAAACAGAGATTGTTGAGGAACGAACTATTAAATCAGAATCCTCTAGTGATTCTGATTCAACAAATTCAATTATGGAGAATCTGGAACCTTTAAGTATGGAAGACCGAATGAGAGCTAAACGCACTGGCCAAGGTCACGCAATTACTCATCCAGACATTAATGCGCCAGATTATGAAATCAAAGAACAAATTCTACACATGGTGACTAATCAATGCCAATTTAGTGGTGCGCCGAAGGAAGATCCAAATGAACATCTACGTACCTTTAATAGGATCTGCACACTATTTAAAATCCGAGAAGTGGAGGATGAACAGATATATCTCATGTTATTTCCCTGGACTTTAAAGGGAGAAGCCAAAGATTGGTTGGAATCGTTACCTGAAGGGGCGATCGATACATGGGACGTTTTAGTTGAAAAATTTCTTAAACAATTCTTTCCTGCATCTAAAGCCGTAAGACTTCAAGCAGAAATTGTTACGTTCACACAGAAGCCAAATGAAACTCTATATGAGGCATGGACTAGATATGGAAAGTTATTAAGAGGATGTCCGCAACATGGTTTAGACACCTGTCAAATAGTACAAATATTCTACCAAGGATGCGACATCACTACAAGGAAAGACATAGATATAGCAGCTGGTGGTTCTATTATGAAGAAAACCGAAACTGATGCTTACAAAATTATTGATAACACTGCTTCCCACTCACATGAGTGGCACCAAGAAAAAGATATCGTTAGATCATCTAAAGCAGCTAGAGCCGATTCTAGCCATGACTTAGATTCCATTTCCGCAAAGATAGATGCTGTCGAGAGACGAATGGAAAAGATGACTAAAGATATTCACTCAATACGAATTAGTTGTGAGCAGTGTGGAGGACCACATTTGACAAAAGATTGTCTTAGTATTGAATTAACAATGGAACAAAGAGAGAATATTTCATACATAAACCAAAGGCCTGGAAATAATTATCAGAATAATTATCAACCGCCAAGACCGATTTACAATCAAACCCAGAATTATAACCGAAATATTCCATACAACAACCAACAAGGTCCTAGCAATCAACAAGTATCTAATAATACTTACAATCAGCAAAGACCTAATTTTCAAAACAAACCACCACAACAAACCGATGATAAAAAGCCGAATTTAGAAGATATGATGACGAAGCTAGTTGAAACTCAAACGCAGTTTTTCACATCTCAGAAACAAACTAATGAACAAAATGCTCAAGCATTTAGAAATCAACAATATTCTATTCAAAATCTGGAACAAGAAGTAAGTAACCTAGCAAGGTTAATAGGTGAAAGAAAACCGGGAAGTCTACCTAGTGATACAAATGCTAACCCCCGGAATGAAACAGCTAAAGCTATTACTACAAGAAGTGGTACAACACTTAAACCACCTGAAATACCTGTAACTTCTGATGAAGCTATTCCTACTCCACAAGAACCACAACCTGATCAAGATAAGGAAAAAGAATCGGTAGTTGAAAAGGTTAATGAAGATAACATAGTTAAGGCTAAACCTTATGTTAAACCATACCAACCACCACTTCCTTACCCGAGTAAAATGAAGAAAGAGAAACTTGAAGCCGAGCAATCCAAATTCTTGGATATGTTTAAACAGATAAATGTAAATCTTCCTTTCATTGATGTGATTTCAGGAATGCCTAGATATGCTAAATTCTTGAAAGATCTAATCTCAAATAGAAAGAAAATGGAAGAACTCTCGGCTGTTACTATGAATGCTAATTGTTCAGCAGTGCTGTTGAATAAGATACCAGAAAAACTATCTGATCCAGGAAGTTTCACAATTCCATGTTTTCTGGGTAGTCTTAGTTCAATAGAAGCATTGGCAGACTTAGGTGCTAGTATAAATTTAATGCCGTATTCACTATACGCTAAACTAGACCTTGGAGAATTGAAACCAACCAGAATAAGCATACAACTAGCCGATAGATCAATAAAATATCCTAGAGGGATAATGGAGAACATGCTAGTTAAAGTTGGTACTTTAGTATTTCCAGTAGATTTTGTTGTTTTGGACATGGAAGAAGATTCTCAAGTTCCTCTCATATTAGGAAGACCATTCTTAAACACGGTTAAAGCAATGATAGACGTGTTCGGTAAGAAATTGACCCTAAGTATAGAGGATGAGAGTGTAACCTTTTCAGTTGATAAAGCAATGCAACAACCATAATCTGCAGATGATACATATTATTATATTCAAACTATAGATGCACATGCAGAATTATTAGAAGAATTTCCAGAATTACAAGGAACAGGAGAATGTTCTTTAGGAGAAGGTAATGAACCAATTGATGAAGCTGAAATGTTAGCTACACTTATAGCTAATGGATATGAACCAACAACAGAAGAAATTCAAATGCTAAAAGAAGAAGACAGATATCGATACAAATCATCGATAGAAGAACCTCCGAAATTAGAGTTAAAGCCACTTCCAAACCATTTGGAATACGCTTATTTACATGGTGAATCTGAATTACCTGTAATAATATCGTCTTCTCTTACTGAAAATGAGAAATCACAACTCATTTCTGTGTTGAAAGCTCATAAACCAGCCATTGCATGGAAGATTCATGATATTAAAGGAATAAGTCCTTCGTATTGCACACATAAAATCCTTATGGAAGAAGGTCATAAAACGTATGTGCAACGCCAACGAAGACTAAATCCTAATATGCAAGATGTAGTTAAGAAAGAGATTATTAAACTGCTAGATGCAGGTTTAATTTATCCAATTTTTGATAGTCCATGGGTAAGCCCAGTTCAATGCGTGCCTAAGAAGGGTGGCATGACTGTCATTACAAATGAAAAAAATGAGCTTATTCCTACTAGGACTGTAACAGGATGGCGTGTATGTATTGATTATAGAAAATTAAATGACGCCACCAGAAAAGATCACTTTCCCTTACCTTTCATAGATCAAATGTTGGAAAGATTAGCCGGAAACAGTTACTATTATTTTCTTGATGGTTTTTCCGGATATTTTCAAATTCCAATAGCACCCGAGGACCAAGAGAAAACCACATTCACGTGCCCTTATGGTACTTTTGCTTACAAACGCATGCCATTTGGACTTTGCAACGCCCCAGCAACCTTTCAAAGGTGTATGATGGCGATTTTTCACGACATGATAGAAGAATGCATGGAAGTTTTCACGGATGACTTTTCAGTCTTCGGTGATACATTTGAATCATGTCTAGTTAATCTTGAACGAATGCTAATTAGATGCGAACAATCAAATCTAGTACTTAATTGGGAGAAATGCCATTTCATGGTTAAAGAAGGCATCGTTCTTGGACATAAAATTTCAAAAGAAGGAATTGAAGTGGATAGAGCTAAAGTAGATGCAATTGCTAAACTTCCACATCCCACCAATGTTAGAGGAGTTAGGAGTTTTCTAGGGCATGCCGGTTTTTACCGACGTTTCATAAAAGATTTTTCTAAAATTGCCACTCCTATGAATAAACTCCTAGAAAAAGATGCTCTATTCATCTTTTCAGATGAGTGTATCAAATCTTTTAATATTCTTAAAGAGAAACTCACTAATGCGCCGATCATGATAACACCAAATTGGAATCTACCATTTGAACTAATGTGCGATGCAAGTGATTCTGCAATGGGAGCCGTTTTAGGACAAAGGATTGAAAAATGATTTCAACCTATATATTATGCTAGTAAGATGTTACAAGGAGCACAAACGAACTATACAACTACTGAAAAAGAACTCCTTGCTATTGTCTTTCCTTTGACAAATTTCGATCATATCTCGTTCTAGCAAAAACGGTGGTCTATACCGACCATTCTACTCTTAGATACCTATTTTCAAAACAAGATGCTAAACCAAGATTAATCCGTTGGATCTTACTCTTACAAGAGTTTGATATTGAAATCCGGGATAAAAGAGGAGCAGAAAATCTCGCCGCTGATCATCTTTCTCGTCTTGAAAATCCTGAATTAGAAGTTCTAAATGAATCGGCTATACAAGACAACTTTCCTGATGAATATCTATTGAAGATAGATTATAAAGAAATTCCATGGTTTGCAAACTATGCAAACTACTTAGTTTGTGGATTCCTTGAAAAAGGATTATCGTACCAAAGACGAAAGAAATTCTTCAGTGATATAAAACACTATTTTTGGGAAGATCCACATCTGTTTAAAAGTTGTCCCGATTGAATAATACGCCGATGTGTATTTGGAGATGAAGCTAGTAAAATTTTAAACCATTATCACACAGGACCAACAGGAGGGCATTATAGGCCTCAACTAACAGCAAGAAAAGTTTATGATGCTGGATTCTATTGGCCTACAATTTACAAAGACGCACACCTTCTTTGCAAATCCTGTGATGCTTGTCAAAGGGCCGGAAAAATAAGTCAACGTGATGAAATGCCACAAAATGTCATCCAATTATGTGAAGTATTTGACATTTGGGGTATTGACTTTATGGGTCCATTTCCAAAATCTCATAATAATCTATATATACTCGTAGCCATTGATTATGTATCTAAATGGGCGGAAGCACAAGCTCTCCCAACTAACGATGCACGAGTTGTAGTCAACTTTTTAAAACGTCTTTTTGCAAGGTTTGGAACACCGAAAGCTTTAATAAGTGATCGGGGTACTCATTTCTGTAATAATCAACTTGAGAAAGTTCTTAAAAGATATGGAGTAACTCATAAAATCTCCACCGCATATCATCCACAAACAAGTGGACAAGTTGAAAATACCAACCGAGCATTAAAACGTATTCTAGAGAAAACCGTAGGATCAAATCCGAAGGAATGGTCCATTAAATTGGAGGATGCACTCTGGGCTTTTAGAACAGCCTACAAAACTCCAATTGGAACCACACCTTTTAGACTTGTTTATGGAAAAGCATGTCATCTTCCAGTAGAAATTGAACACAGAGCATTTTGGGCTTTGAAGGCATGTAATCTTGATTTACATGAAGCTGGACGTTTACGATTAAGTCAACTAAACGAATTAGAAGAATTAAGACATGAAGCATACGATAATTCGTTAATCTATAAAGAAAGAACGAAGAAATGGCATGATAAAATAATCAGAAGTTCAAAAAAATTTAAAGAAGGAGACAGAGTTCTTCTTTTCAATTCACGATTCAAGCTATTTCCTGGAAAATTGAAATCAAGATGGTCGGGACCATTCATAGTCAAAAGAGTTTTCCCATACGGAACGATAGAATTAATAAATTCAAATGGGATTGAATTTAAAGTTAATGGTCACAGAGTTAAACATTACATAGATAGCCCAATGGAATTCGACGATGAAGTTAATCACAATTTCAACACCACAGCTAACTAAGTGTGGAGAGAATCAAGTCTTTAAAGGATAATATGTATTTCTGTTAGAGTTAGATTGTCTGTTTTCGTGTAGTTCTCGAAAATGGAACCCGAATGGTCTTTCCCTAGCAGACCCTAAAGAACTAGTCTTCTCCCCCCATTCTAAATTTTTATTTTTCTAGGTTTTTACGAAATGAAGACTGCCTGTGAACTAAACCATGGTCTAATGCTACACGCTTTGATCACTAAACGTAATAATGACACCCTACCGAGTGAAATAGTATCAGTAATCAGAGAAAGAATGGACGGAGTTAGAAAAGAATCCAGATGCGAAGATAATAAGTTACAATTTGGTAAAGGAAAATCAAAATCAGCAGCGAAAACAAGAGCACGACACCTAGAAAGATGTCACAAATGCGGAAAATGGTCACATGGAGGTAAATGTTCAAATAATCAAACCTATTCAAACACCGAATTTGTTACTTTATGCAGAGACGGACCGTTCATATGTTTAGAAGAAAAGACACTGAATGCTCGAGGTTACGCCTATGTAGCTATGGAAAATCAATTAAACCGACTATCTTATGAATGGGATAGATCATATAATTAAGAAATCTATTTCACAGGTATGTTTGTACAGTTTTTATTTTTATTTTTTTTATTAATTTTTATTTTTAACCTTTTGATAATAAACGCTAATTTGTTCGCTATAAAGTATTAAATTAGTATTGAATAAAATTAGGTTTGGCGACCGAAATTATTGATATCATTCAAAAATTTATTACATCACTGCGAAATTTAACGTTTATTCTTAAGGTATAAATATCTTTAATCAACCAACCCAAAATATTTCAAAAAATTCGTCATGAGTTAAATTAGGTCTTGGAACCGAAATTACTTTACCGAAAAGAGGGGCGCATATTTTTGATAATATTTGATTGATTAAAGTGGGATAAAAAGCCAAAAAGATTTTTCATTTTATTTTTACCATATTGTTAAAATTAATATTTAAATCTTAAATTAATATTGTAAACTTTGTAAAAACAATATTTTTAAAATTGTAAATATTTGAAAAATTAATATAAGTTTGGTATGAATTTATAATATAAATTTTTAAATTAAGTTTGGTGTGAATTTTTAATTTTTAAAATATGAATTTTTAATTTTATGCATTTCAAATTTTAAGTTTGGTGTGAATTTTTAATATTAATTTTGAATTTTATATTTAAGTTGTGTGAATTTAAAAACAAAAATTTACTTTATCTCATTAAGTTAAAAATATGATTTTTAAAATTCGTCGTAAGTTGAAGACTAGGTCTTTGAACCGAAATTGCTTTACCCAAGGGAGGGACGAGAACTTTTATTATCATTATTTTTAATCTTATTGAATTAAAGTATGCCAAAAACATTAAAAAACCCAAAAATCTTAGCTTTTAAAACAATCGCTACAAAAAGACAAATTTTAAAATTTTGTCGAAGGACGGACTAGGACATCGATCCGAAACGACCTCGTCCTAAATAACAAGGGAAACAAAATTTTAAAATTAATTACTTAATTGTTTTAATTAATATAAGATGTTAAAAAAAAAACAACCTCCGCGACTCGCGGAGTTTGAAGCTTTAAACACCGCGACTCGCGGAGGGATCAGATTACAGAAAAAAATAAAAGGAGCTGGAACAGCTCAGTTGCACACCACAAACTCAAACAAACTGCGAAAATAACTGCCGAAAAAACCCGAAAAATACACCCCAAAATCACAATTTTTAACCGTTAATCATCAAATTTTTTACTAAAATCATGTTGAGAAGGATGCTATCAAGGAATTACTCAAGAAAAACGGTAAATTTCTACACCTAAACACCATTTAATCCGAAAATTAGTGTTCTTGAGCAATTTTTTCCCCAATTTGATTTTGATACTTTTTAGTGTAATTATGCTTAAATTGTTTATGTATTATGCTTGTATAACCTAGATTGATGCTATTTAACATGATTAGAAGCCTTAAACTTTGAATTTTGAGTAATCTAGGGTTTGTGTTCTTGAGCAAATTTGGGGCTTTTTGATATAAACAGGTTATGGCCGATTTTTGTTATGAATTGTTGCTAAATTAAGTAGTGTAACATGTTTAGGTAGTTAAATGATCCAAACTTTAAGCCTAAACATGATTTTGAGAATTAAAGTGGACTTTTTCAAGTCTAAAAATTCATGAACTTGATTTTTGAAAGATAATGCCATTTGAAACTTGTTTAATTGCTAGTAATGATTATTTTGACATGTTATTTGAGTTGAATGCTTATGAACTTGGCGAACATTTTCGTATATGCTTATTTGAAAAAGTGTAGATTTGATAAAAATGTGAAAATGAGCTTAAGTTTGATATAAATTGATCATGTCATTGTAATTATTTTGATTGCTGATTTTGCTGACACTACTGCATATTTGGATGCACAAAAATTGTGTTTGATGTGTTTTGCAGACTGAAAGGGGTGAATCTTCATCCCAAGCTCGCAATGCTCCTGCTGAGAATGCGGAACAACAGGAGGTGGATAACTACTACAAGCAGGATATACCTCATCCAGTCATGACATTTTCTGATATGCACTTGGAAGATTTGCATCCGAACCTGAGATTTGACAGACTTTGGATAGATTATCCAAAGTATCAAAGGGGGTTGCATACTCTTCATTCTAAAGTTGTTGAGGTACCTAGGGTCATAGAATGGGGACCCTTAGAAGCTGTAGAATTGGCCGGGCCAATTAGGGAATTACTTGCACAGAGGTATGGTAATTCTACTTTTAATGACTGGGTACGTTTATTCACCATGCGTAGACCTGTATATAAAGTATGGTGTGAAGAATTGTTGTGTAGTATAGAGTTGAATGATCGGGTAGCTAGTTTAACCGATCGATCTTTTATTAGATTTTTGTTAGGAGGTTCGATGCGCCACATGTCTTTACTAGACATGGCTCAGGCTTTACGTATATATACGCCTGAGGAGTTAGCATCTGCCGATTGTAGAGGGTTGATACTAAATGGTAGAAAGATAGATGAAAATTTTGATACACACGGTGTGTGGAGTCAAATGACAAGCCATCACCGATTCAAAGGGGGAAATTACTCTTATTTGGATATAGATAGAGCTGAATTAAGAGTGATTCATAGGTTTTTAGCTAATTCGATTACACAAAGAGGTAAGAACAAGGAAAAGGTAAATGAACAGGATTTGTTTTACCATATGTGTATTCGAGACCCACAAAGCGCTGTAAGTATACCTTATTGTGTGGGTTATTATTTATCAGCTATGGTTAGGGGGATGAGACCGCATAGCATAATAGGAGGTGGTATTTTTATTACTTTGATTGCTGAATATCTCGGTGTGGATATAAGTCGGGGGGATTATTAGTAGAAGAACCAGAACCCCGCGATACTATAGGTTTAAATGTATACCATGGTGCGAAAGTTTTGAAGAGGCGAAATAACGCCGCAGTACAATACCATGGTAGACATCCACAGGTTGAGAGAAACCAACAGCAAGGTAATGTAGGAGGGGGAAATGAGATGCAAGAAATGCAAAGGTTTATAGCTTCACAGGAATACGAAAATACTAGACAAAGAGCATTTGAAGATTGGCAAGTTCATCAAAACCAAATCATAGCTCATTGCCAACATATAGGTAGAAACTATATTCCTACACCAAAACCCATATTCCCTCCCTGGTCTATAGAGATGCAACCACCGTATCCTACGTATAACCCTGCCGAAGCATTCTATAGCACCTATGGTTATGCTTGGAACCCCTATTGGTATCAGTATCATCCCTAGTCTACTTAGTTTTATTTATTTTGTAATTTGTAATGTTGATACGTTTAATAGTTATGTTAATATTGTAATAGTTGTTATAATTTTCTAACTTTTATTCTTAGATTTTAATAATTTTTGAATGTGGGGTAATATACCAAACTTCAAAAATATGTATATATGTTTGCAGTTTATCTTATGTACACAACAGGGTAAAACAACACATTTTCAAAGACTGGCATTAAGTTCAGCAAAAGCAACTAATTTTGACGACAAGATGCAAAATATATGTGAAATAACAACAAGACGGAATGAACAAATGATGTGCACCATTTATCATTCAACAAACAAACGCCAATATGTTTGGAAAATTTGGTAAAATTTAATCATTTTCACACAAATCACCCTCAATAATTTAATTTGTTATTGATTTCTTGCAAATGAGGGCATTGCAAGATCTTAAGTGTGGGAAGGGGTTAAATTCTTTCGGATTTTAAAATTTTTACTTTATACACTTGGTTACCATTAAAAATACTAGTAAAGCAGTAGTTGTATTAGAATCTAGTGCTCTCTGATAATAAAGAACAGCCCTAGTCTTATATACTGACTACCCAATTCTAGTAAAATTTTTCAAAATTTTCAATTAAATGAACTCAAAATCATGTTTATACATATTTATGAACGATAAAACTAGGTTTTAACACCGAAATTATTGTAACCTCAGAAAGGACATAAATTGAGAAACAAACCAAAATGTTAAAATTCATTTAAAATGGAATAGAGGACGATAAAAAGGAAAATAAAAGCCAAGTGTGGGAAAATTTACCAAGTTATTCAAAACATATATCACATATTTTTGTACAAATAACTGAAAATACTTTTGCTTTGGACTAAACTAAAAAGTTTTACCTGATTTACCGTAAGAAAGATGGATCTACACGATGAATCAATTCCATTATTAAAAGGAAGTAAAGTCTTCCGAAAAAGAAACGCGCTTCTTGATTTAGGTCATGAAGTTGTCGTCCAGACCAGCTGTAGGTTGACGAAAAACCTAGAAAAGTCATCACTAAAATCAGCAGGAAATCCACGGACCTCAGCATTAAACAGGGTCGCCAAGTGGTCAGATTTATCCTAACCATGAGAAGGATTTATCTCGTAAAATGGGGGGCACCATGCAAATTAGCTGGATAAGACTAATGAATCAGATCCCCAGAAAGGATAATCTCCTTAAAAGATCAAAAATCAGCTTTTAAGCCTGATATTACTCAATCCTTGAGATTGACCTTAAAGATTGAGAATTACAAACTCATGGAATTCAATGATATCTAAACTCGAGCTTGAACGAGAAAATATTTTGATCAAAATTACAAACCGATTTGTTTTCTGAAAACCCTATTTTCAATGCGTTCATTACCATTGAACGTAAAATCCTAGGAATTCACCTGGAATTCATTAGGTCACCTGAACTAAATCGGGTGTCAACCGTAAGAACGGTGGTTGCATAGTGGTCAAAGACAGGACCTTGTGCCAGACCGAAAAATCACAAGGATAGTAATTGCGTCCGACACGTTATAAACCATAATTAAAAGCATGTCAGGGGACATTGCCTTAACAGTTGCTTGTTCAACGCTTTCCTTTACAACCGGACGGTAGTTTATCGAAAAGTAATATACGGGACAAGTAAACTGGACGTGTTGCTTTCCAAATACAAGGTTAACCCGTGTTGAGGACATCCTCTCAACATTTTTTCGAATCTTGTCCACGCCTCATATAACGTTTCGTTTGGCTTTTGCTCGAACGTGGCAATTTCTCCTTGAAGTCTCACGGCTTTAGATGCCGGAAAGAATCTTTTAAGAAATTTTTCAACTAAGACATCCCATGTGTCAATCGCTCCTTCGGGTAACGATTCTAACCAATCTTTGGCTTCTCCCTTTAAAGTTCAGGGAAACAACATGAGATAGATCTGTTCATCCTCAATTTCTCGGATTTTAAATAGAGTACAGATCCTATTAAAGGTTCGATGATGTTCGTTTGGATATTCTTTTGGCGTACTACTATATTGGAATTGATTAGTTACCATGTGTAGGATTTGTCCTTTGATTTCATAATCTGGCGCATTAACGTCTGGTTGAATAATGGTATGTCCTTGGCCAGTGCGTGTAGCTCTCATTCGATCCTCCATACTTTGAGGTTCCGTTACTTCCATGTATGAATTTGTTAAATCCGAATCACTAGAAGATTCTGATTTAACTGTTTGTAGTTCAGGAGGAATGATTAGTGATTCAGGATCTTGGAATTGTCCTTGAATATCCTCCGGGTTCTCAATTGTGAAGTCGGGTTCAAAAAATAGATTATCGAAAATTTGAATTGGAGTACTTGGTTGCCTAGATGATGATTCTAAAGAAAAATTAACGGCGGCAATTTTAGCTAGATGTCTTGATCGAGTTACAGGAGGTGAACGTATGAAATGTGGTGAACGTTTTGCTCGGTGCATTCACTAAGTAACCTATTAGTTATAAATATAAAAATTATATAAGTTATCAAATTAATAGACTTTTTTGATTTTGACTACGTTTCGAATAGCCAATAGATGCAGCAGGTAGCCAGGACCCTTTAAATCGGAAGTCCACAACTCGCTACTAACAAATCCAACTATTACTACGAACCAGAAAATTTGGATGTCTATCAATTTAATCGCTTTTTATAATTTTTCGTCGAAGTTTTAACGAAATTCTATGTCCTAAAAACTAGAGCGTAGAAATGAAAAAGAAAAGGCACGCGTCGAAAAATAAAAATAAGAAAGAAAAATGTCGAAACTTAAAACTCTAAAAATTAAATCTAAAAAGTTGCGCCTAAAGGTATTAAAACTTAAATACAATTCTAAAGGAAAACGGCAATTACTTAAAAGGCACTAAAATTTATTAAAAACTAGAGCGATAAGCGATGTCGTAAAATTCTAAGGCCTCTAAAATCTAGTTCTAAGAAAAAGATCTTAAGGGAAAATTACGGCAAAACTTAAAAACTAAAAATCTAAACTTAATCTAAGGCAAAACTATAATTACGAAACAATAAAATTAAAAACTACGAACTAAATAATGATAAAAATAAGAATATTATTTTTATATTATTAGTATATAAAAATATTAATCTATATAATTAATAACAATTAATAAACTTAATATTACAAATTATATATTAAAACTAAAAACTAATTATCAATATTTAAATTAAACCCTAATAATAATAATTATAATAATAATAAAATTAAAACCCTAATTCGTATTTAATGCGTCAGAGGTTTCTGCTGTAAGATCAATCCATGCGTTCGCATGGTTCTAAAGCATCCGGCTCATGCGATCGTATGGGCCTGTAGTCAAGGAAAGTTTTGGGCTTCGATCAGGCTTCGGCCCAATTTCTATTTTTAATTATTATTATTTTTTAGTTTTAATTATAGCGTTTCGCTTCGGCGTTCCCCGACAGTGGCGCCAAAAACTTGATGTGAGAGTGGAGGTGTACGAAATATACTATTATTTTTAATACGAAATACGGTACAATTTACACAAGTTTTAATTATTTATATAGATGGGATATACCTAAACCTTGCTACAACACTTATAGGCAGTGTACCTAATCGTAGAGTAGTGTAGTTTTTAGTAAGTTCGGTTCGTTCCACATGGAGCTGGTTGATTACGTACTATATTTTTAACAACTATATTTAAATATATATATATATATATATATATATATATATATATATATATATATATATATATATATATATATATATATATATATATATATATATATATATATATATATATATATATATATATATATATATATATATATATATATATATATACAGACATATATACATATAAGTGTTTATTATTATTATAAAGGGGGTTTTACCGTTTAATGACCGGTTTGTTGATTTTATATTTTAAGCGTAAAGATAAATGACAATAATTATAAAGTGCGTAAAATAAATAACGATAAATAATGATGATAAATAAAAATACGATGAGATATGAAATAAAATAATTATGATTATTTAAACTTCCGTAATCATGATGTTTGACGTTTTGATTTTAATTAATTGTCACCCAGTTAATTGTCCTTTGTCCTGGATTTATTTGATACATATCTTGTTTTTGTCCATAATAGTCCATCTGTCATAATTATAAAATGCTCGTCAAATTAACCTTATACCCGAAGTCAAATATTCCAACTAATTAGGGATTTAGACTGTAACAAGGTTTTAATACTTTGTTAATAGTTACACCAGGTTATCGACTGCGTGTAATCCAAGGTTTTAATACTTTATTAACAATTACACCAATTACTCTTGTATGTAATCCACCCCTGTTTTAATTAGTCCATGATATATTAATTTATTCACTTGGCCAAAATGAATAATCAATTATCCAAACCCAATTGATTAATTAAATGATTGTAAAAGATGTCGTATAAACGTCACTAAATAGGACATTCATAATCATTTAATAATTATTAGATTAACTAATTTGAAGATAGGTTTGACAGATTCCAATGAGTTGTCATTCGATTAGACAATACCCCCATATATTAATAGTCAATAGTCCAATGTCCACAAGTGTCGGTCTTTTGTCCAAACATTAATTATGGAACAAAATCCAATAACCCCGTCTTAATATTTAGTCCAACATCACGATTACTTCGACTTAAATAAGCATAATAATAACTTAGCTACGAGACATTAATTTAAAAAGGAAGAACATAGCTTACAATGGTTATTAATGGCGTAGCGTTACACGGACAGAGTTCCGACTTTAAAACTCGTAAAACATTTCTTACAATAACCTTATTATTATTAACTTAAAATTAAAATTATAATTATAAAATATAAATATAAATATAAACTGAGAGAGAGTAAGAAAGAGTGTGAAGGTGCACTCTCATTCGACTTGAATTCGTTGGTATTTATAGAGTTGGCCAGCATTTGATACCCATGCGATCGCATGGTTTTCCTTCTTCCCGGCCTTGCGATCGCATGGCCGCCTTGTACATCATCCTTTGAGTTTAAAACGTGGGCTGCTAGATTTAAATATTATATAATATAATATATATAATTTTATATAATTATATATATATTATATTATATTCTTGTGCATAGTAGACTTGTAATTTCCGGTCCGTTGAGTCGTACGTTGATGCTCAGTTTATGTCTCGGTTCCGGATTTTTGAACGCCTTTTTGTATGCTTAGATATCTTGTACTTTGCGTTTTGCGACTTGTACTCTTGTCAATATTTAGACGTTAATCATTAATAAATTGAACCACTTGGATTGTATCTTGTACATTTGAGCTTTTTGGTCATTTGTGTCTTCAAATCATCGTCTCTGTCTTCTGTCTTCACATTTATTTATTTAAACGAATATTACTTGTAAATAGAACAATTGCAACTAAAAGCTTGTCTTTCTGGAAGGATAATGCTATGAAATATATGTTCATTTTTAACATTATCATATATGCATATATTTCAATATGTATATATGTATGCATAATGTATTTCGGGTGATAATGGATATATGAAATGTCCCGTTCATATTGATTATAAACGTTCCATATTAATTGATTTCGTTGCGAGGTTTTGACCTCTATATGAGACGTTTTTCAAAGACTTCATTCGTTTTTGAAACAAACCATAACCTTTATTTTATCGACAAGGTTAAAAAGTCACCACCTAGATCATCCAGAAATGATAATCTAAAATATCACACTTACACACTACCAATACATATTGGTTTACAATATTAATATGTTACAATAAAGTAAATCTCGAATGCAGTTTTAAACAATATTATACAAGCATGCTGACACCAAATCTTGTCCATATTTTAGCATGCAACAGCGGAAGCTCTTAATAATCACCTGAGAATAAACATGCTTTAAACGTCAACAAAAATGTTGGTGAGTTATAGGTTTAACCTATATATTTATCAAATCGTAATAATAGACCACAAGATTTCATATTTCAATATACATCCCATACATAGAGATAAAAATCATTCATATGGTGAACACCTGGTAACCGACCTTAACAAGATGCATATAGAATATCCCCTATCATTCCGGGACTCCCTTCGGACATGATGAATTCGAAGTACTAAAGCATCCGGTACTTTGGATGGGGCTCGTTGGGCCCAATAGATCTATCTTTAGGATTCGCGTCAATTAGGGTGTCTGTTCCCTAATTCTTAGATTACCAGACTAAAAAGGGGCATATTCGGTTTAATAATCCAGCCATAGAATGTAGTTTCATTTACTTGTGTCTATTTTGTAAAACATTTATAAAACTGCATGTATTCTCATCTCAAAATATTAGATTTTAAAAGTGGGACTATAACTCACTTTCACAGATTTTTACTTCGTTGGGAAGTAAGACTTGGCCACTGGTCGATTCACGAACCTATAACAAATATGTACATATATATCAAAGTATGTTCAAAATATATTTACAACATTTTTAATACGTTTTGCTGTTTTAAGTTTATTAAGTCAGCTGTCCTCGTTGGTAACCTACAACTAGTTGTCCACAGTTAGATGTACAGAAAATAAAGCAATATATATTATCTTGAATCAATCCACGACCTCGTGTATACAAGCCTCAGGCTAGATCACAACTCAAAGTATATATAATATTTTGGAATCAACCTCAACCCTGTATAGCTAACTCCAACATTACTGCATATAGAGTGTCTATGGTTGTTCCGAAATATATATAGATGGGTCGACATGATATGTCAAAACATTGTATTCGTGTCTATGGTATCCCAAGATTATATAATATCTTAGAATACATGTATAATACAATATGAGTTAGCTAGGATATGATTAATATAGCTACAACAAGAAAAATTATCCAATCTTGTTTTACCCATAACTTCTTCGTTTTAAATCCGTTTTGAGTGTTTCAAGTTGCTATGGTTTCATATTGAACTTAAGATTATGAATCTAAATAGAAAAAGTATAAGTTTATAGTCAGAAATACATGTTACAAGTCTTTTTTGTAAAGGTAGTCATTTCAGTCGAAAGAACGACGTCTAGATGACCATTTTGGAAAACATACTTCCACTTTGAGTTTAACCATGATTTTTGGATATAGTTTCATGTTCATAAGAAAAATCATTTTCTCAGAAGAACAACTTTTAAATCAAAGTTTATCATAGTTTTTAATTAACTAACCCAAAATAGCCCGCGGTGTTACTATGACGGCGTATATCCGATTTTACGGTGTTTTTGTGTTTCCAGGTTTTAAATCATTAAGTTAGCATATCATATAGATATATAACATGTGTTTAGTTGATTTTAAAATTCAAGTTAGAAGGATTAACTTTATTTGCAAACAAGTTTAGAATTAACTAAACTATGTTCTAGTGATTACAAGTTTAAATCTTCGAATAAGATAGTTTTATATGTATGAATCAAATGATGTTATGAACATCATTACTACCTTAATTTTAGTAGGTAAACCTAATGGAAATGAGAAAAATAGATCTAGCTTCAAAGGATCCTTGGATGGCTTGAAAGTTCTTGAAGCAGAATCATGACACGAAAACAAGTTCAAGTAAGATTTCCACTCGAAATAAGATTGATATAGTTATAGAAATTGAATCAAAGTTTGAATATGAGTATTACCTTGTATTATAAAGATATCTTACTATAAATAAGAAAGATTTCTTGAGGTTGGATGATCACTTTACAAGATTGGAAGTAAGCTAGCAAACTTGGAAGTATTCTTGCTTTTATGAAACTAGAACTTATAGAATTTATGAAGAACACTTAGAACTTGAAGATAGAACTTGAGAGAGATCAATTAGATGAAGAAAATTGAAGAATAAAAGTGTTTGTGGGTGTTTTTGGTTGTTGGTATATGGATTAGATATAAAGGATGTGTAATTTTGTTTACTTGTAAATAAATCATGAATGATTACTAATATTTTTGTAATTTTATGAGATATTTCATGCTAGTTGCCAAATGATAGTTCCCACATGTGTTAGGTGACTCACAAGGGCTGCTAAGAGCTGATCATTGGAGTGTATATACCAATATTAAATACATTTAGAAGCTGGGTATTGTACGAGTACGAATACGAGTGCATACGAGTAGAATTGTTGATGAAAATAAATGAGGATGTAATTGTAAGCATTTTTATTAAGTAGAAGTACTTTGATAAGTGTCTTGAAGTCTTTATAAAGTGTATGAATACATATTAAAACACTACATGTATATACATTTTAACTGAGTTGTTAAGTCATCGTTAGTCGTTATATGTAAGTGTTGTTTTGAAACCTTTAGGTTAACGATCTTGTTAAATGTTGTTAACCCATTGTTTATTATATCTAAAGAGATGTTAAATTATTACATTATCATGATATTATGATGTATTAATATATCTTAATATGATATGTATACAATTAAATATCGTTACAACGATAATCGTTACATATATGCCTCGTTTCGAAATCCTTAAGTTAGTAGTCTTGTTTTTACATATGTAGTTCATTGTTAATATACTTAATGATATGTTTACTTATCATAATACCATGTTAACTATATATATATATATATATATATATATATATATATATATATATATATATATATATATATATATATATCCATATATATGACATCATATAGTTTTTACAAATTTTAACGTTCGTGAATCACCGGTCAACTTGGGTGGTCAATTGTCTATATGAAACCTATTTCAATTAATCAAGTCTTAACAAGTTTAATTGCTTAACATGTTGGAAATACTTAATCATGTAAATAACATTTTCATTTAATATATATAAACATGGAAAAGTTTGGGTCACTACAATATATCCATTGATGATAAATTGTCATCCATATCCGATCCATGAAATATTTAGATCATCCATATCGATATCCATATCCATATCTGTTAATCGTCCATTTACAGCATCCATATCCATTATAAATGGATCGGATCGGGTAGATGTCCATGGATGGAACATCCATTGCCATCCCTACCAGCCACTATTAGTTTGAGTCTTAGTATGGCTTTTAGTGGTGTTCAGCGTATTCATTTCGTTAGTTCGCATATCAATTAATCCAGACATGATTTTTGAAACTTTGATTTTGTTTTTGAGTGTTTGATGTTTTTGATGAAATGTAAAGATGAGTGGACATTGCACATTGTTGTTTTTAGGTTTAACAAATATTTTTAACTATACGCATGGACCTGCGACTCGAAATGGAGGGCAGACAGCGAGCTTACTAATTTTATCGAGAAACTGTCGAGCTATATTCCCTCCGGTAAACTAAAAGATGAATGGAAATGGAAATACCACAGCAGTGGAATTTATTCTACCAAATCTCTTACTAATTTCATCGATGAATTGTTTGTTGCTTAGCGTGCCACTCCCGATCAAACTATTCTCAATTCTTTATTACCTCAAAAAGTCGGCATTTTCATTTAAAGAGCCTCAAAAAACAAATTGCCCGTATGCACCGAACTTGATAAACGTGGCATAAATCTTCACTCAACTAGATGTCAGGTTTGTGACGAGGATATCGACACACTCCAACATACCATCATTTCTTGTAAAAAATCGCAAAGGAGGTATGGGAAAATATTAGAAAATGGTGGCGCCTCGATCACCTTGCGATTGAAAATATTTCGGACCTTTCTAAAGCAGTTAATCCAAAATTTGTAAATCCCTTCGAGGCCTCCATCTAGCAAACGGTAGTATGGGTTGCAAGTTATCTTCTTTGGAAAAATCGTGATGCTCATGTTTTCAGAAATAATACTCTTAGCTCCTCTAAGCTCTTATCCGATATCTAATCGAAAAGTTTTGAATGGATTAATTGTCGTGGAAATAACGTAAACTTCGAATGGCTAAGTTGGTTCAAAGATCCTTTCGCCTCCATCGTCAATGCCAAATCCAAAGAAGGAATTGGTTAAATTGTATTTTTATTTGCTCATATTCTTATTGTTTGCACGACCATGGAACTAAGCGGGTGGTTTTAGTCTTGCTTTGTCGCCAAAGTTTCGGCACTGCGTTACCTTTCTCTACCCGGCTTAAAGCTTCAAGTTGATTTCTAGTTGTGTGAGCATTTTGAGTATGAGTTTTTTTTCTCCTACTTGTCAATATTCTTCGAGTTTCCTTGTATATCGATGTATAGTATTAGCTTTCTCCACCTCGAGTAGTTGGTAGGTCTTGTATTTTCGTGGCGCTCTTAAGATTTTGTATGTATCTTATATTTTTTTAATAAAAGTTTGGCTTTAAAAAAAATGCATAGATTTGAATTGAACATGTATGCCACTGGTAATGAAATCTATCGAAAATCTTATAAAACACTAAAAAATACAAAAATAATGTACTGAAGAAAACCGTTTGTGGTTTGATGGTATCACTATTACTCTATTAGACATTATTTAGACACGTCAGCCTATTGGTGCCTCTTGAATTTCCCTCGATAAGATTTTAAGCAAGAGCATTTTAGAATTTCAAGAGGATCAATAAAGGATAAGTTTGATAAAACGTGTCACCTAGAGATTAGACATGTAAATAATACTAGTGAAATGACCCGTAAAATTACGAGTTTACTTAAACGAAATAGTCTAATAATATGTTTTAGATATTAAGTGAACGTAAATGCTAAAATCATTTAGTTAAACGTAGCTCTTGTTAAACAGCCTAAATTAAACAACCTAAACTAAACAATCTAAACAACATAAATTAAACGTAGCTCTCTAATGATACGCATACCCGATTAGCTCGTTTAGCTCATCAAACAGCATCGCCATAAGGATTTACAAAGGTGCACGCTAAGGCATATAGCGTTATATTCACAACCATGGTGCAAATCCCACCCGCGCGCATTGGCAACATCCACATGTCAGGCGATGCTGTAGCTGGCAGAGGACACTTGGCAGACAAAAGGACAGGTCCGACAAGAACACTTTTTGCTTTTGTCGGACCAGCTTGCTCGAAGATGTACTATTGGTAGGCCAGGATCCTTTTAACCTTATTACATGGCGTTAGAAGACAAGAAAGATTACCCTATAAGTACAGGACTTCATCCACAACATAGGGGATCTCCGGAATTCACTTTTACACATATATGCTCAAAAGAACAATAGCGCATAGCGCAATTGTACCTGCGCTACCGGACTTAAAGCATTCTACTAGACATTCTTGATATACAGGTAACGTTCTATGAACACAAATCCTACAACCCAGCGCGAGCCATCGCTGACCGGACTACCCGCCGATGGTGGGTCTATGTTTAACCACCCCCACTGAGATCCTCATCTTGCAGGGGGTTATTCACGGTATTCTGGACCGGAGAGTTAAACTCAATTGACCTTTAAATCCCCCTCTGTTGATGTCAAGCATGGACCGAACCCGACCCGATTATTCTATGCTTGATCATTTAGCCCCATCCGTGGGACACAAAAGTTAAAAGATTTCAATTTGATCTTTTTCTGTATGTCCGCTAACAACTCACTTGTTTCTTTTTGCTACAGTAATAGGTGTTGAAATGTGACGACCCAAAAATTTCTGACCAAATTTAAACTTAATCTTTATATAATTTCATGTTTCTGACACGATAAGCAAAGTCTGTAATGTTGATGTTTCAAAAACTTTGTCATGTGTTCATGTAATCAATTACCCTTTGACAATTTCCGACGATTCACGAACCATTATGTGTAAATAAATATATCAATATATATATATATATATATATATATATATATATATATATATATATATATATATATATATATATATTAATTATTATAAATTAAAATATTATATGAGTTGATTAATTATGTAAATAAAATAATATATGATATTAAAATAAATTCATATATATATATATATGTAAGGTATATTGAATGTATATTTATATGGTTACGAAATTTATTTAGTAAACGATAATAGCACTCGTTTGTCAGTCGATCGATATTAATCAAGTTAACAACGAACTTATGTGATTTTAAAATAAACAGTGAATCGAAAATGAGTTCTATAAATTATAGACTTATTAAAAATGTATTTAGGAGTTGTTTATTAAATTTTAGAACTTTTTATATTTTTACCCAGAATTGAGAGGGACAGTTGATGTAATTTTTTATTTAATAAATTAACGATCAAATTTTATACTATAATGACCAAAATAAATAAATATAATTAATTTAAAAATATGAGATTTTTCTGAACACTTTTATTCGCCACTAATTAACAACGGGGCACGATATAATATCTAAGTTGAACTGTCGGTAGAAAATCATGGCTTCTACTATTCCTTCATGCACGGTTATGTGATCTAAGATTTTATTATTATATATAGATTACTGTATTTGTATGCTTATATGCAATGTGCAATGATATATAAATATATATTTGTATCTTAGTGTGAATGTGGAAGCACAATAACCCCACTTGAAAGATGATGGCTAATGGTTCTGTCTAAATCAACAATTCCCAAACTCATTATCTCATTCTCTTATTACATATATACATAATACATATACATATGAGTGATATGAACCACAACCCATCAACACCCATTTACACTTCACTTCCACACTCCCATCACTCGATACCATCAACCCTACAACCACCTCTCCTCCACTATCAAACAACCCACGATCACCACCACTGTTGGTTGAAACCGTCTTTCACCTTCTAACGCCACCCCCATCCGTTGAATAACCACCATCGACCTCCTACACCATCCATATTTTTCTGTTTTACTTTCATTAAAGCAATCACCACTTAGTATAATATTGTAACTATTTCGATTACCTGCACAAACCTATTGAAACCCTATAACCACCCACCACAACCCTACTGCAATATTGCTGCCATACTTGTTTTCTGCTACTGTACTGTTTACAACCATCCCAATCCGCCACCACAATCCTACAACCCATATCACCACCATCTTTATCTCGTCTCTCTCTATCCTGTTTCTACTTCTTCTTATTTTCGAGAACCTGCAACTACTCGATATTTTTTGTTTTGTTTCATTCAACAATTAACGGTACTCATACTTGTTTTTATTCCATTCGTAAAAATCCCATCACAAAGAACTGTAGCTACAGTTCAGTGAAAACAGTACAGTGAGGATATTATTAACGATACAGTGATGTTAGCGAGAAGAAAACGTATAAATGAAAAGTGTGGGTTAAACCTTGGTTGAACTTTAAAGAGCTTCATAATTTTTTTTTCTGAAACCGTTGATGATGATGAAACAATACGCGATGATTATATTTTTCATGATATCTTCGCCTGCTAATCGATTTTTCCAGTAAACCCATCGACACCCCACTTTTTATGAATTTGGGCCGAGAGTTCTTTTCTTCGGTTGGGCTTAATATTTAATCTATGGATTGTTGATTGGGCCGAAATGAAACTGGGTTGTTTAAATTGTTGTGGAGATGAGGAGCAACAGATAAAGGTTAAATAAGTTTAAATTGTGATTTAAATCAGAAAGTAAGAATTAGCGTGATGGTTTAGGTGGTTGTTGGTCTAACATGAGGTCGCGGGTTCAAGCCTGGCTTGGGGCATTTCTTTTTAGGAAGGGTTTATGAGGTAGTTTTCTTTTTAGTTATTAATTATTATTATTATTATTATTATTATTGTTATTATTATTAATTATGTTATTATTATTGTGTTATTTATTAGTATCACTAATATAAATGTTATGAGTATTATTATCATTAACTAACTAATATTATTATTAACATCATTGTTATTATTACTATGATAATGATAATCGTTATTAATCCTAATATTTAGGAATATCAATATTATTAATCAAACTAAGAGTATTATCATTATCGTTATCATTAGTATAAGTATTTTAATTACAATTAGGATTATTATTATTATTATTATCATAAAAGTAATACAAATCATTATTATTTTTATAAATATTAGTATTGGTATCATTCTATAACTATTAGTATTATCACTATGTATTTTTATTATTTTTAGTATTATCATTGTTATTAATATGAACCAGATTATTGTAAGTACCATTATTAATAAAATCATGAGTATCATATTTATTATACCATTAGTAGTATCATTATCTTAAATTGGATTAGCAGTAAAATTATTATCTTCAAAGTTAAAATTATTATCAGTATTATAACTATCGTTAACAGTAAAAATTAATAATTTTACAATTATAATTATTAATATCATTATTATTATCATTAAAAAGATGATTAACATTATTATCTTATTAGTAATATTAGGTATTATAATTATTATCATTTTTATCACTATTAATATTATTTTGGTATTATCATAACTACTATTATTAATACACAAATAATATATGTACAACTAACAATATATTTAATAAACATAACATAATGAAAATTAATATTTTTAATTACCAAAATGAATATAAGAATATATATATATATATATATATATATATATATATATATATATATATATATATATATATATATATATATATATATATACACATATATATATAACATATATATATATATATATATACATACATATATATATAACATATATATATATATATATATATATATATATATATATATATATATATATATATATATATATATATATTATCAATATAAAAAGGATATAACTAATAAACTTATATATATATAAATATATATATTTATTCGATTACGAGTATATGTTTTAATGTATATACGAATAATATAGGTTCGTGAATCCAAGGCCAACCCTGCATTGTTCAGTTTCGTCGTATGCATATTTTTACTACAAAATATCGTATTGTGAGTTCATTTGATTCCCTTTTACTCTTTACATTTTTGGGACTGAGAATACATGCGCTACTTTTACAACTGCTTTATTAAATGCTTTTGAAATACATTTTGAACTGTGAATACATGAAATGCTTTTATAAATGTTTGACGAGATAGACACAAGAAAAACATTCCTCGAATGAATTATGTGGACGTGATAATTGCCACCATTGAATTATGTAGACGTGATAATTGCCACAATTGATATGAATATTTTTCCCCTGATTATTATTGCTTGGTAACCTAAGAATTAGGGAACATCACTAATTTTGAGAATTAGTGCACGCCTAATTGACGCGAATCCTAAAGGTAGCTACCGGGTTTAACACCCCCACCCAGAATATTCACTAGACGGAAGGGCTAGTGGGCGTGGTGTTTAGTACTTCGAAGTTTATATGATTATTATACAGACGAGATGTTCTGTTTTGGGGATATTATTATGCGCATTATATGTTAAGGTCGGTTACCAAGCTAAACTATGAAAGCAATGAAAAGTGAATGTTATGTATCGAGAGAATGATTTTATACACAGGTTATGTGTATGTTATTTTTGTGCACAAGATGTGTACGGTTACTAAGATTTATGAAAGATGATTTCGTACACGAGAAAGGTGTACTGTATTTAAAAGATATCGCATGTACATTACAGGTGGGTATAGGATTCGGGCCCATTTGTACCATGCAAGATTTAAATCTTGTGGTCTATCAAAATTACAGAATTTTATTGTTTTATGATAATCTTATGAACTCACCAACCATTTGGTTGACACTTTAAAGCATGTTTATTCTCAGGTATGAAAGAAATCTTCCGCTGTGCATTTGCTCATTTTAGAGACATTACTTGGAGTCATTCATGACATATTTCAAAAGACGTTGCATTCAAGTCATTGAGTTCATCAAGATTATTATCAAGTCATTTATAGTTTGAATATATTAATAAATGGTATGCATGCCGTCAACTTTCGATGAAATGAAAGTTTGTCTTTTAAAAACGAATGCAATGTTTGTAAAATGTATCATATAGAGGTCAAGTACCTCGAGATGTAACCAAATGTAATGCATTCGTCCTGATGGATTAGGATGGCTCCTTTCATGAAATGACTAGCAAGCAAGAGATACCCAAGCCTACACAAACGCGAGCTACCTCGTTTACAGGATCTAAGCCAGCCATCAAGGGATCAGCAGGAACTTCTGACAGTGCGCCACCAAGGGGCGCCCAGATGTCACCCCCTGGCGCACCCGCATCGTCTTTCAAGACCCCTGAAGCGATTAGGCCGATACCATGGGCCTCGAACACCATAAGTACGGGATTCATACCCATCTACCCAACAACTGAATCCGTGCGCAATAGCCCTAGCCACACTAGTAGTCCTGCTGGTTCACAGGGCACGCGGCCTTAACCTTCGCCCCGAAGGGATACCTCCCCAACCACCCCAGGATCTAGCGCTACCACCTTTGCGCAGGGAACTTCGTCTGCAGGGAGAGGTGCATCCACAGAGTCGCCGGCTCGAACACGCGAACAACGCACCCAGAGCCAAGCTAATATGATTTACGCCTTGATGAACGCCGCACCAGATGATATGGTGCATGAGTTTGAGCAACTCGGAAAGGCCGAGCTCATGGTCAAAAACTTGTACGCGGGAATGAAAGGAGTACCGGTCAAACACTCTTTTGAAACAGCTCCCACTGGAGAAAAGTTTTCAGCGCAAATACTGAACCACATCGCAACGCCGCTACCCGTGATACCGATAATGTTAGGATACTATGACGGATTCTCAGACCCTGATGACTTCTTGCAAAAGTACGAAGGAATAGCGCGAAACCAGCACTGGGCCGACGAGACAAAATGCATGGAGTTCCCACCGCTACTTGAAGGCGTAGCTCGGTAGTGGTTTAACAACCTGCCAGCGCCAGTTATAAGCTGCTACGATGATCTCCGAACGTGCTTCCTGCTTAACTTTCATAACATGCGCGCAACTCGAAGGACGCATGTTGAATGTCATGACATCAAGCATGAGCGAGGGGAATCCTTGGGACAGTTCATCAACAGGTACTGCCAAGAGGTGGCCAGAATCCCTAACTGTGCTGAATCACTGAAAGTATCCGGTTTCATACACAGAATCTGTCGAGAGCGCCACCTAATGTTGTGGCAGAGGCCTAGGAAGCGTCCTCCAGAAACACTTGCAGAAGCAATAAGAGAAGCGCACGAGCACATGCGCGCTGAAGAAGACACTATCAGGTACTATAATTGCCGTATGAAACCCTCAAGGTGCACCTCCCACGCGAGCCCATTTACGAAAGGAAATGCGCTCCGCTGGTGGTAGAAGGTTACTTGCCTGAATGTACTCAACACATTGACAAAATTCTCATCGATACTGGCAGCTGTGTTGATAATGCTAAAAACGAACATATATTTCATAGCATTATTCCTCAAGAAAGACAAGCTTTTAGTTGCAATTGTTCTATTTACAAGTGATATTCGTTTAAATAATAAAAGGTGAAGACAAAAGACAGATTCGACGAATTGAAGACGCAAACGACCAAAAAGCTCAAAAGTACAAAATACAATCAAAGAGGTTCCAATTATTGATAAGAAACGTCTCGAAATTACAAGAGTACAAGATTCAAAACGCAAAGTACAAGATATTAAATTGTACGCAAGGACGTTCGAAAATCCAGAACCGGGACCAGAGTCAACTCTTAACGCTCGACGCAACGGACTAAAAATTACAAGTCAACTATGCACATAAATATAATATAATATTTAAATAATTCTTATAATTATTTAATATATTATATTTATTTATAAAACCGTCGGTAAACAAAGAGCCAAACTTGTGTGAGCTGTATTTACAAACTCCGCGACTCGCGGAGTTTGAAGGCCAAAAGGGCCGCGAGTCGCGGAGGCCCAAATTCTGAAAGTCCCTATAAAGCCAACCGAATTCTGATCATTTTACACACTCTTAATCTATCTCTCTCAATATATACGTAAATATATATATTTATATTTTAATTTTAATTTTAATTTTAATTTTAATCCTAATAATAAGGGTATGTTAGCGAATGTTGTAAGGGTGTAAGTCGAAATTCTGTCCGTGTAACGCTACGCTATTTTTAATCATTGTAAGTTATGTTCAACCTTTTTAATTTAATGTCTCGTAGCTAAGTTATTATTATGCTTATTTAATCCGAAGTAATCATGATGTTGGGCTAATTACTAAAATTGGGTAATTGGGCTTTGTACCATAATTGGGGTTTGGATAAAAGAACGACACTTGTGGAAATTAGACTATGGGCTATTAATGGGTTTTATATTAACTAAACAATACCTTGTTAATTTAATATACAAACTTATAATTCGATGTATTTATATATAACCACATACGCTTGACTGGGTACGGTGGGCGGGATATCTATAAATACCAATAATTATTCATTTTACCGGACACAGAACTGGATTAATAGTTAATAGACTTGTTGAAACAGGGGTGAATTACATTCAAGGGTAATTGGTGTAATTGTTAACAAAGTAGTAAAACCTTGGTTTACACGCAGTCGATAACCTGGTGTATTCATTAAACAAAGTATTAAAACCTTGTTACAATTCGAATCCCCAATTAGTTGGAATATTTGACTTCGGGAATAAGAATAATTTGACGAAGGCTTTCGCTCTTTATATTTATGACTGATGGACTATTATGGACAAATCCGTATGGACATATTAAATAATCCAGGACAAAGGACAATTAACCCATGGGCATAAAACTAAAATCAACACGTCAAACATCATGATTACGGAAGTTTAAATAAGCATAATTCTTTTATTTCATATTTAATTTCCTTTATTTTATATTTAATTGCACTTCTAATTATTGCATTTTTATTGTTATTGTATTTAATTGCACTTTTAATTATCGTACTTTTTAATTATCGCAAGTTTATTTTATCGCACTTTTATTATTCGCAATTTCATTATCGTTATTTACTTTATGCTTTAATTTAAGTCTTGTATTTATTTTTAATATTTTACATTTGGTTTTAACTGCGACTAAAGTTTTAAAATTGACAAACCGGTCATTAAACGGTAAAAACCCCCCTTTATAATAATAATATTACTTATATATATATATTTGTATTTTTATAAAAGTAAACTAATATAGCGTTAAGCTTTGTTTAAAAAGATTCCCTGTGGAACGAACCGGACTTACTAAAAACTACACTACTGTACGATTAGGTACACTGCCTATAAGTGTTGTAGCAAGGTTTAAGTATATCCATTCTCTAAATAAATAAATATCTTGTGTAAAAATGTATCGTATTTAATAGTATTTCCTGTAAAAATATAAGCTATTTTATATACTACTCTGCTAAAACATCATGTGTCAATGTCATGTTCTTTCACTGTTTCGAGAACCTAGCCTACAGAGTGAAGCGCAACCTAAGAAAGGTAAAGCAGCAGTTTAGGGGAATAAGCGGGGATCCCGCAAGGTCGAAGGGGATACTTGGGAAGGCGTTAACCTTGCGGGACGACCAACACAAGGAAAGGGTGCACATAACGGTAGTCGACTTTAAAGTGATACGCACTGAATCGGAATACGATGCTATCCTGGGACAACCGGCGTTATCAGACTTCGCCATCAGCACCTCTCTTTACCAAGGGATCATAATGCTAACCACCCCGCTAGGGGAAGCTACACTCAATTCCAAAGTGACTGCAGAGGACTATCGACTTCAACAGGTACGCATAAACATATGTAGCTAATCGTTTCAAAAATTAAAATCACAGATCACACACAGCCGTATAACAGCAAAATTGGCGCTTGCATACTTCGCCGGATGAAATGCAATAAACGCGCAACTAGTCTGCGCGCCTACCGCATTAAAATGAGCACAATCTTACATAATCCGAAACATAAGACACATATTAGAGTGCACTTGCACACATACTCGCGCATTCGTTGATTTGTAACACTATTTGACTGGTATCCATAGATCTGAAGTATTCAAGCCACGGCAAAGGCGAAGAAAGATGGGGCCGGTTCTTCTGGAGCTGGAAACGACGATGGAGACGAAATTGCCGGCGTGGACTATGAGTTCGTAGAATACAAGGACGAGAAGTTAAGGGAGGAGAGAGCATGTGGCTACAGTTATGATCAAGGTGGATACAGCTATTACTGGTATTAGAAAGTTTGGAAGTTCTTAAACGCAGCCTGTTTAGCACGTATTTGAAATTTGTAATGATGACAATCTCTAATCGCTTTACGCGCATTATCTATCTATGTTTAATTATTGTCTCCAAGTTATTGTCTGCCATAATCTTTATGCCATTTACATGCAAAGTAGTTCTGTAACTTGAAAACGGTGCGCACAATTATGTAGGCATCGCACTCCTGCCTTTGAAGGGTTGCTTTCTCCGGCACCCGTGCGGCAGAAGCTTGTTTGGCGACAGGCTAGTCTATTATAACCGGACGGTTAAGCGTCATTTGGTTGACCTAACCAACCCGCGCAGAACTTGAGATCTGCAAGTCATGACTATAAACGACGGCGTTGGTCGCGCCTGACCTCAATCCTAAGTGTTGACGCACTTAGAAGACTCCCGATGCCCACCCACGGATGCTTAACTTAAGCATATATTGTATGCACAACAATATATGTGATAAGTTAAACGTTGACATGCCTCGAGTATAATCACGATGAAAATCAATGAAAACTCAGCCAAACGTTTTAAACAAACGATCTTACGCGCATGATCATACTATAATCGCAAACAAAACCCATATACTTGGTCGTGCTAGTACTTAACTATCGTCACATAGAAACGTGCAAATCACAAAGGGTGGAATCATGTTTAGCGCACATATACAATCTGTGACTAACAACGATGAAATATGCTCAAGTATAAATTACTGACGCACATTTATAAGCTTTCACGCATTACAATATACAAGTCATACACAATGAAAAGAAATGAACAAGATAAAAATTTTATTCCCAAAAGAGTCATTACATTCTTAAAGAAAAACTATAAATTACAATGTATCGTTCAACAAACGCTGAGCGTCAGCAGTAGGGTCATTAGACAGAGCTACCAACGAAGGGACCATGATATTCATCAGCGTCGGCGCCACCTCTTGGCTCTTTTGAGCCGCAAGAGGATCCACCTCCTTAGCAATAATGGCATCCAGGGCCTCGGAAGATTGGACATGAGGCTGGATCTTCTTCCGGAACTTAAGCCGCTCTTCTGCCTTGAAGGCAAGAATGGCGTCCACAAGCAGATCGCTCACGTATTTAGAATCACATACACGAGCAACTAGCGCTGGAAGGCCCTTCTTCAAGGTCTCAAACAGATACTTTGCAGTGTCACGATCAATATGGCAAGTAGTCAAGCGATTAGTCAAATCTTCGCGCTCTTCTTTCATAGAGCTCTTTTCAGACTCAAGGGACTTAACCTTTTCAGTCAAATCCTCAACTTGAGAGGCTAAAGACACCTTCTCCGCAGCTAGAGCAGACGGGGCACTGATGGCCTCTTCGCGCGCCTTTTCAGACTGCTCAAGATCCGACTTCAGATGCACGATACGGTCATGCAACTGTTCAGCAGTCAGTGCGCCTGGTGTAGAAGAGCCAGCGCCGTCCAAGCGAGCCTTTGCCTCCTTAAGGCAACATTTAGAGCGCATCAGGTTCAACATAACCAGTTGAACATCAAAGCACCACACTGCCTCGGGCGACAGATGCCCAAAGTAATTGGCAAGTTTGATATCTTCCAAGTAGTTGAATTGAGAGGTCGATGTAGCCTCCGGGATAGACAGCAAGTCGTTCATGCCGTAAAATTGCAGGTGAGCCTCTGCAAATAAGAAGATAACTATTCAGCAACATAAAAGGTAGCACAAATTTCAGTGACTTAAGGAAAGTAAGACTACCTTTCGCCTTTTTAGAGCGCTTGCGCTTACTCCCACTCTCGGTTGGGGGCTCAATAACTTTGGCCCCTTCAGCATCCGTTTAATGAGAGTCGTCACTTGCACGACCCTAGCGTTGGCTGGCGTCACCGGAACCACCAGCGCCAACAGCAGGGTTACCATGAGCTTGCTCATCAACATCCATGTCCTGCTCGTCCTTGTTTTCCACTTCAGGCGTCTCAGTATGAAAGCCCTCGATATCGCGTGAAGTAAGAAGTTTTTCTAGACGCATCTCTGCAAATTCAACAAGCTAAGTTAGACAAAAGTAATGAAAGGAGAAAAAGTACAAAAATAAAGCCCATCTGCCGCCTACCATTATCATCGGCGTATTTGATAACTGGCAGGGCAGGCGGATAAGGGCACATATTAGCAATCCGTAAAATGTCTGAGCTATATTGGCGGATGGGGAGCTCGCGGTTGTAGAAATGCCCAAGTCTCTACTGATCGTCTGGGGAAAGGGGAGGCCTGACATTTAACTGCGCATTCGTAGCGTCTGTGTGCCATACGCAAATATTTCTATACGCAAGAGGGATAAAAGAATCATCGATAAAGAAGAATGAGTTCTTCCACTTCTTGCGCACACCGGCTTTAAGGCGCTTTACAAAGTTAATCCGGTCGTTGAAAGAATACCAACTTTGTTGGTTTTTATGGTACGAAAATACGTTCTTAAACAAATCCAGCGATGGTAGAAATTGATAGTAGCGGCAAATCATCTCGAAGAGGGTAACGCGATACGCGCTATAAGGGTGCAGCTGGCCAATACCAATATTAAAATGGCTAAGGACCTCCATGAAGAAAAAAGTGGGAGGATAGCGAACATTCCCTTCTACCATTACTTGACGATAAACGGTAACCTTACCGTCAATAACGTCATTCGCGCGCTGGTCGGGCAAGGGCGCTATAGGATTCAAATCGGCCAAAGGTGGGTACCAATCCACCAACAGCGCGATTTTGCGCTTTGTCATAATAGACCTAATAACCTCGCAGTTTGGAGGCTCGGAAGTAGACGAAGAAGACGCCATCTATTAACAAGTAATTCAATAGATCGTAAGGAAAGAAACTAAGCGCGCGCTAACATGAAAAAGCTAAAGAAGCAAAGTCGAAGTAATAAGCCGATAAGATTTGCGCAGGATTAGAGAGAACAGCTGAAGTAAAAACTGAAATAGATGATTATGAGGTATTTATAGGGGAGTAAAAACACGGAAGAGGCCTCAAGAGAAGTTGAAAAAGGGCGGTTAAAAAATGGAAGGCAGAGATGGAGCCACGTGTCGCAAGATGGAAAGGAAAGAGTACGAGATAACCGAGGGCGGCGAAAACGGCGGAATGACAACTGTAGCAACTGAAAAATGTCGCTTCGATTTCTTTGCATTTAATGCAGCAGGACAAAAATATTTTGTTGAAATATTAGAAGAAAGCGGAGGCGCGTGGAAAAGAATAGATGAACGGTGGTTACAAGTTGAGTTCAATGCCATGCGCAGTTCCTGCGCATACCATTGAACTGGGGGGACTTAATGATACGCATACCCGATTAACTCGTTTAGCGCATCAAACAGCATCGCCATAAGGATTTACAAAGGTGCGCGCTAAGGCATATAGCGCTATATTCACAACCATGGCGCAAATCCCACCCGCGCGCATTGGCAGCATCCACATGTCAGGCGATATTGTAGCTGGCAGAGGACACCTGGCAGACAAAAGGTCAGGTCCGACAAGAACACTTTTTGCTTTTGTTGGACCAGCTTGCTCGAAGATGTACTATTGGCAGGTCACGATCCTTTTAACCTTATTACGTGGCGATAGAAGACAAGAAAGATTACCCTATAAATACAGGACTTCATCCACAACATAGGGGATCTCCGGAAGTCACTTTTACACATATATGCTCAAAAGAAAAATTGCGCATAGCGCAATTGTACCCGCGCTATCGGACTTAAAGCATTCCACTAGACATTCTTGATATACAGGTAACGTTCTATGAACACAAACCCTACAACCCAGCGCGAGCCATCGCTGACCGGACTACCCGCCGATGGTGGGTCTATGTTTAACCACCCCCGCTGAGATCCTCATCTCGCAGGGGGTTATTCACGGTATTCCGGACCGGAGAGTTAAACCCAATTGAGCCTTAAATCCCCCTCTGTTGATGTCAAGCATGGACCGAACCCGACCCGATTATTCTATGCTTGATCACTCTCGTTAACTCTGGTAAAGAAGCCGTCCATGTAAAGAGATACAATGATTTTTTTAGTGATATGAGGGAGTATGGAGAGCTTCCAACTCCACCAAACAAAAAGGTTCAACGAGGTTGACGTCTTGGAACAAGTGTGGCCTCGATAATAAAGATCGAGGACGGATGGTTTGGTTGTTTTGTTTTGTTTCCTATCTCACATTCAATCCGTGCCTTCCATGATTCAAAAGTCGTGAGGTTTGTATTCCGTTTATGTGAGTATTCTGGAATTGTAATGTTTGTATAGGAGATTTTGTAGGAGCTAATGGCAATTCAGGAGGTATTGTTTCTTCATGGCGTTACGTTTTTGCTTGTTGTTGTTTGTGGCCTATATTGGCCCTTGGATTCCGGTTCTATGGTGGAGTTCGATGACACGTCTTTGATTGTTATAATGATGTTCTGAAGATGGAGTGTCGCCTTTGATGTTTCGTTGTCATACAGTTTCTCAATGCGATGTTGTTCTCCACGGTCGGTAAGATTTTTTTAAATCTCATTATCCTATTAAATTGTTGCCTCAATGTTTTATTAGTATGTTAGTTGAGTTTTATAATCTTTTCGTCAAGTTGGTATGTTGGTGTAGATGTTTTTATATGGTTTTTCGGCCCTCTAATTGATACTGACCAATTGTAACTACTTGCAAGGACCAAAACTAATTAGCTAATAACAATTTTTTTAACCTTTTTGTACTAATATGAATGCATAAAATATTTTATCAAACACAACTCTAAGGGGGATATGATTAGAAAAGTCCAATCGTATCATGATAGGTAGATCATGATAGGTTTAGTCTCTTGCATATCTATAATCTATAATATCATATAAATCTTTAAAATGACGATGTCATAAATAAAGATTGTTCAAGTTTAAAAAAAAATAAAAATAAAGAAAAGATTTCTAAAACCCTCATGATAATGTCATTAAAATAAATAATTATATTTAATAAAAATATTAATATGCTCATTGTATAATATATGAAGCATTATGTACAATCTTATGATAAAACACATTATGACCATATGTACAATATTTGAAACATTATGTACAACCTTATATTAAAACACCCACATGACCATATGTACAACATTTGAATCATTATGTACAACCTTATAATAAAACATCCTTGTGACCATATGTACAAACTCTAAAACAAATTGTACAATATTTTACAAAACACCCCATGAACACATACAAACTTTGAAGCATATTTTACAACCTTCATATAATAATTGTATTTTAATTTTTTTTTTTTTAACATAAAGAAGCATTTGTTATTACTAATAATTATTGTTAAAAATATATATACTCAAAGTGAACAAGGAAAATATCAGTAATTGTGACAAGGAAAAATTGTAATTGTGATGAAATTTAAAAGAAGGTCATTGGAGAATAAATGTAGTTCATTTATTCTAACCAAGTTAAGTATATCAATATGTTTGTAAAACAACGACAAGTTTCTTAGTCGGAATCTGAGGTTCCACTGGTCATTAAAACAAATGATTTTTTTTTATTTTTTTGGCAAAAAACATAATATATAAAAACTAAACAAGGGACGACCAACAAAATGATGTCTTCACCTAATTACAAAGCAAGGCGTCATCATAATCTTTTAACAAAAAAAAGATCAAAAGGCTCGTAATTATAAAGAATACAAGTGCCCTTAAAGAGGCGTAAAACATAGACCTAACTAACCTGTACGACTTGAAACAATAAATTGAGATTACAACGTTAATTTATATCTTAAACTTGGAATACATGAGAGAAGTGTGACTTTGCTCTTGAGGCCCAATCAAGTGACCTAAAAATTGAACTTCTTTGCCTCGTTCGACCAACCCATGCAACCATCATTAAGGAAATCACTGTTTCGTGCAAGCGAAGTAGGTTGATTGTTAGAGTTTCATTTTTTAGGTAGTTCAAGTGTTAGAGCACATAGATCATTAGATCTCTTCAATCGGATTGTAGAATCCGACGTGTTACTACAATGAACTCCAGATCATTTTTTTTAACGAGGAGAAAAATTTATACTAAAAAACCATTAGCAAGAAGCTAGAGGCAACGAACAAATTACATGGCGTTTAGGGGGTCTTGTAACCACACCGTCCAATTCACACTACTTTTCTTATATCTAGCATACAACTAATTAAAACTATATTCAACAATACTATCGAAAACATGACAATTCCGGAATTTGGAATCATCAAAATTTGTTCTATTCCGAAGCCTCCATATGTTCCAAAGAGAAGATATGATGATAACCCACGTAATGATTCTTTGCGTGCCTTTTATAGGAACACCATCGACCAATACCATAACCCGTTCATGGAGGACCAAGAAGGAATGACTAAATTAATCCAATTTCCCACTCTCTCCCAAATAAGCTTGACCGTATCACAATTCACAAAAACATGCATATCGTCTTTCTAAACTATTTGTACACATGCCACATGCCCCATTTTCGAAAACTAAACTTTTCACCATTAAATTTAGACGAGTTGGGAGACGACGAAGCCTGAAACGACAAATGAAAATATTGATTATTATAGGAACAAATTGTTGGGTTTTTTATTTGGTTTCCAATTATGTGGTTAGCCCAAGCCCAACAAATTAGGCCCAATTGGTTGTTTGACTTGGTCAACCATTAGAGGGCATCTTTAATTTGAAACAAGTGCAGCTACTTTCTCATTTTCAAGAGTGCAAGAGAGATCAAGAAAAAGAGTCAAAACCCCAATTCCCGTCTACAGTGACAGCAGGCCAGAAAACCTTCGATCCCCGGAGATCCGACCGTTGAATCTTCACAATTTTTGGACTGTGTCTTCCTGACATCAGTGCCAACATTTTCAACCGTTGAATTCGTCTAATAAGGTCTGTAGGTCGTGTTCTTGCTGCTGGAACAGAGAGCAGTTTTTTGGGTGAGATAATTCCTCTTTTGTCTTTTAGGTTGTTCATATACTTGTTGATTGTTGTAGTTCAAGAGTATGATGATGTTGTATACCTCTATATGATCTAGAGAAGACCTATTGTATTGTTCTCTTTGTTGATGATAGTGGAATTTAAGTGGCTTACGAGTCCCGTGGTTTTTACTCTCGATTTTGAGGGGTTTTCCACGTAAAAAGTCTCGCGTGTATTGTGTGTGCTTGATTATTGTTATTAGCTGATTTGGTACTAAATTGGGGACTGATTTGGGTTGGTTTTGATATAGCTTGTTTGTTAGTTTCCTCACGGGTTCATACGGGTCGGGAAATGCTTGTCAAACGGGTTTGTTTCCGCTTTGTAGATTGCCCGTTGTGATTATTTTCCCATCAAATTGGTATCAAGAGCTAGGTTATTTGATTTGACTTGTGTGAAAGATGGAAGCTAATACAAGTAAAATGATTAGTTTAAATGGTTCAAATTATCATGTTTGGAAAGGTAAAATGGAGGATCTTCTTTATGTGAAAGATTATTATTTGCCTGTTTTTACTGAGGATAAACCTGAGGAAAAATCTGATGCTCAATGGAAAATTTTGCATAGACAAGTATGTGGGTATATTCGGCAGTGGGTTGATGATAATGTTGTGAATCATATTACTGGGGAGACTGATGCTAAAGCCTTATGGAAAAAGCTTGAGCAGTTATATGAACGAAAGACTGGGAATAACAAGTTGTTCTTAATTAAGCAGATGATGGCTTTGAAGTACCATGATGGGACTCCTATTACAGATCACCTAAATGCATATCAGGGTATTATAAATCAGCTTGCAGGTATGGGTATCAAGTTTGAGGATGAGATTCAGGGTCTCTGGTTACTTGGTACATTACCGGACTCTTGGGAGACTTTTAGGACATCTTTGTCCAACTCTGCACCGAATGGTACTATCACCATGGAATTGGCTAAGGGTAGTATTTTGAATGAAGAGATGAGAAGAAAGTCACAAGGTTCCTCTTCACAGTCAGATATCTTGGTCACAGAAACGCGGGGGAGAAGTCATAGTAGAGGTCAGGGTAAAAGAGGCAATCATCGTAGCAGCTCACGCAAAGGCAAATTTGCTAATGTTGAGTGTTATAATTGTCATGAAAAGGGGCACACAAAGTGGTATTGTCCAAAGTTGAAGAATGAGAAGAAAAAGGCATATGACAAGAATAAACAAAAGAAAAGTGATGGTGGTGATGATGATAAGGTTGAAGTTAACGCTATCACAGATGAGTTCTTTGTTTGTATTGATTATGATATGATCAATCTTACTCATGATGACACGAGTTGGATTGTTGATAGTGGTGCTACATGTCATGTTGCAATTTGTAGAGATCACTTCTCATCTTACACTCCAGGTGACTATGGATTTGCTAGGATGGGTAATGCCGGGTTATCAAAGATCGTTGGTATTGGAGATGTTTGTTTGAAATTTGACACGGGAATGGAGTTAGTTTTGCATAATGTAAAACATGTTCCGGATATGAGACTTAATGTTATTTCAACAGGCATTCTTGATGATGATGGTTATTATAACGGTTTTGGTAATGGTATTTGGAAACTAACTCTTGGTTCTATGATAGTGGGAAGAGGCAAGAAAGACTCAAGATTATACATCACGCGTCCGAAGATCATCCAGAACATTGTTAACGCAGTGGACAATGTTGATTCTAATGAGTTGTGGCATAAAAGACTTGGCCACATGAGTGAAAAGGGGATGTCTATCTTGTTCAAGAAGAATGTGTTGTCGGGTGTTAGTGGTATTGATTTGAGTAAGTGTTCTCACTGTTTGGCAGGGAAACAGACCAGAGTTGCGTTTAAGAGTCATTCTCCTTTTCGAATGGAGAACATACTTGATCTAGTTCATTCGGATGTTTGTGGGCCTATGAAGACTAGGACACTTGGTGGATGTTCCTACTTTGTTACATTCATCGATGATCATTCCAGGAAGGTGTGGGTTTATACCTTAAAGTCAAAGGATCAAGTATTTGAAAAGTTTAAGGAATTTCATACACTAGTTGAAAGGCAAACGGGGAAGAAACTCAAGTGTATTCGGACTGATAATGGCGGTGAATACATTGGCAGATTTGATGCTTATTGTAAGGAGAATGGTATTCGACATCAAAAGACTCCACCAAAGACACCTCAGTTGAATGGCTTAGCAGAGAGGATGAACAGAACTTTGGTTGAGAGAGTTAGATGTTTGCTTTCACATGCAGGGTTGTCCGATTCCTTTTGGGGTGAGGCTTTAAATACAGCAGTTCATATTATTAATCTAACCCCTTGTGTTCCTTTGCATTTTGATGTTCCTAACAGGGTTTGGAGCGGCAAAGATGTTTCTTACCGTCATTTACGAGTTTTTGGATGTAAAGCTTTTGTTCATGTTCCCAAAGATGAGAGGTCAAAGCTTGATATGAAGACTAAGCCATGTGTATTCCTCGGCTATGGTGAAGATGATTTTGGGTACAGGTTATATGATCCAGTTCAGAAGAAACTCGTACGAAGCCGAGATGTTGTATTTACAGAAGATCAGATGTTAAAAGATGTTGATAAGACAGATTCAGTTCCTCAACCTAGTGCTGATCTTGTTGATTTGGATCCAGTTACTCCACAACATGTTGGAGATGATGTTCATAATGATGAACATGGTAATGATGATGATTATGCTCCGGAGCAGGTAGAGATTCCAGTACCAGATGTGCCCCCATTTGTCCCACTTAGGCGGTCTACTCGAGACCGTCATCCTTCTGTTAGATATTCTGCTGATGAGTATGTATTAGTTACTGATGGGGGAGAGCCAGAATGTTATTCAGAAGCAATGAAAGATGCGCATAAGAAAGAGTGGGGTGAAGCTATGCAAGATGAGATGAATTCTTTGCATGAGAACAATACTTATGAGCTGGTGAAGTTACCTAAAGGCAAGAGAGCTTTGAGAAACAAATGGGTATTCAAAGTGAAGACAGATGAGCTTACTTCACAACCAAGGTACAAAGCTAGGTTAGTCGTTAAAGGATTCAGCCAGAAAAAGGGTATTGATTTTGATGAGATTTTCTCACCGGTTGTGAAGATGGGATCTATTCGAGTGGTTCTTGGATTAGCTGCTAGTCTTGATCTTGAGGTTGAACAGATGGATGTCAAGACTGCTTTTCTTCACGGTGATTTGGATAAGGAAATCTACATGATGCAACCTGAAGGTTTTCGGGTTAAGGGTAAAGAAAATTATGTTTGTAGACTTCAGAAAAGTTTATATGGGTTGAAGCAAGCACCGAGACAGTGGTATAAGAAGTTTGAGTCGGTTATAGGAAAGCAAGGCTACCGAAAGACAACTTCAGATCATTATGTTTTCTTTCAGAGGTTTGGTGATGATGATTTCATCATATTGTTGTTATACGTTGATGATATGTTGATTGTTGGTAAAAATATTAAAAGAATTGCGCAGTTGAAGCGAGAATTGAGCAAGTCTTTTGCTATGAAAGACTTGGGGCCAGCAAAACAGATTCTTGGCATTCGGATTTCTAGAGATAGAGGTGCTAAGACGTTACATATATCACAAGAGCAATACATTGAAAAGGTGCTAAGTAGATTCAACATGAAGAATGCTAAAGTGGTTAGTTCCCCTCTTACAAACAACTTTAAGCTAACAGAAAGAGATTGTCCTACTTCAAAGGAGGATGTTGAGGAGATGGATATAGTTCCATATGCGTCAGCAGTTGGTAGCTTGATGTATGCTATGGTGTGTACTAGGCCTGATATAGCTCATGCGGTAGGTGTTGTTAGTCGGTTTATGTCAAATCCGGGTAAGAAGCATTGGGAAGCGGTTAAATGGATTATGAGATACTTACGAGGTACTTCAAAGTTAGGTATCACATTCGGAAATGGAGAGCCGATGCTTGTTGGTTATACAGACTCAGATATGGCAGGAAACAAAGATAACATGAAATCCACTTCTGGATATTTGATGACTTTCGCAGGGGGAGCAGTTTCATGGCAATCAAGGTTACAAAAGTGTGTTGCATTGTCTACGACCGAGGCTGAGTATATGGCAGCAACAGAAGCGTGCAAAGAACTATTGTGGATGAAAAGGTTTCTACAAGACCTTGGGTTTAAGCAATCACGATATGTTGTTCTTTGTGATAATGAGAGTGCGATTCATTTGGCTAAAAATTCTATGTATCATAAGCGGACAAAACATATAGATGTGCGGTATCATTGGATTAGAGAACGTCTTGAAGATGGTTTGTTTGAACTTGATAAAGTTCATACCGATGATAATGGTTCCGACATGTTCACAAAGGCTTTAGCAAGTGAGAAGCTCAATGTTTGTTGCTCAATCGCCGGGATGGCGATCCCTTTCTCATAATTGGAAAGGGGGAGATTTGTTGGGTTTTTTATTTGGTTTCCAATTATGTGGTTAGCCCAAGCCCAACAAATTAGGCCCAATTGGTTGTTTGACTTGGTCAACCATTAGAGGGCATCTTTAATTTGAAACAAGTGCAGCTACTTTCTCATTTTCAAGAGTGCAAGAGAGATCAAGAAAAAGAGTCAAAACCTCAATTCCCGTCTACAGTGACAGCAGGCCAGAAAACCTTCGATCCCCGGAGATCCGACCGTTGAATCTTCACAATTTTTGGACTGTGTCTTCCTGACATCAGTGCCAACATTTTCAACCGTTGAATTCTTCTAATAAGGTCTGTAGGTCGTGTTCTTGCTGCTGGAACAGAGAGCAGTTTTTTGGGTGAGATAATTCCTCTTTTGTCTTTTAGGTTGTTCATATACTTGTTGATTGTTGTAGTTCAAGAGTATGATGATGTTGTATACCTCTATATGATCTAGAGAAGACCTATTGTATTGTTCTCTTTGTTGATGATAGTGGAATTTAAGTGGCTTACGAGTCCCGTGGTTTTTACTCTCGATTTTGAGGGGTTTTCCACGTAAAAAGTCTCGCGTGTATTGTGTGTGCTTGATTATTGTTATTAGCTGATTTGGTACTAAATTGGGGACTGATTTGGGTTGGTTTTGATATAGCTTGTTTGTTAGTTTCCTCACGGGTTCATACGGGTCGGGAAATGCTTGTCAAACGGGTTTGTTTCCGCTTTGTAGATTGCCCGTTGTGATTATTTTCCCATCACAAATATGCACCAAAAAGTAGGGTGCGCATAAGAAGCATGATCCAACTTATCAATTAGGAAACGAGCTTGAACAGCACTGTAACCCCCGAACGAAAAGCCATCCGACACCATTGATCTTGATTAACAAGCTGAACATTCGAAACGACTTTTGTGAAGGACTGATACTGCGACGATTCCTCACCACCACGAGGCATTATACGCCAAGAAAAATTTGGGTAAAGGGTATCACCCAGATAAATAAAAAGATATGTACAATGAGGAACGAGAAATGGTAGCAAGCAACAGATACCCACTACCAACGACCCACGGCTAACATAGCCTCACACACCCAAAACCTTCAAAACATAAACAAAAACGACGAGACTTATGGAATCTTCCATCTATCTTTCAATAGCCGCACCTTGCTCGACTCCTTGAACTTCAAAGTCATCAACTTCATTCTAGCCGTAGAAAACACCAAATCAAAAAGCCGATCCTCCGTACGCTTCTTCACCTTGAAACAACGATTATTTCTTTCTATCCATAAGAAATAAATAGCTGCTAAGAACATAAGCTTTGCTACCACAATATTGGCTAGCTTTCGATGCGCCATTGGGTTATCCTTTGAATAAATTCCTTCCAATCTTGAACATGATTCAACCCATCGATGTAGTGCAATATCTTCAACCAAACACGCTTTGAAAATGAACATTCAACAAATAAATGTGATTGATTATCAGGCTGCTGTTCACAAAACACACAACTCAAAGTATTCTCATCCTTGTTCTCCCATGGCTTTAAGAAAAACTTGTAATCGGAGTATTGTCTCTTTCACTTACACGGCCGAATTTGTTGTTTTTGAGGTTAAACAACCGAGGGAAAGAAACAGCTAAAGCAATGTTATTATACCATAGATCTCCGGATCATTTCATTAGCAAAGATCTGTATTTTCTCAAAAAAAATTTGAAATTTAAGTGGGTGAATATAAAATTAGATTAGTAAGAATTTCACATAGTGAAAATTCTTAAAATTGTACTTCATTTCTGAATAGACGTGTTAACTCCGACAGATATAGTATATGTTTAATCTTAATAATTGATTTAGGTGATCTTTTAATAAGTTGAACGTTCAACCATTTCAATATACCCTAGTAACGAGATTCGGATATCTTCGCATGATGTTTCTAGTTCAAATTTACTAGTCGTATATCTTAAGATGGTTAGGAAAATGGTCGAAATTCACACTTAATCATCTGAATAGGCCGTGTACATATAAGTCAAAAGAAAATAATATCGGTAAGCGAAAGATTTTCATTGTTCAAACTATCACAAGCAGGGGAATAATTTTTACTGTATGCGACATAATTCGGTTATCACGTAATCATTTTCTTTGGCCATTCAAAGAAACACTGCTTGTTAGGTTTTAACTTGTAACCACCGGGTCATTGACCTAGTAGTATCAAGAAACCTTCTACTAAGAGGTTATGGGTTAAAATCTAAGAGTTGGCACTTTACAAATATTCGAAAAAGTTTTGAATTGGGTGTGTGTGTATGCCTTAACAAGAAAAACTTAGAATGTTCTTATAAGAATATCAAAATATCAAGACTATAATAATTAAGCTTTCTTAAAATGGTTGATCTTAAAAAATAAAAAGTTGAATATATACACGATTAGCAATAAATAAATCTCAATCATGTTACAATAATTCAAATCAATAAACTTCGCGAATAAGTTATCAAACCATATGTTTTAGTAACAATCAAATAAATAATATCAATATCATACAAATGGGAATTAAGTTTATTAATCCCAATTACACAAGAATTGTTCACCAGGGCATTTGACCTAGGGTTTAGCATTCCACCTTCATTGTTGAATCTTCTAATTGATGTAGAAACATATGACGTTGAGAAGAAAAATTGCTGGTTGTAGACGCTGAGAGAGAGGATCTTAGAATCAACCTAACACGATCTAGAGGCGGAATAACAATAGAAAGAGCTTAAACGAATATCTATGGGTTTTCGGGTTCGTACAAGTCAAACCAAGACTAGATCTTGATAAACACGAAGCCTAGACTGACATTCTGTGGTATTTGGACATGAAGATTGAGAGAGACTCGACCCAGAAGAGTTTTTCGTGTGTGTGTAATGTGCTAAGTAGTTAACCAAATTAATGAAGATTAATTAGGCTTAAATACCTCAGTTCCTATGTCGGTCGACAGTGAATGACAGTCGGTCGACTGACCATGTCAGTCGGCCGACTGTCGATTAATATTACGAAATATATTTAAACGTTTACAAAAATAAAATAACACATCGACAATCAACGTTTAACAATATTACAGGTTACAACATGATCGAATAAAACGTTAAAGTTCATGGAACTAGGGATTACAAAATATGCACTAACAAACTCCCCCTAAGACCTAGTTCCTCATAAGTCTTCGATCTGCTTCAATCTCTGTACGAATCTGTAACCATATTGTTCAAATAGCAAACCTTTGCAACACGAATGTACTGTTGTGCTTGAACTCTATTTTCTGGCCTGTACAGCATCCGATTGTAGTACAATGTGAAGATGTCAGCTTCACAGCAATTTCTCAACCAAACGGGATCTAAAACCCGTATTGAGTCTGTCTCATCTTCCTTCAATTTGTCCAAAACGATGACTGCCTCCTCTGAGCGTTCATCGTAGTACCACCAGCGAAAACGTGGGCTAAAGTTCTGCGGCATTTTCATCACAGGAACCTTTCTCATATAATTTACTGGCTTGTATTTGACAATCTTTCTTCGTTCGCCCGTTTTCTTGTTTGTTCGATAAGTGATCGTGGGAAATTGAGGGCCGAATCCCTCAAAGTTCTTTGACAAGTACGAGTGTCTTATCTTCTTGCAGACAATATTAGGAATTCCGTCATAATCCCTATATAACATTTTGAGCCTAGCCACCTGCATAAATTCAAAGTACGGTAGAGACATGAACTCGTATCCATGTTTGATGTAATCCACTCCGTACTCCTTCTTTATTGCGTATATATTCAACTCTTTAATGTAGGCCCACGCAATTATTTTTCCTTTAGCCAAAAGATTCGCCGGTCTATTAATGTAATTCATCCATTCAGGTTCCGGTGCTGGCTTCTCACAATATTTTCTGATCCTCAACAGGATCTTCCACTCAGCTTCTAGAACTTCTATCTTTTCTTTATTTATCTTGACCGGTAAAAACCCTGGAGGCAAATCTTCGGTCTTTTCTTTTTCTTCGCATTTACGGTTTAGAAGCTCTTCATTCATTTTGAAGTAGTCTTGAAATGTAGGTAGATCTTTATCGTTATTACATTCGTACTCTGGAAAATCACCTATTGGTTCATCTTCAATAATTACTTCATCAAAATCTTTGTCGTTTTCATTACTTACGACAATTTCCTCAAAATCATCACTAGAATCGTAACGATTCTCAAAAGATGAGCTAGCAGTTGCGTCAGCTGAAGTACTTGCTTGTTGCTCTTGACGCACTAGCTCGGCCTGCTCCTCAGTGCTTAGATCCGGCGGGATCTCCCCTTCTTCTAAATCATCAAATACAACTGAGTGATTCAGACGATCCTGCTTTGCCAAAAAATCACGTAAAGAATAATCAATATTTAGAGGAATTACTGACAGTGGGTTCTCGCTTGTGCCTTTAGCAATATCCAAACCTAGCTCATCCTCGCCTTGATCGTTAAAATTACCAAAGTCTATATCCTCCTCGAGATCAACAGCCTCAATATCGAAATTATTTTCCCACTCAAGCACCTTCGAAAGTGCCTTGTTCGCTGTAGTCTCAGCCTTTACAATCAGCAAATTCTGAGCATCAAACTTAGTTTGTAACTTCTTCAATTCAACCTGTTGATCTTCAACCTGCTTGGTCAGTTTGGCAATCTCAGCATCCTTTCTTCTCTCTCGTTCATCAGCTTTTTCTTTAAACTTTTCAAATTCAGAAGCCATATTGACAACCTTCTCACTTAATATAGAAACCGCAGCATCTTGTGTAATAGCAGTCGTGGATGCAGCAGCATGAACTCCTGTATCAGTTTCAGCACGTGTTTCTTGAGTAGCAGCAGCTGAAGGTTGTCGTTGTGGTTGTGATTGCTGTGATTGTCGCTGTTCAGTAGCGGAGGACGACTCAGTCCTTTTTGCCTTCTTAATGAATCTTATGCGCCTCTGCTTCGGCTTTGTTGTAACCGAAGGACCCTCAGATTGTTTTCGCTTTCTCAGCTCGAATTGATCAGGGTCAAGGTCATCTCCTTCATCGTCTTCATCAACCAGTATCTGTTCAATTGGAACAACTGGCGGTGGCTGATTAACCTCTTGATCGTCTTCACCAACTGCGACGATATCATCTTCATTACCAGACGTACTGTTCTCATGACGACAGGCAGCACCTGGTGGACATACATAGTTTTCATTTGTGAGGTGGCCAACCAATCTCTTGAATGGTTCATCCGGACCTCTCTTTTGCTTGACTCGATTGAAAGTCAAATCGTTCAGATGATTCAGCTTAATCTCATCCTCCCAAACCTTATTCAAACCTTGCACTTGCTTTTCAATCATCACCTGCAAGAACCTAGGAAACATTAAGTGGCTCTTCTTTTTCACGTTCACCAACATGCTTCTGAAAATTACTTCGGAGAAGTTGAAGTCCGCATGAAGAACTAGTGCTGCAAACATTGAGCTATAAGTCTCATTCAGCTCATCAAAACCGCCTACCATTGGACTCATGCATCTCAACAACACCAAAGTTAGGTATTTGTATTGATGACAGAATCGAGTTCTCTTAACAGCTCCTTTCATTGGATCACCAGAGTATCCACATCTTACTAGACACCTTCGGACCTTAGTTCTATTCAGTGTGACTGGCATAGAATCATTATCTGGAAAACCTAAGTCTTCACGAACTGTCTGTGCCGAGATCTTTACAATTGTACCACCAACGCTGCTTCGTATTACCTTTCTTCCTTGTTCAGTGACGATAGAAGCATTGTTCCAGAATTCTCGTTGGTGTGAGTAGTATGCTTTGCATTCTAGAGTTATTGCAGTATGAATCCTGGACCTTTTCAAGAATTTGATAATATCAACGAAGCCTTCCTTTGCTTCAGGTCCTTCCTCGTTTAGACATGCCTCTAGATTGGCATTTTCGCTTGCCGTCAGGCCTGGAAGATTCTTGGACAGAATCACCTCTTCCTCATGTACATCTTCGTTCACTAGACTACCCAGTTGAGCCATTTATTCTGCTATACAAACATATATACAATAATCGAAAAGCGTTAAATCGAAAAATTTAAAAAAATACAGGAAACAACAGTCGGTCGACATACTATGTAATTCGGTCGATTTTCAAGGACAGTCGACCGACATTTCGTACAAATCGATCGACTTATAAAGTCGCCCGACATAGGGTAAATCGGTCAACTTAGGAAGTCAATCGGTCGATTTAGGAAGTCAATCGGTCGATTTATCTAACGAAGCAAAAACGCAGATCCAAACTCAAATCCACCGATTTTATGGTGTTTTGTTTCAATCAAAGACTAATAAAGATCCAGAGAAAGCCGATATACATGATCTAGTATTCAACTAACTCTAACAGATCCTAATTCGTACTAATTTAATCGAAAATGAAAAATAAATAAGAAAACTTCAATAACTTTCGATTGAAAAAGAATTACCTTGATTGGTTAACGGCGCTGGAATCACAATTCAAAGATGTATACGAAAAACACGATCAAAAACTCTTTGTCGTAAAATTCGAATTTTTGGTAAATCAACACAATCGCACGAGATAAAGAAAATCGGCCGTCTGAGGCCTTTTTATACTCAGCTCGACAATCGGTCGACTTTGGTGTTATGTCGACCGACATATGTTACAATCGGTCGATACACGTGACAAACGATCGACATATGTAACAAACGTCCGACATATGTAACAAGCAAGTAAGTCGGTCGATTTTTGTTCAATGTCGACCAACTTATAGTACAAATCGGTCGACTGTCTCCTCCTAAAAAAAAATTATTTTTCGATACATAACCCCCGATAATTCCCTCTATTCACATCCACTGGCTGATTTTACACGCAAAATATTTTCGTTTTGAAGACTTTAACAAGTTTATGATTTGAGATGTGTAGTTCGTTTCTTTTTGACGTCGAGACACTATTTGTAACTTCAAGGAAATATATACATATTCACATAAGCAAACAAATAAAATATTTTTGTATTTTTCAAAATAAATATCAACACACTGAAAAATCTTTTTGTAGTTTTTAGGATTTTAAAACATTTCACAATAACAATGCAAATGAAGTACAATTCATGTAAGAAAGTCAATGATCAAGGTTAAGAAAGATCCAAGATTGTATGGCATAAAACATGTTATTTACAGGAAGCAGTTTCTGTAAGTCATAAACCTAAGGAAGCTAAATTATCAAAAAGTATACATGAATCTCACAAGTAAAAGCAAATAAAACCAGAGAAATTGATCTTAACATGGTATCTATCTTCATTAACCTTTTACAGACTTTCCTCTTAGACATTTTGATGATCAAGTTAATTAATTACATTAACATATTGCTATGTTAGATTCAATCATTGACTTAGACATCATTTGAGATCGCACGATTTATTAGGTAGTCAATTGAGCACAAGTCTATTGACGCTTTCCGTTACCACAAGCACATACGATAGGTCTAATTGAACAGGAAGATTCTCATAGTAATTTTGGAATATCCCTGTCAGCCATTAGCTTCTATCGTAACGTATACTTTTCAATTCATATGATTCTGATGGATCTCATAGTATATTCAATATTCTATCAATCGTGCAATCAACCAACTGCTATCAATCTCATTCCTTCTTTATTATTAAAGTTATTGGAGGAAACGGAATGAAAGACGTATCTTTCTTAATAAGTGAGTATTCAGAATATCTCTCTGAAGACATCTTTCGCTGTCTAGGCCTTAATGGGTACAGTCCCATATCACAGACAATGATAATAAGTCCAATAGAATGGTTTTGTTGAAGTATGAATGATTTAAGTTCTTCTTGGTAATCTTCACACTCATTTGTATTCTTGCAAAGACTTCTCTTCTCGATTTCATCATTATCTTGACCTTGATATTTTCGTCTTCCATGATTTCACTTCTGTTTTCATGATATAATAACTTGATATGCAATGAGCCATTTTTTCTTTTTTTTTTTAAACAACACATTGCAGTCTTGACTTTGATTTAGTTCTCGAATTGACTTCCTTGCGATGAAGATCTCTTTTCTTCATGGTATCTATTAACTTAAATCATTCATTCATGGACTGTCTGTAATATAGAACCACACTTTTCAACCCGTTCACAGGAAAGACACTCTTATTGAGATAAACTTACTATTTTGGAGTTTAGTTACGATTCAAGAATTAAAGTTTGATAGAAGTCGGTATGCATAGTCAAATAGAACATTTTCAACGCTTATTGATCGCTTGAATATCCCAATTAGTCGTGAGACTCAATGGTGCAGCAATTTGGAATTTGCTTGGGGATATTCTACATCATGTGTTTCTAGATTATACGTCATGATAGGGGATACCCTCACCTTTTGTTGATTTCCTCAACAATTTTCTTTAAAGTATGCACCTGTGGTAATTAAGTGACTACCCTCAACCGCTGTAAACCTTTCCATGAGTTCCTTATCAAGATATTTACATGATTGTGATTATGATCATCTCATTCTATGATTAAGTCCGTATCCCATTTTTATATAGATCAAACTCGTTTTTTTTTTTTTTTCTGAATACCTGATGTTGCATTCATTACTCCCCCTAAAATACTAAAAATCTAAAATCTTTTTGGTTTTTTTTTTTTTTTTTTTTTGATTTTAAACACACAGAAACAATCAGAAAGAAAAGAAATATAACCACACAGTATATACAGCTATGCAAGCAGAACACATAAAATGAAGTTACTCGTTGGTCTCTTCGTCAGAAATGACATCTGACAATATTTTGACACTTAACTCAGTTAACAAGAAATCAAAACGCGGTTTATCAAAAGCTTTTGTGAAAAGATCAGCCCTTTGCGTAGTTGTGCCAATTTGTATAACATCAATTAGCCTTTTCTCATAACAGTCTCGAATAAAATGATATTTAATCCCTATGTGTTTGGTCTTAGAGTGATTCACAGGATTTTTCGTAACAGCTATGGCAGCAGTATTATCAACAAAAATAGGAGTGTTAGAAATATGCAAACCGTAGTCACGAAGCTGCTGTTGTATCCACACAACCTGAGATGCACAGCTTGCTGCAGCAATGTATTCAGCTTCACAAGTGGACAAAGCCACTGCTGTCTGCTTCTTGCACTGCCATGTAACTAGTCTGATTCCAAGGAATTGACAACCTCCTGATGTTGACTTAAAATCTTTCTTGCATCCACCATAGTCGGAATCACTATAAGCCGTCAGTACAAAATCATTATCACAGGGATACCATAGGCCCAAATTAGGAGTTTGCTTTAAATAACGCATAATCTTTTTCACCACAAGCAAATGATGTACATTCGGATTTGCTTGATAGCGAGCACATAAACAAACTGCGAACATGATATCAGGGCGAGACGCTGTTAGATACATCAACGAACCAATGATGGCTCTATATAAGGTTTGATCAACCTTATCACCTTCCTTATCCGGTGAAATCCCGTGATTCACCGATAGCGGCGTCCTCGCAGGACGCTCATCTTCCATTTTGAATCTTTTCAGAATATCTGATACATATTTTGTCTGATGTAAAAAGATACCCTGATTTGTTTGTACAACCTGAATACCAAGGAAGAATTTGATAGTTCCCATTGAACTCATCTTGAACCGTTTCTGCATTACCTCCTCAAAATCATCCACCATCGTCTTATCTGTAGATCCAAAGATAATATCATCCACGTACACCTGTACTAGCATTATATGCTTGCCCTTTTCTTTGATGAAAAGTGTCTGATCGATGACACCTCTTCTGAAACCATTATCAATCATATAGTTGGACAACGTACCATACCACGCTCTTGGAGCTTGATGAAGCCCATACAGTGCTTTTTCTAGACGATATACCTTTTCTGGAGAGTGTGGATCTGTAAAACCCGGTGGTTGTTTAACAAACACGGTCTCATTGAGAGTCCCGTACAAAAAGGCGCTTTTGACATCCATTTGATAGACCTTGAAGCCTTTAAAAGATGCGAATGCCAAAAATATTCGAATTGCCTCAAGTCTAGCCACTGGTGCAAATACTTCATCATAATCTATATCAGGGATCTGCTGATATCCCTTCACAACCAATCTAGCTTTATTTCGAATTACAATACCTTGCTCGTCCTTTTTATTCTTCCATACCCATCTAAGCCCATAAGGTTTGCAACCATGCGGCGGAGTCACTAGTTTCCATACTCCTAAATGCTTGAATTGCAAAAGCTCTTCTTGCATGGCATTTACCCAATCATCATAAAGAAGAGCTTCCTCAACAGAATTTGGCTCAATTTGACACACAAAGCATGAATATGCATGTAAGAAGAGTTTGCCTGACCTATTTAGTGAAGAATAGAAAGCTTGCATAACATTCTCAGTTGAAGCTTTCTGATTTTCAGACGTTGAGGCATCATTTGATGGTGCTCCAGAAACTCCTTTCGAATCAACAATAAAATCATCTAAGTGTCGAGGTAGGACAACTGTTCGTGATGATCTACGAACACCTTCAGGTTCTGGTTGTTCTTCCTGAACTTCTACATTTTGTGGCAGATTATGAACACTTTCGCCACTGTCTATAGGTTGTGACTCCTCTTCAGAATCAGATCCATCATAAGATGGATCATCTTGATAATCACCGGATTCTTCATCATCTTGAACAAGTTGTTGTTGCGGCACTGGGTGATGTTGTGGTGCCGTTTGAGATTTCGGAACCATTTGTGATGGAGACGTCTGCATTTCATTCAGTAATCTTGCAATAACTTCATCATCAGTAGCAACAGACGGAAGACCAAAAGAATCAAACAAATTTTCATAATCAAACTGCCATGAAAAACCTTTCCCAGCAGGAATAGCAGCATTTCTTTGAACATCTACTTCAAAATGTTCTTCAACACGTTTAGATACAGTGTTGAAAACCCTTTTGTTTGGATTCCCATAACCAAGAAATATACCAGGAACAGCCTTAGGATTAAATTTTCCTCCAGTATCTCGTATCATGATTGAACACGGTGCACCAAAGGGTTCGAAATGTTTAATGTTAGGCTTCCTTTTATGTAGCAATTCATAGCAAGTCTTTCCATGTCTCTTGACTACTAACAATCGGTTCATTGTATAACATGCTGTAGCCACAGCTTCACTCCAGAAGTTAACCGGTAAACTTGAGTCGGCTAACATAGTTCTCGCAGTTTCAATTAACGTTCTGTTACGTCTTTCAGCAACACCATTTGATTGCGGAGTATAAGCTGGACTGAACTGTTGTTGAATGCCTTTCTCATTGCAGAAACTCTCCATCTGCTGATTCTTGAATTCAGTACCATTATCTGTTCGAGTCTTCCTAACCTTTAACTTGTACAAAGATTCCAGCTTCAAAAACAACAACTTTATATTGTCAAACGTGTCAGACTTCCTTTTTAACATCACTACCCAAGAGTATCGTGAGTATTCATCAGTCACTACCAAACAATATGAATCTCCAGAGATGCTTGTTCGATTAATCGGACCAAAGAGATCCATATGTAACAACTCCAGAGGAACAACAATTGAATGATGTTTCTTTGTTGCATGTGACTTTTTAGTCTGTTTCCCTTTCTTACACGGAAGACATCCTTCAGGAATTTGAAAACTCTTAACATTTACTCCCTCAATCATATTATTATGAACAAGATTGTTCATCTTTCTCAAGCTCAAATGACCCATACGCTTGTGCCATGAAATTGATTCTTGTTCTGTAGCTTTGGATATGAAAGCTTGATGACCTGTTGCAGCTTTAACATGGGCTGTTGACATATCCAAAATATACAAATCTTTATTTCTGGGAGCTGTCATAAGAATCATCTCTTCCGGTATTACATACTCTTTCTTCAAAATGTAGCATCTTTGATCATCAAAGGCAACCTTATGCTTTTTATCTGCTACTTGCGAAACTGACAGCAGATTATTTGACATCTGCTTCACAAAATTCACTTTATCAAAACTAACATTAGCATTAGCAATCACACCCTGAGCTGTAATAAAACCTCCTTCATCTCCTGCAAAAGAAACAGATCCTCCATTTACTGATTTGACATTAGAAAGTAAGGACATATTTCCTGTCATGTGCCGGGACGCCCCACTATCAACAATCCATGTATTTCTACTCGGATCGTAGGCGACCTGCACAATAAGAAAAGAAGTTAGTTTGAGATGGACACCCATGCCCGAATGGCAGTGGGTTTCCCATCGACACCAATAACTTGCACATCCATCCATTGACCCTTTGATCCCGATGGATCATTGGACTTGTCAACAACCTTTGTCTCGGTTTTAGGCTTCCAAACGGTACGTTTACCAACAGATTTCTCATAATAGTCATTCGTTTGAAAAATTTTATTCACACCTGACTGTACCCTTGTGGATGAATTAGCAATAGAATTTGACTTTGGTTTATAAAAACCTTTTGAACTATTACTTGAAGTACCTATGGAACTGGAACTAGAAGCATAGTGTGTAGTTTTCTTTTCAGTGTCAGATTTTCTTTTTGGTGTTTTCCAATGCTGTTGACAGTTAACAGCACAGTGACCCTTTTTCCCACATTTATTACAGTTTTGAGTTTCTTTTGTACGTGTTTTTGAACTCAGATGCTTATTGGGAAAAGACTGTTTCATGGGTGGCATAGGCTTCTCAACATGATGTTTCAAGCCTGGTCGACGGTTAGGATGCACATATTTAGGCACATTGTTAGTATTAGGGCTCCTTTTATTAAATAGTTCTTCAGGTGCTTGTGTAAGAACATATTCTTTATCTAGGTTGAGTCCCTGCTGATACTTGACAGGTGTCTGAAATATTTTCTTTCCATTAGCGTTCCTAGAGTTTACTTGTTTTCTAGGTGTGGGTTGTCCGCTTTCACTAGCCTTACTAGCATTCAATGGATTTTTCAGGATAGTAATTGGTTTGGATTTTGGTGTCACAAACTCTGAAACTTTTTCATACTCTGAATCAGATTTACTGTCCTCAGCTAAGTATTCAACAATCGGCTTAGTGCTGTCTGATTTTTCATTCTCTACAGGCTTAACACTTAGGATTTCACTAAGGCAAGAATCAGAAGGTTTATTAATGTACTCATTCCTAAGAGGAGGAGGACACTCTTTATAACCTAAACCCTTTTTACCATCATTCTTGTTATAGACAGTATAGTCAATGACATATGACATTCGCTGCCAAGTGTCATTTCTAGCCTTTTCTGACTCATACTTAATCTTAAACTCTTCCTTTTCTCTCTTAGCACATTCAAGTTGATTTAAGTACATCATTATGGCCTTTTGGTCACCTGAAATTGTAGCTCTTAAATCATGAACTTGATTTTCTAGAGTTTTGATTGTCTCCCTGAATTCCTTTTTATTGTTAAACTGAGTTAAATTAGTCTCGTATAGGCCTTTTACCTCAAGATAAGCTGCTTTAACAATCCTAAGTTCCTGTTTTACTTCGGGACAGTATATACATCCTAAGGGAATATCATTCAGTTTAGAAACTATGGATTCAAGTTTAGCAATTTCTAACTTATGATCAGCACAATCGTTACATACCAAAGGAAATTCAGTTTGTACCTTAGAGTCACTTGATGTGTTTGCCATGAACGCATACTGCTTTTCTTCAGTCTCTGATTCAGGTTCAGATTCTGAACTAGAACTGGAACAGTCAGAATTATTCAACTCAACTGAAATCTTGACATCATCTATTACAATAGTTTCTCCATCTGATGAAGACGAACTACTGTTATCCGTCCATACATCGCCATCATTGTGCATTGCGTATTTGAACTTCTCATACACTCTCTTGTTAAGAACACCTCTTCTAACATATCTGATCATTGCATAAGTTCGCTCAATTCTTGCTTCCATCTTGCAGATGTAACACATGCATTCTTTCGCAGTACCAACACAACCAGCTTTCTCTCTTTCTTGTTTCTCACTTTCAGTTTCTTCTTCGGTCTTAGGCATTCTAACAACGTTAGCATGATTTTCATCATCAGCAAATACTGTCCAATCACAACCTTCGTCTGAATATGTTGCAATTAAGCCTTTTGCTTTATCATTTCTGATAGTATCACCGCTCGTTGTTTCAACTGGCACATTAACCTTTGTCTTATTATACTGATTGTGAAATGGGTTGTGAAAACCAGTTTTCTGTGGCCTGGTACATGTTCTTTTGAAGTGTCCTAACTCATTGCAATTAAAACATCTCACTTTTGACATATCAAAACCTAACTTAGTATCTCTAGTAACACCTAAGCTCTGTTGACCTGTCCTTTTCAGAAATTTCTTCGCTCGTCTAATCACACTACCCATAGCCCAGAGGATATCCATCTTTTCAAGTTCATCCTCATCAATCTGCTCATAATCTTCTGCTTCTAAATGAGCATTACCAATTTGACCACCAACCATTTCATTATAAGAATTAACTACCAAAGCAACTAAAGCCATATCTTCCTCTACAACTGAAAGGGGCCTAGTTCTTAAATTCTCAGTGTTGAGAACTACAGTTTTTGGCTCCTGTCTAATGGTGGACTGATTTGTATTACTAGGCTTATTTACTTGGGTTGGAAACATCACATTTTGAGCAGGTTGTGATCTATTTACAGCACTCTCATTAGAAACAAACGCTGTTTGTAGGGGAGCATGAACATTGCTCAATCCAGAAGTACCAGCTTTGTAAATTATAGGACTCTGTTGACCTTCAAGACGTTTCTTCTTGGTTTCCATATCCAAGTCCTTTACCATCAATTTTGATGTGAATTTATCTAGGGTCAGTGATTCACCAGCAGACGAAGCTCTGTCTTCTATCTGTTCAATAAACGCATCCCACTTGTGTGGTAAACCATCTGTTAATTGTTTGATAGCTTTCTGTTCTGTAACTTCTACACCTAAGTTACCCAATTCAGAGACAAGATGACGATAGCGAATGATTGTCTCTTCTAACGTTTCATCACTTAGAGCAGCAAACCTTTTCCATTCACTTTTGATTACTTTAGCTTTCTTTTCACGATACGCCTTATTTCCTTCGACACCTATCTTAATAGCATTCCAAAGAGAATATGAAGTTAAGTGCATTTGATATTGATGATAAATATCACCGTCTAAACCCTGGGTCAATTGAGCATAACATCTACATTCTAAGGCATATGTTTCTTTTTCTGTCACGCTATAATCTTCATACTTTTTACTATTACCATCAGTACCTAAAGGCTCTTTATATTCATGTTGTATCAAATCCCACATTCTAGGATCAAGGCCTCTAATGTAATTCATGAACCTAGCCCTCCATCTAATGTAATCATTTGTATTATCAAGTCTAGGAGCACGATTGGCACTGCCTGATTCACTATCAGATAGTAAAATGTTTTGAACGCCGGAAGTAATTGCCATTGCCTGATCAGACATTTTAAATTTTGATTAAAGTTGAATCTGATCCTAAGTCGGTCGACTGTTGGTGACAGTCGGTCGATGAACAGATACAGTCGGTCGATGAACAACTACAGTCGGTCGATGAACAACAACAGTCGGTCGATGAACAACAACAGTCGGTCGACTGTCAATGACTTCTTGGTCGAAGTTCTGTTTACATTTAGGCAAATGGTAGTACTTTTTCAATCGGTCGATGTTCCTTCAATCGGTCGGTTTAATACTTAAGTCGGTCGGTTTAATACTTAAGTCGGTCGGTTTATCTTATGTCGGTCGGTTTAAAGACAATCGGTCGAACTAATGACAATCGGTCGAAATACATGAAAATCGGTCGATTGTCTCCTAAGTCGGTCGACTGTACTTTCTTTCAGAGCCAGAATCAAAACCGAAGGTTTAACGTAAAAGTATACAAAATTCAATCCAAAACCAATTTTTTGACCCAAAAATATACCAAGAACTCGTTTAAAACAATTGATTCAGCAAGCCAGCGCTCTGATACCACTTTGTAGACGCTGAGAGAGAGGATCTTAGAATCAACCTAACACGATCTAGAGGCGGAATAACAATAGAAAGAGCTTAAACGAATATCTATGGGTTTTCGGGTTCGTACAAGTCAAACCAAGACTAGATCTTGATAAACACGAAGCCTAGACTGACATTCTGTGGTATTTGGACATGAAGATTGAGAGAGACTCGACCCAGAAGAGTTTTTCGTGTGTGTGTAATGTGCTAAGTAGTTAACCAAATTAATGAAGATTAATTAGGCTTAAATACCTCAGTTCCTATGTCGGTCGACAGTGAATGACAGTCGGTCGACTGACCATGTCAGTCGGCCGACTGTCGATTAATATTACGAAATATATTTAAACGTTTACAAAAATAAAATAACACATCGACAATCAACGTTTAACAATATTACAGGTTACAACATGATCGAATAAAACATTAAAGTTCATGGAACTAGGGATTACAAAATATGCACTAACACTGGTTGATAGAAAGAATTAGGGATTAGGTTTAAGTTTATGATGTACACAGTAGATACCCATCAAGTGACAAGTACCTATATACATTTATATATATATAGGGGCATGATCAATGGGGAAGTAACCAATCGGGGGAAGCAAAAATAAAAATAAAAATTTCATTTTTTGAAAAAACTTTATTCACGAACATTATAGATTGGATGAAAATAAGAACATTTAGAAAAGACACTTCGTGATGAATGTTATTATTTTGGCGGGAAAACGATCGACAAAAATAACATTCAAGATAATATTGTTCGTGAAGAATGTTAACTTTTTTTTTTCATGTTTTGTGAAGTAAAATTTAGCCCGATTTAGAGTTTAGGGTTTAGGGTTTAGGATTTAAGGTTTAGGGTTTAGGGTTTGGTGTTTTGGGTTTATTCCATAAACCCAAAACACCAAACCCTAAACCCTAAACCCTAAAATCTAAACCGTTCGTGTTAAAAACTCAATCTAAATCCTAAATCTAAACTCTAAATCTAAACCCTCAACCCTAAATTTCTAAACCCTAATATCTAAACCCTATAAACCCTAATATCTAAACCCTAATGTCTAAAACCTCAACATACGCTCGAAAAACACGATAATTGTTATATATTACTTTTTCGAGCGTTTTTCCGCCAAAATATTAACATTCATCACGAAGTGTCTTTTCTAAATATTCTTATTTTCATCCAATCTATAATGTTCGTAAACAAAGTTTTTTCAAAAAACGAAAAAAAAAAATTTGCTTCCCCCCGCTTCCCCCCGATTGGTTACTTCCCTCTTGATCCTACCACTATATATATATATATATATATATATATATATATATATATATATATATATATATATATATATATATAAACGTAGTTAACACTTTGAATTGCAACTTAGAATCCAGATGAAGCTATTTCCAGAACTGAGTTATTCTGCTATAGAATCTTCCATTTTAAGTGTGGAGTATTAATTCTATGTAATAACTGCAATAAAACCCCTTTAAAAGCTTTTCAGTACTAGTATTTTCAGAGCTCTACATATTAGGTGGTTTCTCATCCGTGTTTACCTTAAACTCTTGTATATCTTTTTCTTATAAACTTTTGCTTTCGAAGATGCTCAACATGTTTGCATAATTTTGTAAATCTTGGAACTTATGAAATCATCTTTTGATCAATCTTCTAAAGTTGGTGCCATTTGCATGTACGAAACGGATCTCTCAAAGCTTTGTGTGAATATTTTTACCCGTAGTCTTTCTAAACTCTTAATTATTATATATTGTCCTTAATTGCTTGAATTTAACTAATGGACAGGTAGGATCATTTTGTTTCTAAAAGCAATTCATTCTAGTGGAAATAATGTTCATTTCACTAAGGAAAGATTACTTTCTTAATCTCATGCAAAAATAAGGTATCTTTTTTGGTATAGTTTGTTAGTTATCAACATGGTTTGTTTACAACACATGTTATTCTTGCCCTTTGAACATCAGATGGGACATCTTTTTACCTTGTGCTTATACTTAAAATAATATGGATGTCTTTTTCTGATTACTTGTTTGTGGAAAACACATACAACATTCACCTTCACCTTCACCTTCACCATGCACTACTTCGATTATTGTCATTTAACTTTAATTTTTTCCTTTTTCGCATGATTGAATATTGATCTATATATGCGCAAAAATTGCTTTTAGTTAACACGATCCAAGTTTTTACAAACACAAAATTTCAATGGGAACACTTGTTGGACATTTAGTCCCTGGTTCAGCCCTTGCTCTACTTGGCATATGGCATATCATCAATACTATTCGAGCATACCACCAAAAAGGCCCGACCCGTTTCAAGTCCACCTTTTGGCACCCGTTTGTGTGCCCGTTTTTCAAACTAACATACATGGAGCTCATGTTGATACTTTCTTTTTCCATATTTTCTATAGTTATGCAGGTTTTGGACTACCCTTTGTTCTCATTCTCTTTCAAGCTCAATAATTACGAGCACGCAACCATGTTTTTACACTTAGTCATATACTCCGGTTTTACCCTTTTTAGCGAATTAACTCATAGATCCGATGTCTTATTTGAAGTTACTGGGATCTTAGCTGCATCTGTTTTTGGTCAAGAGCTTTTTTTACTTCATTATCACTCAGCCGATCATGTGGGACTCGAGGGTCATTATCATTGGCTAATGCAACTTATTGTGATTGTTTCTCTTTTAGCAGCTTTATCTGTCACCATGTTTCCATCTAGTTTCCCTTCATCGCTCGTTCTTTCAATATCAGTTGCGTTTCAGGGGTTCTGGTTCATTAACATGGGGTTCATGTTATGGGTCCCTGAGCTAGTCCCTAAAGGGTGCACCATGTGGTTAGGCCATGGTGGTGAGAGTGACATGCATGGTGCGGTTGTATGTGGGAGCAACAAAGCGGTTTTAAGGGCTAAAGGACTAGCTAACTTGCAGTTCAGTTGGATACTAGCGGGGATTTTGATATTTGTGGGGTGTATATGTTTGTTTTACCCGGAAAAGGGGCCTCAGAGGGTTCAATCGGTTGAGTATGAACGACTTAATAGTCGAGTTGCTGAGATCCCATTATCAGTTGGTGGATTAAAGCAAGTTACTTACCCATAAATAAAAACATGTTTATTTAGTACTAGCAATGATGCAACTTTATGTATAAGTATTACCAAAAACATCACAGGATGCTAAATTGTCAAAAATCTTTGATACTCCTAAAAGTATGTATAACAATTATTATGAATTAAAGCCATTATAAACATTTTATAGTGTTTGGGTAAAGTGATCTGATTATATAATATTAATCAGTTTCATTTATGCTACAACAGAGCAAACTATTTAGAAATGTAGAGATTACTTATTTACCCCTAAGATTTCAACACAAAGAAATTGGTTACAGTTATAAGTTACTGCAATTTTAAACAGCAAGAAGCCATTATTATGGTTAATTTCCTTAGCATATTTTAGGCACGACAATTCATTCATTTATAGACTTATAATTAAGTATCTAATCTAATCTAATTGTAGGTAATACAAAAGTTGAAGCATATAGAAAGCATAAATAAATGATGGTATTAATTACATAACGTATGCTCCATAGTATTATTATATGATTGATTGATTCTACATGAATTCAGCAATTAAACAAAGATACAACAACTTTGAGTTGTCAAAATTGCAAATAAATATATATCTTCACAAATCTTACTCTGCTTCTTCAACAGCAGCTTCAATTCGAAGAAGCACAAAACCAACTGCAACTCCAATAAGAGTAAGTCCATTCATGATAGCAGCAATTTTAAAAATCTCAGCAACTGCACTACAAGTGGAAGTGAGTGCACCACCATTAGATGATGATGATGATGATGATGATGATGATGATGATGATGGTTTGTTCAATGAAGAAACAATGTTTGCAAATTGTTGTTCAGTGCAAACAGGAAGGCCCAATGCAGCCACAGTGTTATGGGCTTTAAGCCCACCAAATGAGTTCATGCCCTTGATGTAAGTCACCTTTGTGGTGGTTCTACCAGAAGTCCTGGTGTGTGCAACCACGGTGAAGTTGACTGGAGATAGGGTGGCAGAGGCTGTTGCCATTGGGCTTATTGGTTCAGCTATAAAAAGTTAAAAAATGGTTTGTGTTTAAAAGAGTTGATTGAAAACTTGAAAGATGGTGATGAAAGAAAAGAAGGAAAAGGAAAGATATTTGGATAAGGTGAGAAGATGAATGGTTGGTTGTGAAAGAGATGAGGGAATTCAGAGCTTGTGTTTCATACAAATATACTTTCTACTACTTGTCCCTACTTCAATACCACGTGTAATTACTTAATCTACATTGCATACCTTAATTTTTAAGTTAAATCAACATGCCAAACTTACTATCTCCTCAATCTATGATAACTTTTGGTTTTTATTAGAGGCAAACACAAACATATCACGAATAATTCACAAAAAATCCCCACCTCAGTAATATAATGATTCCTTCTTCGTATGTTTGATGTATATTGACTGTTGATTATGTACTTTTGTTGAGATTTTTTTTATGATTAAAGAGAATAGTGGTCGAATCATCGCAGATTTTATGACTTTAGCTTAAAATTATATTTGATTTCAAATAGTAGAGAATTTACAAAAGTTCACAACTGTTAGTCACGTCACGATCACATAATAACTTGTTAGTTTGCGTACATCTAATAACCTGAACTTAGGAAACCTCATCGCTTTGTTAATAACTACTATGCAACAATACTTCATATACATCTCTCCTACAACAAACAATATGAATATAACTTAACTATTTCAAGAAATCTTGAAATGTCAACTGGGCACGCACAATTCATAGAGGAGTTTAGGGCAGTGACATGTCAACTGAGCTTCTTCAAATGAATCAATCGTTTTTGTACCTTTAAATTAATGGTGATGAGGCCACCATTATATATGTGCGCGTGCATCTCCGGTTCCCTTCATGAAGTAAGTTGTTGCATGTCAGAGTGATGTTCTCCCGTTGGCTGCACGTAAGCTAGAAAGCTCTTTGTTGACTCGGGTAATTATTGCTTCTGCTCTTCTCAGCTTATTACTGATTTCATCATTCTGCGTTTTTAACACATTGTTCTCCTCCTGATATTAAATAAGCACAAAAGCCCTTTATCAATCTTAGTTTTCTAAGAAATGTAAGCACACAAGCTTGTAAATTTTCTACATTACAAGCTATAAATTATGAAGGGCAAATTACATAAAAAGGTAATATATTTTCTATGTTTTCCTATTCTAGTTAATCTATTTCATTCAGATATAAAAAAATGAGTCTTCTTTCAAAAGTTAATCAAAAAGAGGTGTGTCGTTAACTTTTCTTAACTTTCTCAGTTAAGTGTCAACTTCGCATAACATGTCTAAGTCCTTTATCGACCAACATTTTCAACTCGCGATTTCGACGCACGTTCCGGCATACGTTTTTCGACCTGTGTTTTTGACGCGCGTTGCGTTTTTTACCAGAGTTTTCGACCAGCGTTCTAGAGGCGCGTTTTCGAGGCGCGTTTTTCACCAGAGTTTTCGACTAGTGTTCTGGAGGCACGTTTTCAACTCGCAATTTCGAGGCGTGTTTTCGAGGCGCGTTTACAACCCGTGTAATCGAAAAACAAGCGTTGAAAACACGTTTCAAGAAACGAGCCTAAAAAATGCGCGTCGAGAACGCAGGTCGAAAACGCATGTCGGAATTGCGCGTTGAAAACGTGCATCGAAATCGCGAGTTGAAAATGTTGGTCGATAAAGGACTTGACATGTTATGCAAAGTTGACACTTAACTGAGAAAGTTAATAAAAGTTAACGACACCCCTCTTTTTGATTAACTTTTGAAAAAAGACTCCTGTTTTTATATCCAAATGAAATAGATTACCTAGAATAGAAAAACAGTAAAAATGTGTTACCTTTTTATGTAATTTGCCTAATTATGAATGTGAAGTATCAGTTGGTATTTAAGTTAGCAAGGGATGATGAGTGTTTGCAGTCGTAATATTGAAAGAAAGAGAGTGGAGTTTGTTTTATGAAACAGAACGGACCTGGACCTTGTGCAGGCTCGGGTCCCCTTACGGAGGGCAATGGGAAGTAGTTCTGGTGGTGGTGGGATAATTTCAGTGGCTGATGATGATGATGACGCTTTGATGGTGTTTCTTGATTCTTGACACGCGGCTTGACTCGGTACAAATGAATCATCTTTGGATGTTTGTGGTCTCTCTGAATAAACCTGCAATGATTGTCATTCTTTTTCAGAATGGAGTTGAGAGGATACACAAATACCAACAGTCCGCTCAGATAAATGGATTTATGGAATCTGAGAATGCATTACGCTCGCAATGGAGTAGTTTAGAAATTGAGTCTACTTGGAAATCAATCGAGTGAATAATTGTTTAAAATTTTGTGACCTGATGAACATCACTCAAATCTGGAATATGAGATTGAAGGTCAACGAACAATAGCACGCTCAACAACAGCACGAATACTAGTAGAAAGAATAAAATATTCTCAGTGATTAGGGATGATATTTCAGATGCCAGCGGATGATCAGACTCATAACGCGAGTTAAGGCTCCGATATTATATGAAATGTGATGTGATGATTGTTTCTTGTGAATTACATAAATTAGGTGTAACTACAAGCTAAGTAGAAAAAAATTAGAACCTAAGTAGTAACTGCCCACGATATTGGTTAAGGGATTAGGATCAGAATAGAAAACTAAACTAGGAAAATCAGAGGTTAGGTAATCACCACTATAGGACTAGTAATGATAGCATAACTTCAAATATACATAAACGGGTCAAAATTGCCACCTATGCTATTCAGCAATTTGAAACGAAACAGACTAAAGAATAAAGATCTGACCTTTAATTTTGCAAGATGCTGGATACGTTGTTGGAGAATTTGCTCTCCTGATAACTTCTTCACTACATCTTGAAGCTCAGTCAACTTCATTTTGTTATTGGCGTTCTCTGTCTACAAACATCAAACATTAATTGCCAAACTTACACAAACTACAACATCAACCTATCACCATAACTATCTTTGATATATAAAATTACAAACCTTAACCAATTCATTTTCTGTCGTAAGTAACTTTTCTTGCTGACGAATTCTCTGAAGCTCGAGTTCTAACTCTTCCCTTTGCAACCCTTGTCTTTCAGCATCTCCCTTAACCATTTCAACCTTACAAATTCAACAACACACAACAAAATGTTTTCAACTTGTCTTGTATCTTTATACAACCAGTTTTTGATGCATAAATCAACAAAATATTTACCTGATTCTTGAGTACATTAACAACACATTTTAGCTCTTGTACTGATTTCTTATAAACTTTTACCTCCTCTTCTTTCTCTACACCATATTCTTTACTTGTTCCACATGCCTAATTTTTACAATTGCATCAACTGTTATCACTATATGGTCATAGAATATACATATCACTAAGTAAAGAAGAATACTTACTTTTCGAAGATCATTATTTTCAGAAGCCAGTTGTTGTAGTTTCGAATACATGATAGATATCTCGATCTCTTTTGCTGACAAATCCGTCACTAGCTTCTCTTCCAAAAATCTTAACGCTTCATCGTTCTCATTAACCAATTCGTTCATCAACATAGACAGCTCATGCCCCATACGACTAGATCGTTCCAACATTTCTCCCTCCAACACCTCAAGTTCTAGAATCTTCTTCTCAAATCTTGTCATTTCGATCGAAAGCTTCCCAACTTCTTCTTCTTTCCTTGAAATACGATCAAAATTATTCTTGATGTCACCCAATAACTTCCCTCGAAGCAAGGTGCACGCTTCAAGTTCTCTTAATGAATTACCATTTTGTTCCTTCAACTGAGATATTAAATAATTTGATTGACATAGGCCATGATTAAGGAGACTTTTTTCTGCGTTCAAGCCCGCTACAGTTTCCGTCAATATTCGCATCTGACACACATGTAAAACCGACATAGCCCAGTCCTTTGCAATTATCTCGGACCAGATATCTTCACACCATGAGTGCATTAACTTATTCGATTCAGAAAACCGAGACCTGATCTCAAAGACATCCGACGTCATTAGCATGAGGTCATCATCTACCGTATTCTGAATATCCCGGATCATATGCTCAAGCTCTTCTACTTCGGTTTTAAACTGTGTCTCAAGAAGCGAATAGTTTTCGTTCAGCAAATGATTTTCGTTTATAAAAGTAACTTCTTTCCTCTTCAGATCTTCAATTTCAATCTTCAATGCTTCATTTTCTATCACCAACTTGTTGACCATCAAGTCTGCTTCTTTAACGCTCCGTTGTGTTTCATCCTCATATAACATCATTTGTCTCAACTCTGTATCCTTAATTTTCAGTTCATCTTGAAGTTTGCATGATGAATCAAGAAACGTGTCTTGATTCATCTCGATTTCTCTCTGCAAAATAGCAATCTCAGCATCTTTTTCCGCCAAGATCCAATCTTTCAATTGCATATCCACGTATGAAACCATTACTTCTTCCTTCAACTTCTCGAGGACCGCAGATGTAATAATTTTCTCCTTCTCTAGATCATTATTTTCTGAAGACACCTGTACTAGCTTCGAAAACAATATTAGAAACTCGAGCTCTTTTGCAAACGAAACTGAAACTATCTTCTCTTCCAAACATACAACCTCTCCTATTGTATATGTTTCAATCTGTTTTTCAGTAATGTCAATCTTCATCCCTTCATTTTCGGATACCAACTTGTTGATCATAGAATCTGCTTCTGTAATTTTTTCAAGATAACAAATAGATGCCACTGCTTGTTGTGCAGCATATAGCCGTGCTTCGGTAAGCTCAACCTCATATTTCTACCAATTAAACAATAAATTTAGTTGGAAACTCGAGTTATGAACAACAGATCATTAATTGGAAAGAAAAGTTAAGAGATTTAAGGTGAACCTTTATTTGCTCTTCCAACCGAGACACGATGGAATCTTTCAGGCTTAACTGTGTTAACAACTGATCAACTTCATGGTCTTTTTTGTTGCAATCATGTTGGTGTGCTTCTGACATAACCAAAGTTGCCCCTCTTAATGCCCTTAAACTGGACTCCATTTCATTGCATCTGTTTTTAGCAGCCTCTAAACATGAATTAAGTTCCTCTATCCTTAACTCTTTTTCAGATATGTTTCTTGCAATAACTTGTAACTGCTCAGTCACCCATCTTCTTTTACTACAACCAAGTAAGCTTGAGGCGTCATCGAGCGCTTTGCGGCCCACAGTAAGAACCTCTTCAATCTCATTGGTCAGCAAATCTGACTCTGCACATCTTTCTCTTAGTTCCTTGTTGCATTCTTGCAAAAGGGTCAATTCGTGTCGGGTCTCGTTTTCTTTCAAGATTCGTTCATTCAGTTCCCTTTGAAAGCTGACAAGTTCTTCCTGCAAAGAGATTATGACATACGTAGTTTCTGCCTCAACTTGCTTACGTACTTCGTCCATTTCTTCTTCATTTGATGCATGACAAGCTCGATCAGTTTGGTACCTAACATTCAATTTCTTGGCATTGTCGAGAGCATCGCGCATTTTTTCCAACTTTTCTTGTAATAACGAATCTTCTTTTTCTAAATGGTTTCTTGATACTTCCATTATAATCTGATTCTTCAAAGGTGTCATTTTTAGCTCATTTTGATTAGATATTTCATCATACTGCTTATTGCGATTTTTTAGATCTTCAAGCTCGTTGATCAACGTAAGCTGTTGAATTTCAAGAGCTTCAATGACAGATTTTGCTTCCTGAAGCTCGTCCCTCAAGTTTTCATTATGTTTGGTTGTAAACAAAAGCTTTTCTTCTGTTTCTCCTAGTATCGATCTGTTTTCCTTGAGAACAATCTTAAGAATTTCGATCTCCAGTTGTAAATCCAATATGGGTTCCTACATTATATATAATAAAAATACTTTTTTAATGGCTTTTAAATTTATATAAACACAGCATTAGTAACAAGTAACTAAGTTTAGTGCTGTGAGACCTCAATGCCATCATCCTGGTCAGATTTCTGCATTTCTAGTAAAGCATTTAAATCACTAACTTCCCTGTAGAAAATAACATAATTAAAACAAACAAAATGGACATCTTTATAAATTTTTAGGATGGAGATTATGTTATGTAATTACCGGCAGAGTTTGACATTTTTCTCTACGAAAGAATTCAGGTTATCCCTGCACTTGTCCAGCTCTTCCTGGCTCCTTTTCAACTGCGTTTAAAAAAAAATGTCAAACCCGAGTTATATATACAAAAAAAAAATGATCTTGGAGCACATATTTTTTATACAGATAATGAAAGACAAAGTGCAACCTCCGATTTAAGAAAAGCAATTTCCTTCTTGTCTTCGACGGCTTCCTGTCATCGTTTCCAAAGAGTTAGCAAGAATTCATATAGCTTTAACTACATGATAATGATAATCATAATAATATTACCTTTTCCATACTATGATTGATACAGTTATCTTGCTGTGATTGGACCAACTGCAAGATAAGAACATTTTAACATATAATAAATCGTGAAAAAAGAAAAAGAAAAAATTTATATAAATAACATTTTTTTCTTTAAATCCAAAAAAGTACCTGATCCCTCAATTGAGATACCTCACTTAGCAACATCTCCCTCTCACCTTCTTCATAAAAATCTTGAAATCTAAACATCCAAAAACATGAAATGTTTCACATCACAAGATAAAGCTGTTGTTAAATTACAGATCATGCAAAACGTACGTACCTTTTAAGTTGTTCGCGAAGCCGGATGTTTTCGACAGCAAAGCGTGTAACTTCCGGGTTCCTGTCAACTTTTGCACGAAGAATCTCGTTTTCTTCAATGAGTAGGTTGTTTTCGTCTTGCAAGTAAGAATCGACGGGTACTAATCCAGCTACAACTGACTCCATTGTCTGAATTTTATCTTCTCGAAATTTAAGTATCATCTTTGTGCACCTATTCTCATCTTCCCTTTGACTAACAAGACATTTTAACTGCTCGATTTCTTCTTCAAGCTGTTTAATACAACTTTCTGTTGATTTCTCCCTCCTTAAAGCTCCATTTAATGAACTCTCCAACGATTTCAACTAACAAAAAAAATAAAAATAATATAAATCATTACACTAATAAACATATGATAAATCATTACAGTGTGATACCTACATGTTTACAAGAGACCCTAAGAATTGTGTCATCATCTCCAATTGAACTTGCACTGCTACAATTTTCATCTTTTGAACTAAACGTTAGGGACCTGGATATATTGTGTCGTTTGAGGTTTGCAAGCTCTTCCTGCAAACAAACAAAATATAAATAAATTAACTAGAATAAAATGTGGACTATACTAGATGCTTTCGCAGTCAAAGATACTTAATTATTAACCTGAATTTAAAAATCACAAAAAGAACTTAAGAACTTTTACCTTAAGAAGTCGTATTTGGTGTTGAAGTGCCATGACATCTCCCGATGCATCTTCATTTATCACAGCCTTTTAAATGAGAATGAAAAGGAGAATTTTTTAAGTTATGAATAATATATATAAGTATATAACGATAACGATTTAAGACAAATAGAAACTTCCTTACATTATTTTGTATAAGTTTCGCACGTTGAGCAAACTTTAAAGTATTTAAGGTCTCGGTTGCAGAACTGGAAGGGGAAAAAATAAAAAGATAATTACAATTACATTACGATTATAATGATAGTTAAATTTCAACTTCACTTTGAATGCACTAATATAACATATAACATATAACATACCTGATTGAAGGGCTGACATTAGCGATTATCATTGTTTTCGAGTTTCCACCCAGTGAGTCCTGAACTCATATTTTTAACCAATTCATAAATCAGGATATACGTATATAAAGTTTTAAAGGACAAAATCTAGAAACTCCCAAAGTACCTGAAGAAGAAATGTGAGTCTTGAATCTCGATAAGGAACATGTCTTGTCCTTCCAGTAGCACCGTCTACTAGAGCCATAATTACAAGACTGCACACACATAGACATTTTGCATTACAAAATATTCACGTAACCCGTAACATTAATCTACCAAAAGCTAATTGCTTGAGTGTTCATTACCCGAGGGTGGACAATGACTTGTTAATATTTGAAGCTTCTTTTAAGCGTTCACCTTCAGCACCAGATTTTTTTTGGCTGTTATGACAACACGGTAAAATTTGAATCAGAATCCTAATTACCTCATTAATAATAAAAATAATAATAAAATGAAGGACCTTTCTGAACCAGCTAAATCAACAAGATTGAGCCTAGCATATCTTAAATTAGACATCGAGTCTTTCTCCCATCGACTTTCAATTACACAAGTAAACACACTGTGTGAACGGCTGCTTTCTCTGTTCATATTTGTAGCAGCAACTCTCCTATTTGCAGAACCCTATGCGAATCACACGACATTAATAAGATAAAGATAAACACAAAAGTATGATTCAGTTGTGTAACAAGACAACAAGTGTATCGGACGGACCTGGCTTAAAAGCTTAAGAATATCACCAACTGTTTGAACTTCATATTCGGTAAGGTTTTCAACATATACTCCCTTTTTAACATCTTCCCGCAGCTAAAATTTGGAAGAGGCATAACTCATAAGAATATTAGATGTAATGATATTTTTAATAATGTCACAAAAAGCACAAACATACTTGCAAATTTGTTGATGAAGGATCGAGAAGATCAGTTATTTGTTCATTGTAAATCTCCAAGAAAGAATACTTGCAGCTGTACTCCGGTTTTACCCTTTTTAGCGAATTAACTCATAGATCCGATGTCTTATTTGAAGTTACTGGGATCTTAGCTGCATCTGTTTTTGGTCAAGAGCTTTTTTTACTTCATTATCACTCAGCCGATCATGTGGGACTCGAGGGTCATTATCATTGGCTAATGCAACTTATTGTGATTGTTTCTCTTTTAGCAGCTTTATCTGTCACCATGTTTCCATCTAGTTTCCCTTCATCGCTCGTTCTTTCAATATCAGTTGCGTTTCAGGGGTTCTGGTTCATTAACATGGGGTTCATGTTATGGGTCCCTGAGCTAGTCCCTAAAGGGTGCACCATGTGGTTAGGCCATGGTGGTGAGAGTGACATGCATGGTGCGGTTGTATGTGGGAGCAACAAAGCGGTTTTAAGGGCTAAAGGACTAGCTAACTTGCAGTTCAGTTGGATACTAGCGGGGATTTTGATATTTGTGGGGTGTATATGTTTGTTTTACCCGGAAAAGGGGCCTCAGAGGGTTCAATCGGTTGAGTATGAACGACTTAATAGTCGAGTTGCTGAGATCCCATTATCAGTTGGTGGATTAAAGCAAGTTACTTACCCATAAATAAAAACATGTTTATTTAGTACTAGCAATGATGCAACTTTATGTATAAGTATTACCAAAAACATCACAGGATGCTAAATTGTCAAAAATCTTTGATACTCCTAAAAGTATGTATAACAATTATTATGAATTAAAGCCATTATAAACATTTTATAGTGTTTGGGTAAAGTGATCTGATTATATAATATTAATCAGTTTCATTTATGCTACAACAGAGCAAACTATTTAGAAATGTAGAGATTACTTATTTACCCCTAAGATTTCAACACAAAGAAATTGGTTACAGTTATAAGTTACTGCAATTTTAAACAGCAAGAAGCCATTATTATGGTTAATTTCCTTAGCATATTTTAGGCACGACAATTCATTCATTTATAGACTTATAATTAAGTATCTAATCTAATCTAATTGTAGGTAATACAAAAGTTGAAGCATATAGAAAGCATAAATAAATGATGGTATTAATTACATAACGTATGCTCCATAGTATTATTATATGATTGATTGATTCTACATGAATTCAGCAATTAAACAAAGATACAACAACTTTGAGTTGTCAAAATTGCAAATAAATATATATCTTCACAAATCTTACTCTGCTTCTTCAACAGCAGCTTCAATTCGAAGAAGCACAAAACCAACTGCAACTCCAATAAGAGTAAGTCCATTCATGATAGCAGCAATTTTAAAAATCTCAGCAACTGCACTACAAGTGGAAGTGAGTGCACCACCATTAGATGATGATGATGATGATGATGATGATGATGATGATGATGGTTTGTTCAATGAAGAAACAATGTTTGCAAATTGTTGTTCAGTGCAAACAGGAAGGCCCAATGCAGCCACAGTGTTATGGGCTTTAAGCCCACCAAATGAGTTCATGCCCTTGATGTAAGTCACCTTTGTGGTGGTTCTACCAGAAGTCCTGGTGTGTGCAACCACGGTGAAGTTGACTGGAGATAGGGTGGCAGAGGCTGTTGCCATTGGGCTTATTGGTTCAGCTATAAAAAGTTAAAAAATGGTTTGTGTTTAAAAGAGTTGATTGAAAACTTGAAAGATGGTGATGAAAGAAAAGAAGGAAAAGGAAAGATATTTGGATAAGGTGAGAAGATGAATGGTTGGTTGTGAAAGAGATGAGGGAATTCAGAGCTTGTGTTTCATACAAATATACTTTCTACTACTTGTCCCTACTTCAATACCACGTGTAATTACTTAATCTACATTGCATACCTTAATTTTTAAGTTAAATCAACATGCCAAACTTACTATCTCCTCAATCTATGATAACTTTTGGTTTTTATTAGAGGCAAACACAAACATATCACGAATAATTCACAAAAAATCCCCACCTCAGTAATATAATGATTCCTTCTTCGTATGTTTGATGTATATTGACTGTTGATTATGTACTTTTGTTGAGATTTTTTTTATGATTAAAGAGAATAGTGGTCGAATCATCGCAGATTTTATGACTTTAGCTTAAAATTATATTTGATTTCAAATAGTAGAGAATTTACAAAAGTTCACAACTGTTAGTCACGTCACGATCACATAATAACTTGTTAGTTTGCGTACATCTAATAACCTGAACTTAGGAAACCTCATCGCTTTGTTAATAACTACTATGCAACAATACTTCATATACATCTCTCCTACAACAAACAATATGAATATAACTTAACTATTTCAAGAAATCTTGAAATGTCAACTGGGCACGCACAATTCATAGAGGAGTTTAGGGCAGTGACATGTCAACTGAGCTTCTTCAAATGAATCAATCGTTTTTGTACCTTTAAATTAATGGTGATGAGGCCACCATTATATATGTGCGCGTGCATCTCCGGTTCCCTTCATGAAGTAAGTTGTTGCATGTCAGAGTGATGTTCTCCCGTTGGCTGCACGTAAGCTAGAAAGCTCTTTGTTGACTCGGGTAATTATTGCTTCTGCTCTTCTCAGCTTATTACTGATTTCATCATTCTGCGTTTTTAACACATTGTTCTCCTCCTGATATTAAATAAGCACAAAAGCCCTTTATCAATCTTAGTTTTCTAAGAAATGTAAGCACACAAGCTTGTAAATTTTCTACATTACAAGCTATAAATTATGAAGGGCAAATTACATAAAAAGGTAATATATTTTCTATGTTTTCCTATTCTAGTTAATCTATTTCATTCAGATATAAAAAAATGAGTCTTCTTTCAAAAGTTAATCAAAAAGAGGTGTGTCGTTAACTTTTCTTAACTTTCTCAGTTAAGTGTCAACTTCGCATAACATGTCTAAGTCCTTTATCGACCAACATTTTCAACTCGCGATTTCGACGCACGTTCCGGCATACGTTTTTCGACCTGTGTTTTTGACGCGCGTTGCGTTTTTTACCAGAGTTTTCGACCAGCGTTCTAGAGGCGCGTTTTCGAGGCGCGTTTTTCACCAGAGTTTTCGACTAGTGTTCTGGAGGCACGTTTTCAACTCGCAATTTCGAGGCGTGTTTTCGAGGCGCGTTTACAACCCGTGTAATCGAAAAACAAGCGTTGAAAACACGTTTCAAGAAACGAGCCTAAAAAACGCGCGTCGAGAACGCAGGTCGAAAACGCATGTCGGAATTGCGCGTTGAAAACGTGCATCGAAATCGCGAGTTGAAAATGTTGGTCGATAAAGGACTTGACATGTTATGCAAAGTTGACACTTAACTGAGAAAGTTAATAAAAGTTAACGACACCCCTCTTTTTGATTAACTTTTGAAAAAAGACTCCTGTTTTTATATCCAAATGAAATAGATTACCTAGAATAGAAAAACAGTAAAAATGTGTTACCTTTTTATGTAATTTGCCTAATTATGAATGTGAAGTATCAGTTGGTATTTAAGTTAGCAAGGGATGATGAGTGTTTGCAGTCGTAATATTGAAAGAAAGAGAGTGGAGTTTGTTTTATGAAACAGAACGGACCTGGACCTTGTGCAGGCTCGGGTCCCCTTACGGAGGGCAATGGGAAGTAGTTCTGGTGGTGGTGGGATAATTTCAGTGGCTGATGATGATGATGACGCTTTGATGGTGTTTCTTGATTCTTGACACGCGGCTTGACTCGGTACAAATGAATCATCTTTGGATGTTTGTGGTCTCTCTGAATAAACCTGCAATGATTGTCATTCTTTTTCAGAATGGAGTTGAGAGGATACACAAATACCAACAGTCCGCTCAGATAAATGGATTTATGGAATCTGAGAATGCATTACGCTCGCAATGGAGTAGTTTAGAAATTGAGTCTACTTGGAAATCAATCGAGTGAATAATTGTTTAAAATTTTGTGACCTGATGAACATCACTCAAATCTGGAATATGAGATTGAAGGTCAACGAACAATAGCACGCTCAACAACAGCACGAATACTAGTAGAAAGAATAAAATATTCTCAGTGATTAGGGATGATATTTCAGATGCCAGCGGATGATCAGACTCATAACGCGAGTTAAGGCTCCGATATTATATGAAATGTGATGTGATGATTGTTTCTTGTGAATTACATAAATTAGGTGTAACTACAAGCTAAGTAGAAAAAAATTAGAACCTAAGTAGTAACTGCCCACGATATTGGTTAAGGGATTAGGATCAGAATAGAAAACTAAACTAGGAAAATCAGAGGTTAGGTAATCACCACTATAGGACTAGTAATGATAGCATAACTTCAAATATACATAAACGGGTCAAAATTGCCACCTATGCTATTCAGCAATTTGAAACGAAACAGACTAAAGAATAAAGATCTGACCTTTAATTTTGCAAGATGCTGGATACGTTGTTGGAGAATTTGCTCTCCTGATAACTTCTTCACTACATCTTGAAGCTCAGTCAACTTCATTTTGTTATTGGCGTTCTCTGTCTACAAACATCAAACATTAATTGCCAAACTTACACAAACTACAACATCAACCTATCACCATAACTATCTTTGATATATAAAATTACAAACCTTAACCAATTCATTTTCTGTCGTAAGTAACTTTTCTTGCTGACGAATTCTCTGAAGCTCGAGTTCTAACTCTTCCCTTTGCAACCCTTGTCTTTCAGCATCTCCCTTAACCATTTCAACCTTACAAATTCAACAACACACAACAAAATGTTTTCAACTTGTCTTGTATCTTTATACAACCAGTTTTTGATGCATAAATCAACAAAATATTTACCTGATTCTTGAGTACATTAACAACACATTTTAGCTCTTGTACTGATTTCTTATAAACTTTTACCTCCTCTTCTTTCTCTACACCATATTCTTTACTTGTTCCACATGCCTAATTTTTACAATTGCATCAACTGTTATCACTATATGGTCATAGAATATACATATCACTAAGTAAAGAAGAATACTTACTTTTCGAAGATCATTATTTTCAGAAGCCAGTTGTTGTAGTTTCGAATACATGATAGATATCTCGATCTCTTTTGCTGACAAATCCGTCACTAGCTTCTCTTCCAAAAATCTTAACGCTTCATCGTTCTCATTAACCAATTCGTTCATCAACATAGACAGCTCATGCCCCATACGACTAGATCGTTCCAACATTTCTCCCTCCAACACCTCAAGTTCTAGAATCTTCTTCTCAAATCTTGTCATTTCGATCGAAAGCTTCCCAACTTCTTCTTCTTTCCTTGAAATACGATCAAAATTATTCTTGATGTCACCCAATAACTTCCCTCGAAGCAAGGTGCACGCTTCAAGTTCTCTTAATGAATTACCATTTTGTTCCTTCAACTGAGATATTAAATAATTTGATTGACATAGGCCATGATTAAGGAGACTTTTTTCTGCGTTCAAGCCCGCTACAGTTTCCGTCAATATTCGCATCTGACACACATGTAAAACCGACATAGCCCAGTCCTTTGCAATTATCTCGGACCAGATATCTTCACACCATGAGTGCATTAACTTATTCGATTCAGAAAACCGAGACCTGATCTCAAAGACATCCGACGTCATTAGCATGAGGTCATCATCTACCGTATTCTGAATATCCCGGATCATATGCTCAAGCTCTTCTACTTCGGTTTTAAACTGTGTCTCAAGAAGCGAATAGTTTTCGTTCAGCAAATGATTTTCGTTTATAAAAGTAACTTCTTTCCTCTTCAGATCTTCAATTTCAATCTTCAATGCTTCATTTTCTATCACCAACTTGTTGACCATCAAGTCTGCTTCTTTAACGCTCCGTTGTGTTTCATCCTCATATAACATCATTTGTCTCAACTCTGTATCCTTAATTTTCAGTTCATCTTGAAGTTTGCATGATGAATCAAGAAACGTGTCTTGATTCATCTCGATTTCTCTCTGCAAAATAGCAATCTCAGCATCTTTTTCCGCCAAGATCCAATCTTTCAATTGCATATCCACGTATGAAACCATTACTTCTTCCTTCAACTTCTCGAGGACCGCAGATGTAATAATTTTCTCCTTCTCTAGATCATTATTTTCTGAAGACACCTGTACTAGCTTCGAAAACAATATTAGAAACTCGAGCTCTTTTGCAAACGAAACTGAAACTATCTTCTCTTCCAAACATACAACCTCTCCTATTGTATATGTTTCAATCTGTTTTTCAGTAATGTCAATCTTCATCCCTTCATTTTCGGATACCAACTTGTTGATCATAGAATCTGCTTCTGTAATTTTTTCAAGATAACAAATAGATGCCACTGCTTGTTGTGCAGCATATAGCCGTGCTTCGGTAAGCTCAACCTCATATTTCTACCAATTAAACAATAAATTTAGTTGGAAACTCGAGTTATGAACAACAGATCATTAATTGGAAAGAAAAGTTAAGAGATTTAAGGTGAACCTTTATTTGCTCTTCCAACCGAGACACGATGGAATCTTTCAGGCTTAACTGTGTTAACAACTGATCAACTTCATGGTCTTTTTTGTTGCAATCATGTTGGTGTGCTTCTGACATAACCAAAGTTGCCCCTCTTAATGCCCTTAAACTGGACTCCATTTCATTGCATCTGTTTTTAGCAGCCTCTAAACATGAATTAAGTTCCTCTATCCTTAACTCTTTTTCAGATATGTTTCTTGCAATAACTTGTAACTGCTCAGTCACCCATCTTCTTTTACTACAACCAAGTAAGCTTGAGGCGTCATCGAGCGCTTTGCGGCCCACAGTAAGAACCTCTTCAATCTCATTGGTCAGCAAATCTGACTCTGCACATCTTTCTCTTAGTTCCTTGTTGCATTCTTGCAAAAGGGTCAATTCGTGTCGGGTCTCGTTTTCTTTCAAGATTCGTTCATTCAGTTCCCTTTGAAAGCTGACAAGTTCTTCCTGCAAAGAGATTATGACATACGTAGTTTCTGCCTCAACTTGCTTACGTACTTCGTCCATTTCTTCTTCATTTGATGCATGACAAGCTCGATCAGTTTGGTACCTAACATTCAATTTCTTGGCATTGTCGAGAGCATCGCGCATTTTTTCCAACTTTTCTTGTAATAACGAATCTTCTTTTTCTAAATGGTTTCTTGATACTTCCATTATAATCTGATTCTTCAAAGGTGTCATTTTTAGCTCATTTTGATTAGATATTTCATCATACTGCTTATTGCGATTTTTTAGATCTTCAAGCTCGTTGATCAACGTAAGCTGTTGAATTTCAAGAGCTTCAATGACAGATTTTGCTTCCTGAAGCTCGTCCCTCAAGTTTTCATTATGTTTGGTTGTAAACAAAAGCTTTTCTTCTGTTTCTCCTAGTATCGATCTGTTTTCCTTGAGAACAATCTTAAGAATTTCGATCTCCAGTTGTAAATCCAATATGGGTTCCTACATTATATATAATAAAAATACTTTTTTAATGGCTTTTAAATTTATATAAACACAGCATTAGTAACAAGTAACTAAGTTTAGTGCTGTGAGACCTCAATGCCATCATCCTGGTCAGATTTCTGCATTTCTAGTAAAGCATTTAAATCACTAACTTCCCTGTAGAAAATAACATAATTAAAACAAACAAAATGGACATCTTTATAAATTTTTAGGATGGAGATTATGTTATGTAATTACCGGCAGAGTTTGACATTTTTCTCTACGAAAGAATTCAGGTTATCCCTGCACTTGTCCAGCTCTTCCTGGCTCCTTTTCAACTGCGTTTAAAAAAAAATGTCAAACCCGAGTTATATATACAAAAAAAAAATGATCTTGGAGCACATATTTTTTATACAGATAATGAAAGACAAAGTGCAACCTCCGATTTAAGAAAAGCAATTTCCTTCTTGTCTTCGACGGCTTCCTGTCATCGTTTCCAAAGAGTTAGCAAGAATTCATATAGCTTTAACTACATGATAATGATAATCATAATAATATTACCTTTTCCATACTATGATTGATACAGTTATCTTGCTGTGATTGGACCAACTGCAAGATAAGAACATTTTAACATATAATAAATCGTGAAAAAAGAAAAAGAAAAAATTTATATAAATAACATTTTTTTCTTTAAATCCAAAAAAGTACCTGATCCCTCAATTGAGATACCTCACTTAGCAACATCTCCCTCTCACCTTCTTCATAAAAATCTTGAAATCTAAACATCCAAAAACATGAAATGTTTCACATCACAAGATAAAGCTGTTGTTAAATTACAGATCATGCAAAACGTACGTACCTTTTAAGTTGTTCGCGAAGCCGGATGTTTTCGACAGCAAAGCGTGTAACTTCCGGGTTCCTGTCAACTTTTGCACGAAGAATCTCGTTTTCTTCAATGAGTAGGTTGTTTTCGTCTTGCAAGTAAGAATCGACGGGTACTAATCCAGCTACAACTGACTCCATTGTCTGAATTTTATCTTCTCGAAATTTAAGTATCATCTTTGTGCACCTATTCTCATCTTCCCTTTGACTAACAAGACATTTTAACTGCTCGATTTCTTCTTCAAGCTGTTTAATACAACTTTCTGTTGATTTCTCCCTCCTTAAAGCTCCATTTAATGAACTCTCCAACGATTTCAACTAACAAAAAAAATAAAAATAATATAAATCATTACACTAATAAACATATGATAAATCATTACAGTGTGATACCTACATGTTTACAAGAGACCCTAAGAATTGTGTCATCATCTCCAATTGAACTTGCACTGCTACAATTTTCATCTTTTGAACTAAACGTTAGGGACCTGGATATATTGTGTCGTTTGAGGTTTGCAAGCTCTTCCTGCAAACAAACAAAATATAAATAAATTAACTAGAATAAAATGTAGACTATACTAGATGCTTTCGCAGTCAAAGATACTTAATTATTAACCTGAATTTAAAAATCACAAAAAGAACTTAAGAACTTTTACCTTAAGAAGTCGTATTTGGTGTTGAAGTGCCATGACATCTCCCGATGCATCTTCATTTATCACAGCCTTTTAAATGAGAATGAAAAGGAGAATTTTTTAAGTTATGAATAATATATATAAGTATATAACGATAACGATTTAAGACAAATAGAAACTTCCTTACATTATTTTGTATAAGTTTCGCACGTTGAGCAAACTTTAAAGTATTTAAGGTCTCGGTTGCAGAACTGGAAGGGGAAAAAATAAAAAGATAATTACAATTACATTACGATTATAATGATAGTTAAATTTCAACTTCACTTTGAATGCACTAATATAACATATAACATATAACATACCTGATTGAAGGGCTGACATTAGCGATTATCATTGTTTTCGAGTTTCCACCCAGTGAGTCCTGAACTCATATTTTTAACCAATTCATAAATCAGGATATACGTATATAAAGTTTTAAAGGACAAAATCTAGAAACTCCCAAAGTACCTGAAGAAGAAATGTGAGTCTTGAATCTCGATAAGGAACATGTCTTGTCCTTCCAGTAGCACCGTCTACTAGAGCCATAATTACAAGACTGCACACACATAGACATTTTGCATTACAAAATATTCACGTAACCCGTAACATTAATCTACCAAAAGCTAATTGCTTGAGTGTTCATTACCCGAGGGTGGACAATGACTTGTTAATATTTGAAGCTTCTTTTAAGCGTTCACCTTCAGCACCAGATTTTTTTTGGCTGTTATGACAACACGGTAAAATTTGAATCAGAATCCTAATTACCTCATTAATAATAAAAATAATAATAAAATGAAGGACCTTTCTGAACCAGCTAAATCAACAAGATTGAGCCTAGCATATCTTAAATTAGACATCGAGTCTTTCTCCCATCGACTTTCAATTACACAAGTAAACACACTGTGTGAACGGCTGCTTTCTCTGTTCATATTTGTAGCAGCAACTCTCCTATTTGCAGAACCCTATGCGAATCACACGACATTAATAAGATAAAGATAAACACAAAAGTATGATTCAGTTGTGTAACAAGACAACAAGTGTATCGGACGGACCTGGCTTAAAAGCTTAAGAATATCACCAACTGTTTGAACTTCATATTCGGTAAGGTTTTCAACATATACTCCCTTTTTAACATCTTCCCGCAGCTAAAATTTGGAAGAGGCATAACTCATAAGAATATTAGATGTAATGATATTTTTAATAATGTCACAAAAAGCACAAACATACTTGCAAATTTGTTGATGAAGGATCGAGAAGATCAGTTATTTGTTCATTGTAAATCTCCAAGAAAGAATACTTGCAGCTGTACTCCGGTTTTACCCTTTTTAGCGAATTAACTCATAGATCCGATGTCTTATTTGAAGTTACTGGGATCTTAGCTGCATCTGTTTTTGGTCAAGAGCTTTTTTTACTTCATTATCACTCAGCCGATCATGTGGGACTCGAGGGTCATTATCATTGGCTAATGCAACTTATTGTGATTGTTTCTCTTTTAGCAGCTTTATCTGTCACCATGTTTCCATCTAGTTTCCCTTCATCGCTCGTTCTTTCAATATCAGTTGCGTTTCAGGGGTTCTGGTTCATTAACATGGGGTTCATGTTATGGGTCCCTGAGCTAGTCCCTAAAGGGTGCACCATGTGGTTAGGCCATGGTGGTGAGAGTGACATGCATGGTGCGGTTGTATGTGGGAGCAACAAAGCGGTTTTAAGGGCTAAAGGACTAGCTAACTTGCAGTTCAGTTGGATACTAGCGGGGATTTTGATATTTGTGGGGTGTATATGTTTGTTTTACCCGGAAAAGGGGCCTCAGAGGGTTCAATCGGTTGAGTATGAACGACTTAATAGTCGAGTTGCTGAGATCCCATTATCAGTTGGTGGATTAAAGCAAGTTACTTACCCATAAATAAAAACATGTTTATTTAGTACTAGCAATGATGCAACTTTATGTATAAGTATTACCAAAAACATCACAGGATGCTAAATTGTCAAAAATCTTTGATACTCCTAAAAGTATGTATAACAATTATTATGAATTAAAGCCATTATAAACATTTTATAGTGTTTGGGTAAAGTGATCTGATTATATAATATTAATCAGTTTCATTTATGCTACAACAGAGCAAACTATTTAGAAATGTAGAGATTACTTATTTACCCCTAAGATTTCAACACAAAGAAATTGGTTACAGTTATAAGTTACTGCAATTTTAAACAGCAAGAAGCCATTATTATGGTTAATTTCCTTAGCATATTTTAGGCACGACAATTCATTCATTTATAGACTTATAATTAAGTATCTAATCTAATCTAATTGTAGGTAATACAAAAGTTGAAGCATATAGAAAGCATAAATAAATGATGGTATTAATTACATAACGTATGCTCCATAGTATTATTATATGATTGATTGATTCTACATGAATTCAGCAATTAAACAAAGATACAACAACTTTGAGTTGTCAAAATTGCAAATAAATATATATCTTCACAAATCTTACTCTGCTTCTTCAACAGCAGCTTCAATTCGAAGAAGCACAAAACCAACTGCAACTCCAATAAGAGTAAGTCCATTCATGATAGCAGCAATTTTAAAAATCTCAGCAACTGCACTACAAGTGGAAGTGAGTGCACCACCATTAGATGATGATGATGATGATGATGATGATGATGATGATGGTTTGTTCAATGAAGAAACAATGTTTGCAAATTGTTGTTCAGTGCAAACAGGAAGGCCCAATGCAGCCACAGTGTTATGGGCTTTAAGCCCACCAAATGAGTTCATGCCCTTGATGTAAGTCACCTTTGTGGTGGTTCTACCAGAAGTCCTGGTGTGTGCAACCACGGTGAAGTTGACTGGAGATAGGGTGGCAGAGGCTGTTGCCATTGGGCTTATTGGTTCAGCTATAAAAAGTTAAAAAATGGTTTGTGTTTAAAAGAGTTGATTGAAAACTTGAAAGATGGTGATGAAAGAAAAGAAGGAAAAGGAAAGATATTTGGATAAGGTGAGAAGATGAATGGTTGGTTGTGAAAGAGATGAGGGAATTCAGAGCTTGTGTTTCATACAAATATACTTTCTACTACTTGTCCCTACTTCAATACCACGTGTAATTACTTAATCTACATTGCATACCTTAATTTTTAAGTTAAATCAACATGCCAAACTTACTATCTCCTCAATCTATGATAACTTTTGGTTTTTATTAGAGGCAAACACAAACATATCACGAATAATTCACAAAAAATCCCCACCTCAGTAATATAATGATTCCTTCTTCGTATGTTTGATGTATATTGACTGTTGATTATGTACTTTTGTTGAGATTTTTTTTATGATTAAAGAGAATAGTGGTCGAATCATCGCAGATTTTATGACTTTAGCTTAAAATTATATTTGATTTCAAATAGTAGAGAATTTACAAAAGTTCACAACTGTTAGTCACGTCACGATCACATAATAACTTGTTAGTTTGCGTACATCTAATAACCTGAACTTAGGAAACCTCATCGCTTTGTTAATAACTACTATGCAACAATACTTCATATACATCTCTCCTACAACAAACAATATGAATATAACTTAACTATTTCAAGAAATCTTGAAATGTCAACTGGGCACGCACAATTCATAGAGGAGTTTAGGGCAGTGACATGTCAACTGAGCTTCTTCAAATGAATCAATCGTTTTTGTACCTTTAAATTAATGGTGATGAGGCCACCATTATATATGTGCGCGTGCATCTCCGGTTCCCTTCATGAAGTAAGTTGTTGCATGTCAGAGTGATGTTCTCCCGTTGGCTGCACGTAAGCTAGAAAGCTCTTTGTTGACTCGGGTAATTATTGCTTCTGCTCTTCTCAGCTTATTACTGATTTCATCATTCTGCGTTTTTAACACATTGTTCTCCTCCTGATATTAAATAAGCACAAAAGCCCTTTATCAATCTTAGTTTTCTAAGAAATGTAAGCACACAAGCTTGTAAATTTTCTACATTACAAGCTATAAATTATGAAGGGCAAATTACATAAAAAGGTAATATATTTTCTATGTTTTCCTATTCTAGTTAATCTATTTCATTCAGATATAAAAAAATGAGTCTTCTTTCAAAAGTTAATCAAAAAGAGGTGTGTCGTTAACTTTTCTTAACTTTCTCAGTTAAGTGTCAACTTCGCATAACATGTCTAAGTCCTTTATCGACCAACATTTTCAACTCGCGATTTCGACGCACGTTCCGGCATACGTTTTTCGACCTGTGTTTTTGACGCGCGTTGCGTTTTTTACCAGAGTTTTCGACCAGCGTTCTAGAGGCGCGTTTTCGAGGCGCGTTTTTCACCAGAGTTTTCGACTAGTGTTCTGGAGGCACGTTTTCAACTCGCAATTTCGAGGCGTGTTTTCGAGGCGCGTTTACAACCCGTGTAATCGAAAAACAAGCGTTGAAAACACGTTTCAAGAAACGAGCCTAAAAAACGCGCGTCGAGAACGCAGGTCGAAAACGCATGTCGGAATTGCGCGTTGAAAACGTGCATCGAAATCGCGAGTTGAAAATGTTGGTCGATAAAGGACTTGACATGTTATGCAAAGTTGACACTTAACTGAGAAAGTTAATAAAAGTTAACGACACCCCTCTTTTTGATTAACTTTTGAAAAAAGACTCCTGTTTTTATATCCAAATGAAATAGATTACCTAGAATAGAAAAACAGTAAAAATGTGTTACCTTTTTATGTAATTTGCCTAATTATGAATGTGAAGTATCAGTTGGTATTTAAGTTAGCAAGGGATGATGAGTGTTTGCAGTCGTAATATTGAAAGAAAGAGAGTGGAGTTTGTTTTATGAAACAGAACGGACCTGGACCTTGTGCAGGCTCGGGTCCCCTTACGGAGGGCAATGGGAAGTAGTTCTGGTGGTGGTGGGATAATTTCAGTGGCTGATGATGATGATGACGCTTTGATGGTGTTTCTTGATTCTTGACACGCGGCTTGACTCGGTACAAATGAATCATCTTTGGATGTTTGTGGTCTCTCTGAATAAACCTGCAATGATTGTCATTCTTTTTCAGAATGGAGTTGAGAGGATACACAAATACCAACAGTCCGCTCAGATAAATGGATTTATGGAATCTGAGAATGCATTACGCTCGCAATGGAGTAGTTTAGAAATTGAGTCTACTTGGAAATCAATCGAGTGAATAATTGTTTAAAATTTTGTGACCTGATGAACATCACTCAAATCTGGAATATGAGATTGAAGGTCAACGAACAATAGCACGCTCAACAACAGCACGAATACTAGTAGAAAGAATAAAATATTCTCAGTGATTAGGGATGATATTTCAGATGCCAGCGGATGATCAGACTCATAACGCGAGTTAAGGCTCCGATATTATATGAAATGTGATGTGATGATTGTTTCTTGTGAATTACATAAATTAGGTGTAACTACAAGCTAAGTAGAAAAAAATTAGAACCTAAGTAGTAACTGCCCACGATATTGGTTAAGGGATTAGGATCAGAATAGAAAACTAAACTAGGAAAATCAGAGGTTAGGTAATCACCACTATAGGACTAGTAATGATAGCATAACTTCAAATATACATAAACGGGTCAAAATTGCCACCTATGCTATTCAGCAATTTGAAACGAAACAGACTAAAGAATAAAGATCTGACCTTTAATTTTGCAAGATGCTGGATACGTTGTTGGAGAATTTGCTCTCCTGATAACTTCTTCACTACATCTTGAAGCTCAGTCAACTTCATTTTGTTATTGGCGTTCTCTGTCTACAAACATCAAACATTAATTGCCAAACTTACACAAACTACAACATCAACCTATCACCATAACTATCTTTGATATATAAAATTACAAACCTTAACCAATTCATTTTCTGTCGTAAGTAACTTTTCTTGCTGACGAATTCTCTGAAGCTCGAGTTCTAACTCTTCCCTTTGCAACCCTTGTCTTTCAGCATCTCCCTTAACCATTTCAACCTTACAAATTCAACAACACACAACAAAATGTTTTCAACTTGTCTTGTATCTTTATACAACCAGTTTTTGATGCATAAATCAACAAAATATTTACCTGATTCTTGAGTACATTAACAACACATTTTAGCTCTTGTACTGATTTCTTATAAACTTTTACCTCCTCTTCTTTCTCTACACCATATTCTTTACTTGTTCCACATGCCTAATTTTTACAATTGCATCAACTGTTATCACTATATGGTCATAGAATATACATATCACTAAGTAAAGAAGAATACTTACTTTTCGAAGATCATTATTTTCAGAAGCCAGTTGTTGTAGTTTCGAATACATGATAGATATCTCGATCTCTTTTGCTGACAAATCCGTCACTAGCTTCTCTTCCAAAAATCTTAACGCTTCATCGTTCTCATTAACCAATTCGTTCATCAACATAGACAGCTCATGCCCCATACGACTAGATCGTTCCAACATTTCTCCCTCCAACACCTCAAGTTCTAGAATCTTCTTCTCAAATCTTGTCATTTCGATCGAAAGCTTCCCAACTTCTTCTTCTTTCCTTGAAATACGATCAAAATTATTCTTGATGTCACCCAATAACTTCCCTCGAAGCAAGGTGCACGCTTCAAGTTCTCTTAATGAATTACCATTTTGTTCCTTCAACTGAGATATTAAATAATTTGATTGACATAGGCCATGATTAAGGAGACTTTTTTCTGCGTTCAAGCCCGCTACAGTTTCCGTCAATATTCGCATCTGACACACATGTAAAACCGACATAGCCCAGTCCTTTGCAATTATCTCGGACCAGATATCTTCACACCATGAGTGCATTAACTTATTCGATTCAGAAAACCGAGACCTGATCTCAAAGACATCCGACGTCATTAGCATGAGGTCATCATCTACCGTATTCTGAATATCCCGGATCATATGCTCAAGCTCTTCTACTTCGGTTTTAAACTGTGTCTCAAGAAGCGAATAGTTTTCGTTCAGCAAATGATTTTCGTTTATAAAAGTAACTTCTTTCCTCTTCAGATCTTCAATTTCAATCTTCAATGCTTCATTTTCTATCACCAACTTGTTGACCATCAAGTCTGCTTCTTTAACGCTCCGTTGTGTTTCATCCTCATATAACATCATTTGTCTCAACTCTGTATCCTTAATTTTCAGTTCATCTTGAAGTTTGCATGATGAATCAAGAAACGTGTCTTGATTCATCTCGATTTCTCTCTGCAAAATAGCAATCTCAGCATCTTTTTCCGCCAAGATCCAATCTTTCAATTGCATATCCACGTATGAAACCATTACTTCTTCCTTCAACTTCTCGAGGACCGCAGATGTAATAATTTTCTCCTTCTCTAGATCATTATTTTCTGAAGACACCTGTACTAGCTTCGAAAACAATATTAGAAACTCGAGCTCTTTTGCAAACGAAACTGAAACTATCTTCTCTTCCAAACATACAACCTCTCCTATTGTATATGTTTCAATCTGTTTTTCAGTAATGTCAATCTTCATCCCTTCATTTTCGGATACCAACTTGTTGATCATAGAATCTGCTTCTGTAATTTTTTCAAGATAACAAATAGATGCCACTGCTTGTTGTGCAGCATATAGCCGTGCTTCGGTAAGCTCAACCTCATATTTCTACCAATTAAACAATAAATTTAGTTGGAAACTCGAGTTATGAACAACAGATCATTAATTGGAAAGAAAAGTTAAGAGATTTAAGGTGAACCTTTATTTGCTCTTCCAACCGAGACACGATGGAATCTTTCAGGCTTAACTGTGTTAACAACTGATCAACTTCATGGTCTTTTTTGTTGCAATCATGTTGGTGTGCTTCTGACATAACCAAAGTTGCCCCTCTTAATGCCCTTAAACTGGACTCCATTTCATTGCATCTGTTTTTAGCAGCCTCTAAACATGAATTAAGTTCCTCTATCCTTAACTCTTTTTCAGATATGTTTCTTGCAATAACTTGTAACTGCTCAGTCACCCATCTTCTTTTACTACAACCAAGTAAGCTTGAGGCGTCATCGAGCGCTTTGCGGCCCACAGTAAGAACCTCTTCAATCTCATTGGTCAGCAAATCTGACTCTGCACATCTTTCTCTTAGTTCCTTGTTGCATTCTTGCAAAAGGGTCAATTCGTGTCGGGTCTCGTTTTCTTTCAAGATTCGTTCATTCAGTTCCCTTTGAAAGCTGACAAGTTCTTCCTGCAAAGAGATTTTGACATACGTAGTTTCTGCCTCAACTTGCTTACGTACTTCGTCCATTTCTTCTTCATTTGATGCATGACAAGCTCGATCAGTTTGGTACCTAACATTCAATTTCTTGGCATTGTCGAGAGCATCGCGCATTTTTTCCAACTTTTCTTGTAATAACGAATCTTCTTTTTCTAAATGGTTTCTTGATACTTCCATTATAATCTGATTCTTCAAAGGTGTCATTTTTAGCTCATTTTGATTAGATATTTCATCATACTGCTTATTGCGATTTTTTAGATCTTCAAGCTCGTTGATCAACGTAAGCTGTTGAATTTCAAGAGCTTCAATGACAGATTTTGCTTCCTGAAGCTCGTCCCTCAAGTTTTCATTATGTTTGGTTGTAAACAAAAGCTTTTCTTCTGTTTCTCCTAGTATCGATCTGTTTTCCTTGAGAACAATCTTAAGAATTTCGATCTCCAGTTGTAAATCCAATATGGGTTCCTACATTATATATAATAAAAATACTTTTTTAATGGCTTTTAAATTTATATAAACACAGCATTAGTAACAAGTAACTAAGTTTAGTGCTGTGAGACCTCAATGCCATCATCCTGGTCAGATTTCTGCATTTCTAGTAAAGCATTTAAATCACTAACTTCCCTGTAGAAAATAACATAATTAAAACAAACAAAATGGACATCTTTATAAATTTTTAGGATGGAGATTATGTTATGTAATTACCGGCAGAGTTTGACATTTTTCTCTACGAAAGAATTCAGGTTATCCCTGCACTTGTCCAGCTCTTCCTGGCTCCTTTTCAACTGCGTTTAAAAAAAAATGTCAAACCCGAGTTATATATACAAAAAAAAAATGATCTTGGAGCACATATTTTTTATACAGATAATGAAAGACAAAGTGCAACCTCCGATTTAAGAAAAGCAATTTCCTTCTTGTCTTCGACGGCTTCCTGTCATCGTTTCCAAAGAGTTAGCAAGAATTCATATAGCTTTAACTACATGATAATGATAATCATAATAATATTACCTTTTCCATACTATGATTGATACAGTTATCTTGCTGTGATTGGACCAACTGCAAGATAAGAACATTTTAACATATAATAAATCGTGAAAAAAGAAAAAGAAAAAATTTATATAAATAACATTTTTTTCTTTAAATCCAAAAAAGTACCTGATCCCTCAATTGAGATACCTCACTTAGCAACATCTCCCTCTCACCTTCTTCATAAAAATCTTGAAATCTAAACATCCAAAAACATGAAATGTTTCACATCACAAGATAAAGCTGTTGTTAAATTACAGATCATGCAAAACGTACGTACCTTTTAAGTTGTTCGCGAAGCCGGATGTTTTCGACAGCAAAGCGTGTAACTTCCGGGTTCCTGTCAACTTTTGCACGAAGAATCTCGTTTTCTTCAATGAGTAGGTTGTTTTCGTCTTGCAAGTAAGAATCGACGGGTACTAATCCAGCTACAACTGACTCCATTGTCTGAATTTTATCTTCTCGAAATTTAAGTATCATCTTTGTGCACCTATTCTCATCTTCCCTTTGACTAACAAGACATTTTAACTGCTCGATTTCTTCTTCAAGCTGTTTAATACAACTTTCTGTTGATTTCTCCCTCCTTAAAGCTCCATTTAATGAACTCTCCAACGATTTCAACTAACAAAAAAAATAAAAATAATATAAATCATTACACTAATAAACATATGATAAATCATTACAGTGTGATACCTACATGTTTACAAGAGACCCTAAGAATTGTGTCATCATCTCCAATTGAACTTGCACTGCTACAATTTTCATCTTTTGAACTAAACGTTAGGGACCTGGATATATTGTGTCGTTTGAGGTTTGCAAGCTCTTCCTGCAAACAAACAAAATATAAATAAATTAACTAGAATAAAATGTGGACTATACTAGATGCTTTCGCAGTCAAAGATACTTAATTATTAACCTGAATTTAAAAATCACAAAAAGAACTTAAGAACTTTTACCTTAAGAAGTCGTATTTGGTGTTGAAGTGCCATGACATCTCCCGATGCATCTTCATTTATCACAGCCTTTTAAATGAGAATGAAAAGGAGAATTTTTTAAGTTATGAATAATATATATAAGTATATAACGATAACGATTTAAGACAAATAGAAACTTCCTTACATTATTTTGTATAAGTTTCGCACGTTGAGCAAACTTTAAAGTATTTAAGGTCTCGGTTGCAGAACTGGAAGGGGAAAAAATAAAAAGATAATTACAATTACATTACGATTATAATGATAGTTAAATTTCAACTTCACTTTGAATGCACTAATATAACATATAACATATAACATACCTGATTGAAGGGCTGACATTAGCGATTATCATTGTTTTCGAGTTTCCACCCAGTGAGTCCTGAACTCATATTTTTAACCAATTCATAAATCAGGATATACGTATATAAAGTTTTAAAGGACAAAATCTAGAAACTCCCAAAGTACCTGAAGAAGAAATGTGAGTCTTGAATCTCGATAAGGAACATGTCTTGTCCTTCCAGTAGCACCGTCTACTAGAGCCATAATTACAAGACTGCACACACATAGACATTTTGCATTACAAAATATTCACGTAACCCGTAACATTAATCTACCAAAAGCTAATTGCTTGAGTGTTCATTACCCGAGGGTGGACAATGACTTGTTAATATTTGAAGCTTCTTTTAAGCGTTCACCTTCAGCACCAGATTTTTTTTGGCTGTTATGACAACACGGTAAAATTTGAATCAGAATCCTAATTACCTCATTAATAATAAAAATAATAATAAAATGAAGGACCTTTCTGAACCAGCTAAATCAACAAGATTGAGCCTAGCATATCTTAAATTAGACATCGAGTCTTTCTCCCATCGACTTTCAATTACACAAGTAAACACACTGTGTGAACGGCTGCTTTCTCTGTTCATATTTGTAGCAGCAACTCTCCTATTTGCAGAACCCTATGCGAATCACACGACATTAATAAGATAAAGATAAACACAAAAGTATGATTCAGTTGTGTAACAAGACAACAAGTGTATCGGACGGACCTGGCTTAAAAGCTTAAGAATATCACCAACTGTTTGAACTTCATATTCGGTAAGGTTTTCAACATATACTCCCTTTTTAACATCTTCCCGCAGCTAAAATTTGGAAGAGGCATAACTCATAAGAATATTAGATGTAATGATATTTTTAATAATGTCACAAAAAGCACAAACATACTTGCAAATTTGTTGATGAAGGATCGAGAAGATCAGTTATTTGTTCATTGTAAATCTCCAAGAAAGAACACTTGCAGCTGTACTCAAGTCTTTCATCCTTTCTACTTTCCATTTCCTGACATGGTTATGGTTATAACAGCGCGTTATTTAGGTACAACTAAAGTTAGAAAATCAAAATCGGATTTATGTATACCGCAATGATTCTAGAAAATAAGAACTCAAAGATACGAGGTGTCATTCCTCGATATGGACTCGGCTTTACTTCAAAATCGTTTATCTCTCCAAGCATAGTGTGCGTTTTACCGCTTCCAGTCTGCAGTAGGTATGAAGTCACATATATTATAATATAACTAAAAACTGATAATTTGGGATTTATTTCATATTGATTGACATATATTTTATAATGCCATCGTTATAGTTATGAACTCCATAGTTACCTGCCCATATGCAAACATACAACTATTATAGCCCGACAAGCAATTCTCCACCATTGGCAGACCAACCATTTTGAAAAGTGTCTCCTGCAAAATCTCCAATTTTAACAAAACTAAAAATAATTGATATTTACAGTATACATACAGCCACCATATAAAGTAACCTGATCAATCGTTTCACATGCAACATGATCAAATGTAAACTGAGCTTCAGAATTGCCAACCCATGTTAACGATTGTGCACTTTCTTGTTTCAAACATCTATTGTAACCTTCTGTCCTAATCTCCATCTCATTCAGTGGCCGAATACGAATTAAAACCTAATAAATTATTATATCCTCTTTAAATCAAATAACATGAAACACATATTCACATAAACTTTTCAAAAAAAAGAAAAAAAGAAACTAACCTGGACATTATGATCCATCCAGAATGATGGATCTTCCCTAAGCTGAAATTGAGGAACCTCAACCGTATTTACAGTCGTATAATTACTACGGATTACAGGAATCCCTTTAGTCAATGCCGTAAAGTTACTGGTGCGAGACCTACAACTACTACCTCCTCCATAAAGCAACCCTGGATTTGGTGGTTTACTTGCACTTTTTGCAGGTGTAGTGCGTGCTGAATTAGCCTCTGAAAACCCCAAAGAAGGTCTTCCAGGTGTCCTACATAACCTAGGAGGAGGAGGAGGGTGCAAATTCACATTCCCATTCCCAGTTCGAGCCTCATCTTTTGAATCTTGGCCCCACCCGTATCGATTTTTGGCCAAAACCCCTTGTTTTTCTGGGGTTCTCATTGCCACCCCACATTCTTGATTTCTTAATTTGGGCTTGGTGGGTGTTCTGTACAATTTGGAGCTTTTAAACCCTAATTCTTGATCAGGTTTATTAGTAAGTTTTCTGGGTGTTTCTTGATTTGGGTTTAGAGGAGGCACATTTTCAGTTTCTTCAAAGTTTAGACTCTTACCTGAAAGTCGACGAAATTTCGACATCCCCAGACTGAAATTTAAGAAACTTGAAACAAGAATGGGTTTTTATAAATGAAGTAATTCAAGAAGTAAGAACATGTGCAGTTTAGGACAAACTTTAATTAAGTGTTTGTCAAGTGTTCTTGGGTTTAAGATTCAAAATCCCCCTTTACCCTATTTTAGATGTGTAGAAGAAATTTGAAAATGTGGGCTCAGCAGGTTAACGCCGCTTTATTTAGTTTCAATTTACCAAGGTTCTGTTTTGACACTATATAATAAGTTAAGGGTTAAATAGTGAAATAAGAAGTGCAAAAATATATAATTTCGTATATTACCAACGGCTATAATTTGATTTATTGCTACAAAAAGTATTGAACCTGTTCCAACTGATAGCACTCATGGAGTCATGGGAATATGGGATATGGGATACTATTAAAAGTATCCTAATTTATAACTCGTATCTTCGTTCTATTACAAGTTTACAACCAAAAAGTTTATATTCTTTGGATTGATTTAGATTTTAGATTTAGATGTTTCATTAATCATTAATCATTAATAATTAATTAATAATAATAAGATATAATTAACAGATATAATATATGGAGAGACATCAAGGGATAAACACTATTTTGAGATAAGTAATTTGTTATTTTTTATAATACTAAAATTAGAGTTTAAAATTTAAATGTTTTAATTTCATGTGTTAGTATACATTGTCTAGATTCAGAGAAAAATAAATAATAATAATAAAATATATATATATATATATATATATATATATATATATATATATATATATATATATATATATATATATATATATATGCGGGCCTAGGGTAGGGCGGCAAGTGCGACCGCACTGGGCATCACAAAATTAGGGGCATCAAATTATTCAAGGTCGATTTACTGAATTTTCGATAATTTTTTTTTATATCTTAAAGTAAGGTTTAACGGAGGTTAGAGGTGACAAGAGGAAGATGGTTCAGTAAGGAGTGATGTTGGTAATTGTAGGAGTGGGCTCATTAATATCTTTCCAATTGTTTTATGTATTCCTTGAGATGATTTGTAGTAGTGACTCGTGTAGGTTGTTTGTGTTGATTTTTTTTTGCACTTTTTTGATGATTATGATGTGTTGATTTTTAATGTGGAGTATTGGTGATGTTGGTTGTTGGTGTTGGTTAGGAGTGTTAGTGATATTGTGTTAAAATATAATTGGTAAAGTAATTAAAAGGATAAAAATAATATTTTTAAAATAATATAAAATTAATAAATATATACCGACGCCGGTTGCTTCATCCGTTGGAAACCAACCAACACTACCCCAAATGGTAAAACCAACGCATCACTATGGCATTTGTTGGCGTGGCATAGATGACACTTAGACTTCCGTGGTATGTTACTGTCATGGATGACAACTCACTCGGGCTCCACAAGTGAAACACTTGTGAAAATAAATATGAAACGCTTGTTATTATCATTTATTTATTAATCAATGAAATTCATTACTCTATATATATTTTTTAACTTTAGAAGTCTAATGAGGAAAATAAATATGAAACGCTTGTGAAATCATTTACATACAAGATACAAAATATAACTCAATAAACATACTATAGTTTGAACTTTTTTACAAACTATTATTTAAATTCTACAAGACGCCGTTCAATTTGACTATAGAAGTCTATATATTTTTACGATTAAATTTTTTTTTTTTTTTTTTTTTTTTTTTGAGGTAAACAGCCACTAATGCACCCCTTAGTTATATGTAGTAATAAGTTTTGAAAAAAAATTGGCATCTCTTTGAAATTTGATCCTAGAGTTACCATAGATATCTAAGGTCTATTTAAGTAGATATCGTTCTCTTGTGATCTATTTTGAGTTTGTAATTCAAAATTTATCTTTAAAAGTTCAGGGGGCATATTTCGATTCTTTTGCACTGGGCATTCAAATTGTCAGGATCGGCCATATATATATATATATATATATATATATATATATATATATATATATATATATATATATATATATATATATATATTACAGCATGCTAATATATATTAGATGTATGTTAAACAAATTATCATACATTGATCTGTATGATAATTTGTTAACATACATCTGATGTATGTTAACGTGTTGTAAAAAATACTTTTTTATATTTTTCTTTCTGAATCTACATAATGAATATTAACTTCAGATTTTTTTTTTAAATATAAACTCTAATTTTAAGTTTAATGTTATAAAAATAACCATTTACTTATCCCCTTATTTCAAAAAGGGTGCTTAGCTCTGGATCTTCTCTCTATAATATACAATATAAAATTTCTAAAATAAATAAGAAGATAAGGCTGAAATAATTGAAATCTTTGAGTCAATATCGTTTTGCCTTAAGTCTCCATTTCCATGCATTTTCTGCATCACTCGTTCATTTCAATTATTGAAACATAGCCTAATTTATATTATGCCTCTTCCAGGGATCCAAGGGCCATATATAAAGCAACTTCAATGCTCACTTTCATCATTTATGGACACACTTAATGCACACATGTATATGCTATTGGAAGCTTCAACGAGCCCAACACACCCACTATAGAGGACCTAGACTATACTAGACTCACTACACCAACACTTTGACGTTGGTTAGCCTTTAATTGTATAAATCCTTAGTGCACAATGTACTTAGGCGACAGTGTCGACCATATATCTTTAGGCGGTATAACCGACCATGTATTACTTAGGCGGCAGAACCGACCATATAATAAAAACAACAAAAGTGCACTAAGAACTTAAACACAAACTAAGGCTTGATCGGAAAACTTAACAAAAAAAAACACTTATATTAAATTACAATTACAATATTACTTACAAGCTTTCTCTTCTCTACTTTCGTTAACTCACACTCTTCTTCTCTTCTTCACAACTCACTTCTTATTTCACTCTCACAACTTACTCATAAATGAAGTCACCACCCATATTTATACTACTCCATGGAAAGTTCTACACACTAGATATTTCCATGGATAAATATCCACATAAAAATATCTAGATTTTTCTTTTACATTTTATCTTCTAGATTTTTCTTTTTCATTTTAATATCTAGATATTTTTCATATACATATTAATATCTAGATATTTTACCCATATACATTTACTAATTCCATTTTATTCTAAATTTGCATTGTATTTTAACACTCTCCCTCAATGCAAATTTTCTTCCTTCGATGACTTGCAGATCATTCCAAGTGCTTCTCTGAATTTTTCAAACTTTGGTTTACTTAGGCTCTTGGTGAATATATCTGCAACTTGTTCATCTGTCTTTGTTGGCACCATCTTGATCTCCCCTTCAAGGACCTTCTCGCGAACATAGTGATAGTGCACTTCTATATGTTTTGTTCTCGCATGAAAGACTGGATTTTCTGCTAGACGTATAGCTGATAAGTTATCGCAGAAAAGCTTTACTTGATAATCTGTTGATTGATAAAGATCTTCCATTAGCTGCTTCAACCAAGTAATTTCTTGTGTTGCTGATGTTGCCGATCGATATTCTGCTTTGGTGCTTGATAAGGATACAGTTGGCTGTCTCTTGCTGCACCATGATATTACTCCCGATCCAAGACTAAACATGTATCCAGTTGTTGACCGTCGTGTATCATAGTCTCCAGCGTAATCGGCGTCACAATATCCAGTCACGTGACATTCTTTTGTTTTCTTGTATAAAATACCAAAGTTAATAGTGCCTTTAACATATCTTAAGATGCGTCGTACAACATCAAGGTGAGGCTTCTTCGGATTGCTCATGTATCGACTAACCACTCCAACTGCATAAGATATGTCTGGCCGGCTTAGTGTGAGATAAATAAGACTTCTGACCAACTTTCAATACATGGTAACATCTTGAAGATTTTTTCCTTCATCTGCTCGTAGTTTTGTATTCGGATCCATCGGGGTTGAGATAGGTTTGCAATTAAGCATTCCGTACTTTTGTAAAAGATCTCGTGCATATTTTTGTTGACCCAGAAATAATCCTTCTCTTTTCTGCTCTATTTCGAGTCCAAGAAAATGTTTGAGTTCTCCAAGCCCCTTCATATGAAATCTGATAGACAGATTCTCTCTTGTCCTTTGGATCTCCTCATAGTGATCTCCCGTGATGATTAAGTCATCCACATATACTAGCACTATGGCTAGTTTTCCTTGATCTTGTTTCACAAATAAACTAGAATCTGAAGGAGCAACTGTGAAACCACTTTGTACCAAGAACTCGTCAATCTTCCCGTACCAAGCTCTTGGAGCCTGCTTCAACCCGTATAGTGCTTTCTTTAATTTGCAGACATGCTCGGGATGGATTTTGTTCTCAAAGCCTCTTGGTTGATCCATATAAATGTCTTTGTCAAGTTCTCCATGTAAGAAAGCGTTCTTGACATCCATCTGCCACAGCTTTCAAGATTTGCTAGCGGCTAAAGCTAGTAGAGCTCGAATTGTTGTGATTTTCGCCACCGGACTAAATGTTTCTTCATAATCTAGCCCATATTATTGCGAAAAACCTCGAGCAACAAGTCGAGCTTTATACCTTTCAATGGAGCCATCGGATCGAGTCTTCACCTTGTAAACCCACTTACAAGATATTAGTTTCACATTTTTTGGCTTTGGAACTAAATTCCATGTCTGATTTTCTGTTAGTGCATTAATTTCTTCTTCCATCGCTTTCTGCCACTCTCGACTTTGTGCTGCTTCTTCATAAGTAGAAGGCTCAATAGGTATTGATTCATCCACATGAGCAGCATTGGCATACCTCGGATTAGGTTGCCTCGGTCTTGTTGATCTCCGTAATTCTTGTACATGCTCCTCGACATCCATTTGGCTTGGACGAACCTCCTTGGATACAGATTGATGCACACCAATTTTTCATGGACTCTTTTCCTTAGAGTACGACCTTTCTCCTTCTTTTATTGGATCCAATATCTGCTCTTTAGGTTCTTCTTTTTCTTCTGGACCTTCTTCTAATCCATGAGATTCTGGAAGCTCTATCTTATGAGGTGACCACCATGAAGACGCTTCATCAAATACCACATTTCTTGAAGTATGGCACTTTCTGGTATTTGGATCACAACATCTCCATCCTTTTCTTGATTCATCATAACCGACAAAAGTGCACCGAATTGCCTTCTTATCAAATTTGCTTCGGAGATGATCTGGCACGAAGACGTAGCATACACATCCAAAAACCTTGAGATGGTTGACGGTTGGCTTGATCTTCCATAATCTTTCATATGGTGAAATATATCCCAACTTTGTTTGTGGGAGTCTGTTAATCACTTATGAAGCCGTCCTCATACATTCGGCCCAAAATCTTCCTGGTACATTCTTACCATGAAGCATACTTCGACAAGTTTTAGCAAGATGACGATTCTTACGTTCTGCCACTCCATTCTGTTGTGGAGTATTAGGACAAGTTAATTGCCTTCTGATCTTGTGCTTCTCAAGATAGATATTGAACTCGGTTGATAAATATTCTCCTCCATTATCTGTGCGTAAGCATCGAATCTTATAATTGAGCTCACTTTCTACCTTATTCTTGAACTCTTTAAACTTCAGAAAAGTCTCCGACTTTTCTTTCATGAAGTAAACCCACACATACCTTGAGAAGTCATCAATGAATGTCACCATGTACTTCATTCCTCCAAGTGATGTTTGTTTCACTGGACCAAAGACGTCTGAGTGTATGAGCTCTAGTGGTGTCTTGGACTGATGTTGTGACTCCTTGAATGGCAATTGGTGAGCTTTTCTAAATTGACATCCAGCACATATTGTATCTGTTCGAATATCAATTTGAGGAAGCCCATTTACTATGTGTTTTACCATCATCTCCTTTAACTTATTGTAGCTCACATGCCCAAGACGTTCATGCCACAGATCAGCCGTCTCATTCTGTAACGACCCGGAAATTTCCGACCAAATTTAAACTTTAATCTTTATAGGTTTCCGACACGATAAGCAAAATCTGTAATGTTGAGTCTATAAAGTTTGAAATTCATATTTGGATAATCAGTTACCCTTTTACCATGCCTGACGATTCACGAACATTTGTTTTAAAAAAAAAAAATATGTAAATATATATATATATATATATATATATATATATATATAAATATAATTATATATACATAATTTTTGGAATTAATACCTCTGATAAATTAGAGTTAATTATATAATAAATAGAGTGATTAAGTTATAAATATACTTATGATAGTATTATTTATATATGAGATTATTTTTGATACCAATAACTACTATAAATAAATATAAATAAAATCACGTATTCCATTTTATACCCTAATCTGTTGCATAACATGGAACTGTTGTAAATTTGATCTCCTGTCTAATCTGAAGGATATGTGAATCTTAAATTGTACAATTTTCAATTTAAATCATTATCAACTTTTAAAGTTTTTGTTCTATTCTCCTTGTCTGGATGAGGATGCTGTCAAACACCAACTTGTACACAAATTGATTAGTTTTTTTTTTTTTTTTTTTTTTTTTTTTTTTTTTTTTTTATGTTAAGTAATTCATAAAAGCTTTCAACACCATTCACACAATGAACACACTTATAAACACAAGTATGCACACAACCACGATATCCAATTTTTTTTTTATCATCAACTTGGTACTTCTTTTCCTTTCCTGTTGTCAAGAACCACCATTACCACTATCACCATGAGAATCACGACAACCATAAATCACCAACAAAACAAACACCACAAACCCTCAACCACGAGTTACTACCTTCACCTTCTTTCCCTTCTATGTCCAATCGACCCTCTTCTCCATCACCAGTACCGTTCACCATCTCCCACCACGGCAACCGTCACCTGCCACCACCACCTCAACCACACGACCACAATGTCAATCCGTTTGCTCACTATTTTTGTTTGTCTAATCGTGATTAACTCCAACCCACAAGAAAACCCATGTTTAACCATACCCAATGAACCTAGCAAACAAACTCCAACTTAATCAAATAAGTTGTAAAGATATTCTCTATATAACCACCTAGCTTCTTCTCGTTCTTTGACACTCGCCAAACCCCACCATCATACTAAACTGTCACCACTGTTCGGTTTCATCTATATTTTGTTACCATCGATAACCCACCTCTTCTATCACTTCAACCTTAACCCCATATGATGCCTCTTTTTCTAATGGGTTTTATTTTCATTGTCACCCAAACTATCGAATACCAAGGACCACTCTAAACCACCATCTATAGCCATCGTTCCCTGTAAACTGTTTTTCTTTAATCTTCTGTTCGACAATAGCAAACCAATGTTGAAGGAGGGCTGCTGTTTTACTAATTCCCGTTTCGATCACCACCCATCATCACTTCCTGCTCAATCACAAATCACCACCATTAAACCGACAATCATGAAACTCCCGTTTTCTTCTTTTGTTCCTCTTTTAATGAAACTCACAACCACCATCTCTAATCTCCAATACTTTCGATACCTCACCATATTAATTGATTCCATATTCAACCACCATAAGCAACGACTCGTTCCATCACCTTTATGCTCGGAACCCATTTATAAATTGTTCACCATCGCTGCTCCATATTTCTGTTTTAAACGAGTCAGTCATCATCTATTTCGTTCTCCTCTTACATCTCCCTCTCCCTCGTTAATAAACCTTTTCTTTTAAACCAAACCCCACCGAAAACTAGCTAATCAATTGGAATACTTGAGAATTATATAATGTATTATTAAATTTTCAAATAATAAACAAGTGGGACAAAGTTGTTGTTATGGCCGACAATGGAGTTTGTATCTAGGACGTGTCATTCTTTTTATTTGAGAAAGCATATGTAAACCAAATACCACTTCCAGCTGTTAATTCACAAGAGTTATAACAGGAGTTGGACTTGATTAATTTGTGTTCTTGGGCTTATCATCTAAATGGGCCGTCGAATTTGATTGTTAGAAAAGTGGCGTTCCATATTATTTTTGGCACGAACCATCTGTTTCTTTTAGCCTTGAAGGAATACATGAAGTTAAGGGGATGATGATAATAAAACACGATGATAATGATTTGATGATATTAGGAATGATGCTAGATGAAAGTGTTTGTGGTATGAGGTTGGAGTATTAATCAAATGATTTGATGTTGTCTTTTGAAGAAAATAGAAACAGAATAGTACGGATTAAAAATAAATAAGTTGTGATAATAAACAGAAAATAAGAGATAGATCAATGGTTTAAGGGGTGTGTGGGTGAACGGGAGGTCATGGGTTCGAGTCTCATACTTGGAAATTCTTTTTGCAAACTAGTCTTCAAGGTAGTCTTATTTTTAAACCTCACTATTATTAATATCATTGTTATTATTATTAATTGCAATTAATATTATTATTATTATTATTATTATTATTATTACTAATATTATTAATAGAATCATTAATATTATTATCATTATTATAATTATTAGTATTAACATTATTATTATTTTTATCATTATTTATATTATTTTAGTATTATTATAACTTTTATTTTAAAACAAGTAATATTATGTAAAATATACTCAATACATACAAAATGACTATATTAATAATTTAATGAAAACATATAAGTTAAACAATGATAGCACTAATGAATACATATATAATTTGCTCAATTACAAATATACGTGTTGATATATATAATTGATATAGGTTCGTGAATCGAAAGCCAACCTTATAAGTTATCAATGGTGTTATATGTATTTTTACTACAAAATACATTAGGTGAGTATATAGTCCCACTTTTAAACTCTAAATATTTCGGGATGAGAATACATGTATTTTATGTTTTACGTTATGGACACAAGTAACTGAAAATATATTCTACGTTGAGTTGTACCACTGGCATATTTCCCTGTAGCTTGGTAACTAATATTTACAGCGGTATTGTAAACGCGAATCCTGTTGATAGATCTATCGGGCCTGACAACCCCAACCGGACTGGACGACCAGTATTCAACGGTTGCACAGTACTTCGTTTCATGACTACACTTGGTACGGTGTAGTAAGATTTCATAATAAAGGGAATATGCGACGTGATTAAATGTTAAGTATGGTTACCAAGTGCTCAACCACTTAGAATATTTTTATTAAAATGTTTACATATGAAATCTTGTGGTCCATTGTTATAACGCTGCTAGCATCAAACCTATATATCTCACCAACTTTATGTTGACTTTTTAAAGCATGTTATTCTCAGGTACGAATTAAGTCTTCCGCTGTGCATTAGCTCATATTAAGGACATTACTTGGAGTCGATCATCGCGATGGGACCAACTGTTGATGATATCGTCCGGGAGGATAAGGACGGGTCTTTACAGGTGGTATCAGAGCTTTGGTCTTAGCGAACCAGGTCTTGCATTAGTGTGTCTGACTAGTAGTTGTTAGGATACATTAATGAGTCTGGACTTTGACCGTGTCTACATGTCAAAAGTTTTGCTTATCATTTCTAGTCGGAAATCATCTACTTATCATCCTTAGGGAATTGCCTGCTTACCATTCTTAAGTCTAGACATGCCTTACTGCCTTTATTGCATAGATAGTGTATAGACAAATTTATATCTTAGCGTATCTATTACGATAGACTTTGCTTAATATCTTCCGTAAATTTCTCCGTAATTTAAGGGATCCTGGTACTATATTTATCTATGCATATTATGCATTGAGAATACCATCCAACTATTATTTGCTGTCACTAAGCTTTTCATACCAAAAATCTTTTCTGTGATCGCGTACGATGGCCTCTACGAATCGACCAAGTTCTTCTGACTCCGAAGATAGCGTGACGGGAGCGCACCAACCGATCAACTATCGTGATTTCTTTAGAAAGTGGGGATGGGTTCGCGAAATACTTACCCTATGGAGAAATGAAGAAGGTACTCCATATCACGAGCCGAACTTACCACCTAACGTCGGAGTGCTCGACCCGCTCACCGGCGAACCTGTTCGCAACACCGTTTATACCCTTTTTGCAAGAATTTTTCGTCTTGAGGCTACCATTAACGGAACTAGAGAAGATATCCGACCTTTACCTCACACTGATAACCAACCAGGGTTAGTAGAAGAAGTTAAAGAACTCCGAGCTCGAGTGTTAACTTTAGAGAGCACGGTACACAATTTGCAAGCACCAGCAGTATCACCAACACCAGTAACATCACCAGCTTCAGCACCAACGGTACCAGTACCACCAATAACCCAAGTTTCAACAATCCATGCCTCACCATCTCATTCTGCACCTCGAGTATAATCATCGTTCTACGAATCGTTCTACATCGATTATCTTCGCTCGACATGGCGATTATGTAATTTCTAAAGTTTTAGAGATTATGTAATCTAGTATTAATGGTAAATCAAATGAGTTTAATATCTTATTGACTCATTAAATCCATGATTACATCTGAAGAAAATATATATGCAAATATATATTTTCATAAAGATTGTAATTAAAATTCTTTTGTACAAACTGTTAATGGTGAAAATATTTTAACGGGTAGGTAATACCCGAGGAATATTTAGATTTCACATTAATCAGCTACACGGTACATTCTTCGACTCTGATTCAACAGTCAGTCACTATCCTACTTGTATCCATAGATATACGTATCCGTTCACCACAGAATCCATTTTCGTTCAATTTCATATTTGGATTTTTACCTATCAGAATCTAACAAGTGGCATAATGAAGAAAACATTGGACAAAATAAAATTTGTTAGAAACAAACGAATTAACTAATTGAAATTTTGTTAAGAATCCACGCTAACTGTTCCAGCTAACTGTTCCTAGCTAACTGATTACATTTTATTTATCGCAATTTAATTATCGCAATTTTATTTATCGTCATTTAATTTCTGTTATTTACTTTAAGCATTTAATTTATCGTCATTTAATTTCTGTTATTTACTTTTACGCACTATAAATAACGGGACACGTATGCAAGGTTTCGACTTATCATATCGACCCATCTATATATATATTTCGGAACAACCGTAGACACTCTATATGTGAAGGTGGGAGTTGGCTATACAGGGTCGGAGTTGATTCCAAAATATATATATACTTTGAGTTGTGATCGACACTGAGACCGGTACACGGGTCACGATACGTATTATTTAATTCGAATATTATATATTAAATTATATATGAATATATTGGATCATTGAACCATTGGACAATTAGACTATAGGACTGCTAACTTTGGACAATTAAAATGAGTTAAAATGCTGATTATAATATATGAAACTAAACAATTCTTCAAGTTTGCCACTTGATTCTATTTTAAACCTCATTCGTATCTTGACGACTACAAATCGCATCCACAACTTTTTACGATTCTTGAAAACACCTCGATTGAGAAGTTGGACCAGCCGCACTATGTCTACGAAAGAAAGATTTATGCATATAGTTATGCACCTGAAAAACTTTCGAAACCGAAGTTATAGTTAAAACGTATCCGCGTCAAAATTCCTTATCATCCATTAGTAAAAGCAACCCTACAATTCCTTTTCAAGAAGCTAATTTTGTCACAGCTCCACTTCGACTTTTCAGTGAGACTACTCTTATTATAACCTCGATATATATACCTTGTCCTTTCACCGTTGTTACCAGAGAACCTTTTATATTCCATGACATCATGTACCAGCAGCTTGTCATCTCTTTGGCAAATCCGCATTCGGTATTTTGAAAATCTCGTAGAACTTCTCCAGTTACACCCATAACGTCTATCCCTAAGAATTTCATACTCCGAACATGAAGTATCTGAAAAACACCCTAAACTGCGAACTAGTTCTTGAAATGCTGATGAAGCAGCAAAAACTGTAAACGACTTAAACAGTCAAAAGTTCGACGATAAAGTACCGTGTGTTGGAAAAGCTTAGAAAAATAGAAGGGGTAGGAATTGGAAAACAGAGTGAGCAAAGTATGAAAGAGGCTATGGATAAATATCAAGAACTGAACCTGCTTTCAAAGAATCCAAATGATTCAGTGCCTGCTGAAACCGTTAGTAAGAACCCTACTCCTTATTCTAAACCTTTCCAGATGATATTCTTCATTATCATCTTATCTTAGATATTATAAGATATCTTCATATCTTCCGTTATACATATTCTCCATATTCCTGGAGATATTTTCCCAACTATCTTTATCTGAAATCATTTATCACTCCGTAACATCTGCGTTACAACATAAAAGAAATTGTGTTAGTTTCTAAATTCTAAAACCTTCGAGTTTAAAATAAGAATGCTTTGAAGTAGTGTTGGGAACTGATGCATGAATTAGTATAATATAATGAAACTTGATCAACTTCATTATATTACAGTAAGTCATGTTAAGTTTCTAATGGAAGGTGATGATTCACAGTACCGTCATCATGTGCCATGTTACACGACCCTTACATTCTATCCAATTCCGAAACGTATTAAGAACAAATCATCTTGATAGTTCTATTTTCCTGGATATTCTGGTAATTTGACAAATCAAAATTTTACCATTAAGAATATCTTTAAATAAGAATTAAGGAGAAAGAGTAGAAGATGTGGGATATGGAAATAAGGGAACGAAGGGGGTAGTTTTATAAGTGAAATATCCGACAAAGAAATCACAACAGATTTGCTGCATTAAATCAAAGGAGATTTTGTTTCCTAAATCGTCAAAGAACCAAATTTTATGAAAGATTTTCTTTAAATCTCGTGAATTCCGGAAATCAATCATAACCACGTCATCAGTTAAAACGATACCATATTACTCGTTTCACTCTTTCGTGATAGCTTCACTCGTACGCTTCACATTAATGAAATGTTTTATCTATACCTCTCAATAATGATAAGACTCAATTATCATCTCATATTCGTCATGAAAACATTTCTATTGTTATTTATGACAACCTCTACCAAATTTCGGGGACGAAATTTTTTTTAACGGGTGGGTACTGTAACGACCCGGAAATTTCCGACCAAATTTAAACTTTAATCTTTATAGGTTTCCGACACGATAAGCAAAATCTGTAATGTTGAGTCTATAAAGTTTGAAATTCATATTTGGATAATCAGTTACCCTTTTACCATGCCTGACGATTCACGAACATTTGTTTTAAAAAAAAAAATATGTAAATATATATATATATATATATATATATATAATTATATATACATAATTTTTGGAATTAATACCTCTGATAAATTAGAGTTAATTATATAATAAATAGAGTGATTAAGTTATAAATATACTTATGATAGTATTATTTATATATGAGATTATTTTTGATACCAATAACTACTATAAATAAATATAAATAAAATCACGTATTCCATTTTATACCCTAATCTGTTGCATAACATGGAACTGTTGTAAATTTGATCTCCTGTCTAATCTGAAGGATATGTGAATCTTAAATTGTACAATTTTCAATTTAAATCATTATCAACTTTTAAAGTTTTTGTTCTATTCTCCTTGTCTGGATGAGGATGCTGTCAAACACCAACTTGTACACAAATTGATTAGTTTTTTTTTTTTTTTTTTTTTTTTTTTTTTTTTTTTTTATGTTAAGTAATTCATAAAAGCTTTCAACACCATTCACACAATGAACACACTTATAAACACAAGTATGCACACAACCACGATATCCAATTTTTTTTTTATCATCAACTTGGTACTTCTTTTCCTTTCCTGTTGTCAAGAACCACCATTACCACTATCACCATGAGAATCACGACAACCATAAATCACCAACAAAACAAACACCACAAACCCTCAACCACGAGTTACTACCTTCACCTTCTTTCCCTTCTATGTCCAATCGACCCTCTTCTCCATCACCAGTACCGTTCACCATCTCCCACCACGGCAACCGTCACCTGCCACCACCACCTCAACCACACGACCACAATGTCAATCCGTTTGCTCACTATTTTTGTTTGTCTAATCGTGATTAACTCCAACCCACAAGAAAACCCATGTTTAACCATACCCAATGAACCTAGCAAACAAACTCCAACTTAATCAAATAAGTTGTAAAGATATTCTCTATATAACCACCTAGCTTCTTCTCGTTCTTTGACACTCGCCAAACCCCACCATCATACTAAACTGTCACCACTGTTCGGTTTCATCTATATTTTGTTACCATCGATAACCCACCTCTTCTATCACTTCAACCTTAACCCCATATGATGCCTCTTTTTCTAATGGGTTTTATTTTCATTGTCACCCAAACTATCGAATACCAAGGACCACTCTAAACCACCATCTATAGCCATCGTTCCCTGTAAACTGTTTTTCTTTAATCTTCTGTTCGACAATAGCAAACCAATGTTGAAGGAGGGCTGCTGTTTTACTAATTCCCGTTTCGATCACCACCCATCATCACTTCCTGCTCAATCACAAATCACCACCATTAAACCGACAATCATGAAACTCCCGTTTTCTTCTTTTGTTCCTCTTTTAATGAAACTCACAACCACCATCTCTAATCTCCAATACTTTCGATACCTCACCATATTAATTGATTCCATATTCAACCACCATAAGCAACAACTCGTTCCATCACCTTTATGCTCGGAACCCATTTATAAATTGTTCACCATCGCTGCTCCATATTTCTGTTTTAAACGAGTCAGTCATCATCTATTTCGTTCTCCTCTTACATCTCCCTCTCCCTCGTTAATAAACCTTTTCTTTTAAACCAAACCCCACCGAAAACTAGCTAATCAATTGGAATACTTGAGAATTATATAATGTATTATTAAATTTTCAAATAATAAACAAGTGGGACAAAGTTGTTGTTATGGCCGACAATGGAGTTTGTATCTAGGACGTGTCATTCTTTTTATTTGAGAAAGCATATGTAAACCAAATACCACTTCCAGCTGTTAATTCACAAGAGTTATAACAGGAGTTGGACTTGATTAATTTGTGTTCTTGGGCTTATCATCTAAATGGGCCGTCGAATTTGATTGTTAGAAAAGTGGCGTTCCATATTATTTTTGGCACGAACCATCTGTTTCTTTTAGCCTTGAAGGAATACATGAAGTTAAGGGGATGATGATAATAAAACACGATGATAATGATTTGATGATATTAGGAATGATGCTAGATGAAAGTGTTTGTGGTATGAGGTTGGAGTATTAATCAAATGATTTGATGTTGTCTTTTGAAGAAAATAGAAACAGAATAGTACGGATTAAAAATAAATAAGTTGTGATAATAAACAGAAAATAAGAGATAGATCAATGGTTTAAGGGGTGTGTGGGTGAACGGGAGGTCATGGGTTCGAGTCTCATACTTGGAAATTCTTTTTGCAAACTAGTCTTCAAGGTAGTCTTATTTTTAAACCTCACTATTATTAATATCATTGTTATTATTATTAATTGCAATTAATATTATTATTATTATTATTATTATTATTATTATTATTACTAATATTATTAATAGAATCATTAATATTATTATCATTATTATAATTATTAGTATTAACATTATTATTATTTTTATCATTATTTATATTATTTTAGTATTATTATAACTTTTATTTTAAAACAAGTAATATTATGTAAAATATACTCAATACATACAAAATGACTATATTAATAATTTAATGAAAACATATAAGTTAAACAATGATAGCACTAATGAATACATATATAATTTGCTCAATTACAAATATACGTGTTGATATATATAATTGATATAGGTTCGTGAATCGAAGGCCAACCTTATAAGTTATCAATGGTGTTATATGTATTTTTACTACAAAATACATTAGGTGAGTATATAGTCCCACTTTTAAACTCTAAATATTTCGGGATGAGAATACATGTATTTTATGTTTTACGTTATGGACACAAGTAACTGAAAATATATTCTACGTTGAGTTGTACCACTGGCATATTTCCCTGTAGCTTGGTAACTAATATTTACAGCGGTATTGTAAACGCGAATCCTGTTGATAGATCTATCGGGCCTGACAACCCCAACCGGACTGGACGACCAGTATTCAACGGTTGCACAGTACTTCGTTTCATGACTACACTTGGTACGGTGTAGTAAGATTTCATAATAAAGGGAATATGCGACGTGATTAAATGTTAAGTATGGTTACCAAGTGCTCAACCACTTAGAATATTTTTATTAAAATGTTTACATATGAAATCTTGTGGTCCATTGTTATAACGCTGCTAGCATTAAACCTATATATCTCACCAACTTTATGTTGACTTTTTAAAGCATGTTATTCTCAGGTACGAATTAAGTCTTCCGCTGTGCATTAGCTCATATTAAGGACATTACTTGGAGTCGATCATCGCGATGGGACCAACTGTTGATGATATCGTCCGGGAGGATAAGGACGGGTCTTTACACATTCTTTCGAGTCTTATCCACGTAAGCTGTTTCAGCATATAATACATAGACCGACTCTATTATTCTTCCTTGCATAATTGGATTGCCAACCACCTTCACTCTCTTGAATACGGACACATCTTCTGGTCCAAAGAGCACATAATTTCCTTCTGCTGTCAATTGTGGTACTGACAGTAAATTCTTCTTTAGGCCAGGGATAAGATACACCTTCTCGAGTTGGAGCTTATGAGAGTCGCCTTCATTTGGAATTATTGTCTTTCCAATGTGAGAAATAGACAACCTTGAATTGTTGGCTGTCAACACGACTCTCTTTCCTTTGTAATCCTCTATTTCTTGGAGCTTCATCCCATCGTTGGTCATATGATTTGAGCACCCATAATCGATGATCCAATCATCTTTGTAGTTTATTGTTGACTTTAAGGTTGCTGCAAGAGCTTGATCATCCATGCCAGCTTCAACAGAAAATCCAGCTTCTGCATCCCATGTTTCCTCATTAATGGTTGCTTCGAATGTGACCTCTTTCTTCTCATCTCTTGCGGCGGCCACATTTTCTTCGAAAGTTCGCCTTCTGAGGAATCTACAATCTCGAGCAAAATGACCTTTCTTGCCACAATTGAAGCATTCACCATTCTTTCTCTTATCATTTTCCCCGTATTGTTGGCGATGATCTCTTCTTCCTTGTTGAGCTCCCCCTGAAGCGTTGCCTTTTGATTTTGGGTGACCCTTCCACCCATATGTCTTACTTTCTTTCATCGCCTTTTGTCTTCGAGATGTTGTTTTCTTCTTATTGGTGAAGAATGCATCTTCTCCGTCTTTTATGGTTACTTCATTCATCTGCTTGGCTAATGCCTCTTGGTTAGCCAATAAATTCTCCAACTCTATTAATGATGGTTGAGTAGGCCATCCTCTCACAGCGGCTATAAATCCATTATACTCGGATCTTAAGCCCTGGATGATAATTCTCTTCATCCTTGCATCACTCACTTTCTCTTCAGGAGCAAGTTGAGATATCTCACGTCAAATAGATTTCACCTTGGTGAAATACTGAGAAATGGACAGACTTCCTTGTGAGATACCCGCGAGCTCATTTTTCAAGAGCTGGAGGCGTGCTTCATTCTTCTTTGAAAATAATTTTTCAAAAGTTTTCCAAGCTGCCTTTGGTGTTTTCTCGTCACGGATGTGCTCCAATAGATCCTCCTCGATTGTAGTCTTCAATATAAATAAAGCCTTCCCGGCCTTGATGTTTCATTTTCTCAAGGCTTCGGCATTTTCTTTCGGTGGAGGCGTTGTGTCACTGCCAGCAACTATTTCCCATAAATCCTGTCCTTGTAGGTAGGATTCTATGCAAGTCCGCCAATAACCATAGTTGTGGTTATTGAGACTCTTGATTCCACTGCTCGTACTTGCAAGATCTGCCATCATGACGTCCAACGTCCAATAAACTTGGTCCCAGACCAATGAGCTTTCACAGTTCCTAACTGTGCTCCGACAGAATCTCCCTTAGAGCCTTGGTGAAAACAAGTCGATGTAAACGTCCAACGTTTACCGATGAGTACCTCCACTAGCAATGGTCCCGAACGACCCGCTCTGATACCAATTGTTGGAAGCTTCGACGAGCCCAACACACCCACTATAGAGGACCTAGACTATACTAGACGCACTACACCAACACTTTGACGTTGGTTAGCCTTTAATTGTATAAATCCTTAGTGCACAATGTACTTAGGCGACAGTGTCGACCATATATCTTTAGGTGGTATAACCGACCATGTATTACTTAGGCGGCAGAGCCGACCATATAATAAAAACAACAAAAGTGCACTAAGAACTTAAACACAAACTAAGACTTGATCGGGAAACTTAACAAAAAAAAACACTTATATTAAATTACAATTACAATATTACTTACAAGCTTTTTCTTCTCTACTTTCGCTAACTCACACTCTTCTTCTCTTCTTCACAACTCACTTCTTATTTCACTCTCACAACTTACTCACAAATGAAGTCACCACCCATATTTATACTACTCCATGGAAAGTTCTACACACTAGATATTTCCATGGATAAATATCCACATAAAAATATCTAGATTTTTCTTTTACATTTTATCTTCTAGATTTTTCTTTTTCATTTTAATATCTAGATATTTTTCATATACATATTAATATCTAGATATTTTACCCATATACATTTACTACTTCCATTTTATTCTAAATTTGCATTGTATTTTAACATATGCATATACACCCTTATATATAAATGATTCTTGCATATCTTATACGCATACACAACACAAAACAAAGAGATATGATTGAGAAACTAGAAATATGGATGAAAGTATTCAAGGTTGGGTTTGAGTTTGTGATGGGATTCTTTGGAGCAATGAAGTTTGCAATTCATCAAACAAATCAAAAAAAACATCTCTTACACTCCTACAACCCCTTACATTGGTATTCTTCCTTGAGAATTTTTGTGGGTTTTGATCTCTTATTTCTCTTTTTGTTGGATTATTTTATTATTTTCTTGTTAAAAAATTTGGATAACTTTTTTGTGTAGTCAAAGTACTTCTCATATACGAAATTGTAATGTCAATGGATTGTTATTATGGATATAGGAGATAGGAGATAGGAGATATATAAAGAACAAAAGTTAGAGAGACGAAGAGTGACATATGAGTTTTGTACATTCTCATAAGTCACTATGTTGTATGTTATTTTCTTATGAAGATTTGGCAACTAAAGTGCTGCTCTAATGTTGGTGTTGCAACTTTTAACCCCCTCTTGGTTACCATGTATTGTAAATTGAAAAAGGTGTAATAGGTAAATTAGATTATATAAACAGTTATGACCGATGAATTACCTCCTCTTGGCATTTGTTTGTAGTAAAGGAGATGATTTAAACAATTAAGTCAGGTAAATAACAATTGGGCATTTGGTCTTGTGGTATGATTCTCGCTTAGGGTGCGAGAGGTCCCGAGTTCAATTCTCGGAATGCCCCTACAATTATTTTTTCTCCTGCTATTTTAACGTACATTTTATGGTCAACAAACGCTGGTTTCGTTTAACTTCATCATAAAACTTATAAACGTGGGCAAAAACATTATGTATGATCATTAACTGATTCCCATGTATAGAAAGTTTTGACAGCCAAGTGCAGCGCATTTTAAATGGTCTTTGTACATATTATATTATATTTATATTTCTACTTTAATTTAAATGGTGAAATGGTGAAATGGTGATGGGGATTAAATTAATGGTGATGGAACAAAAGAAATCTTATGGGCAGGGGTGGGCAAAAACTACTAAATCAATGCGACAATGCACCACCTGCTAATAAGAATACAACACCAAAAATTCTAGCACTTGTATATCCACTTCCCATATGGTATGAACCATCTAGGTTTCTAAGGTTTGGTTATGAAACAAGTGATTTCAACGGTGTAATCTGCTTCTGTTAACTCGATCACAGGCACACAAAAAAGAAATACTAATTAGGGGAATAATACCATACTGTTATAATTCAGTAGGCTTATAACTAATTTTGACTTAAGCCTATACAATCCTTAAATATGAGAGAGTAGTAATGGAAGAGAGAGATAATATATTTCTTATATGTAAGAAAATGGTGTGTATATGTGTGTTCATTATCCACATATATATAGTACAAATTTTACTATCCATATTTGACTAATTACCATCCATATTTTACTACTAAATTTACAACACTCCCCCTTGGATGGTAATTTTTTTTTTTAAAATAGCAATTAATACTGCCTCGTTAAAAACCTTGCTAAAGAAAACCTAGTGGGATAAAACTTTAGCTAAGGGAAAAAGAGTGCAGCATAGAGTTGACTCCCCCTCAAGTAGACAACGCTGAGTCGTCACATCTTTTGAACTTGCCTCATGCCAATATTGTGAACGTATGTTTTGAAAACAGCGATTGACAGTGCTTTGGTATAAAGATCAGCAGAGTTGTTGTATGAACGTATCTCATTTTAATCTGGTTGTCTTTTACGAGATCTTGAGTATATGAGAAGAATCTGAGGTTTTCATCTGAAACTGTATCATCTAAATCTTTTATGTACAAGTTTAGCCCCTGTGATTTGTCTACAATCTCCTTCATGGTTTGTTCAAACCCTTGTTTCAATTCCTATTCCCTTGTAGTCTTTTCTGAGCCTTACCAATATACCATTCTTTTCCATCAAACTTATGACCGTTAAGACCGTTTATAGCTTTAGCGCCTCGTCAGCATTTATATTTTGTTCTGTCATTTTTGATACTCTTCTTTCATTTGTATTATGTAAGCTGTATTATCTTCATAGATAGTTGTTACGCTTTTATAGCGTTCTAGTCCACAAGAATCAATAATGATTTGTATCATTGATCTTAACTAAAATCATTCCCAAGTAGCTTCATGTAATGCAATCACTTCTGCATGATTTGATGATGTTGCAACAAGTGTTTGTTTTGAGAACGTCATGATATTGCGGTGCCTCCATTTAGGAATACATATCCAGTTTGAGATTTAGCTTTATGTAGATCGGATAAATAATCTGCATCTGTATAACCAAACAAATCTTGTTTCGAGTTGTTAGAATAAAATAATTATAAATCAGTAGTTCCCCCAAGGTATCAAACTATTTGTTTGATCCCATTCCAATGTCTTTTGGTAGGGGCTGAGCTGAACCTTGTCAACAAATTAACTGCAAAAAAAATGTCAGATCTTGTATAATCTATAAGATACATAAGAACCTCAATTGCACTAAAATATAGAACTTCCGATCTGTTAAAATTTTCATGATCTTCGCAGGGATGAAATAGATCAGTGTCAATATTGAGTGATCTAACAACAATGAGTTTGTCTTTAAAAAAAAAATGTTTTAAAATCTTTTCGGTATAAGTTGTTTGATGTACAAGTAAACCATTAGGCATATGCTCAATTTGCAATCCAAGGTAATACTTGGTTTTTTCAAGATCTTTCATTTCAAAATAATTCTTTAGAAGTTGAATGATTTCATAGATCTCTTTATTTGTTCATATGATGTTAAGAACATTGACATAAACAACTACGATCTCATATCCGAACATTGTTTTTATAAAACATACGTGCAAAATAAGTTTATATTTATACCCTTTTTTTTTTATCAAGTAGTCATTTAATCGGTTATACCACATACGTCCCGTTTGTATAAACACATTAAGAAATCTTTGTGATTTAATGGAATATATTCCCTTAGGTTTTACATTAGATGCTTATGATACCTTAACCCTTTAGGTATATTCATATATATCACTATTAAGTGATCCATACAGATAAGTAAGTAGTAACAACATGTATGAGATGCATTTAAATAACTACCAGGTTGATTAAGTATCTAATAAGTAATTGTATCCATTACAGGAGGATAAGTTTTCCTCCTAATTCATTTATGGTCTTTGTGGGAAATCTTGAGTTACAAGTCTAGTTTTGCCTTGTAACTTCATTTGCACATTTCTTTTCGGATAAAAATTCATTTGTATCCCATACGTTTCACATCTTTAAAAGTGATAACGATTGATCCGAAAACTTTTCTTTTATCGAGCGATTCTAATTCAGCTCTTATTGCTCCTTTCCATTGAGCTCAATCATGTCCATTTTGTATATTCAATGACAGATTTTAGTTCCAGATCATCATCTTTATTCATGATGTCATTGTAACATTATATGAAAATATCTCATAGAGATTTTAGTTTCATTTCGGTTCCATAATATTGCATAATTTATCGCAATTTTAGTATTTACATTTATCAATATCCTCTGCAGAAGGAATATTGATTTGTGGTTCTTCTTGAACACTTTCTCTTACCTCATTATCAGCTGATTTTCTTTTTCGAGGATTTTTATCTTCGGAACCAATTGATCTTCCACGTTTGATGCGTGGCAAAGACTCAACAGTGACATTATTGCCAGCTTTTGGAATTTCAGTTCGAGCTGGAGCATTTATCGCTGGTATATATGATTTAGTCACTTTTTTATATCTGTAAATGCATAAAGTAATTAATTTGCAAGTTCTTGCATATGCATTATTTTTTGAACTTTCGTTTCACATTCTTTTGTGCGAGTTCAATATACCTTAATTGATGTTCGCATCATGAAGCATCATTTTATTTTTTATTTTTATTTCTCCCCCTAATCTAGGGAACAATGTTTTATTAAAATGACAATCAGCAAAACGTGCTGTAAAAACATCACCCATCATGGGTTCAATATATCTTATGATTGAAGATGTTTTATATCCAAAATATATTATCATCTTTCTTTGAAGAACCATTTTATTGTGTTGTGGTGATACAATTGGAACATACACTGCACAACCAATGTTTTAAGGTAGAAAATATTTGGCTCTTGGCCAAAATCAAGTATTAAGTGAAAATATTTACGACTTCCACATGGTATAATGCGAATTAATGTCGCAACATGTAAATTTACATGTCCACATATAAATATCGAGAGTTTTGTACTCATTATCAATTGTCTAGTTATTAGCTGCAAGAGTTTATCTATTGATTCAGCTAAACCAATTTTGTGTATGCACATGAGCAACTGGATGTTCAACAACAATCCCTGTAGATATATAATGATCATTAAATGCTTGAGATGTTAACTCACCGGTATTATCAAGTCTCATCCTTTTAATGGTGTAATCAGAATAATGTGTTCTCAATTTAATAATTTGTGCAAGAAACTTTGCAAATGCCATATTACGGCTTGATAACATACAAATATGAGACCATCCGCTAGATGCGTCTATTAGAACCATGAAATATCAAAATGGTTCACATGATGGATGAATTGGTTCATATATCTTACCTTGAATTCTTTCAAGAAACATTTGTGATTCTTTTTCACAATATACTTTTCATTAATAATCATATGTGCTTTCCATTAATCACCATATGTGTTTTTTTTTTTTTTATAAATCACCATATGTGTTTTTTTTTTTTTTATCATATATCCTTTTCACCATATACGCTTTTAATCATATGCGCTGTGTTTTTCACCATATGCGCTTTTAATCATATGCGATTTTCATCATATGCGTTGTGCTTTTCATCATATTCGCTTTTTATCATATGCGCTTATCATATGCGATGCGCTTTTTATCATATGCGTTTTTTTATGTGAATAGTAAATTAATTAATTTCGTTTTACTATTCATATGAATTAATTTAGATTTACTATTTTGTTAATTGAGTAATATATATACATCATATACTTGTGACTCCGAAGGCTCAAATGAATTTGACCATATAGTTATATGTTGTACATTGCACATTAATTTTCAGTAGAAGCTTTAGATGCATATTTTTTATTGATGAACTATTTGTTTCATATCTAGCTTAGGCAATTATTGTGAACATTTGGTCCCTATAAGAGATTAAGAGCATTTATCTTTTAGACTTTTAGTTGATTTGTACTTGTCACAATTAGGGATAGCACCCGCGGGTCCTTGATGCGGATTCATTGGATCCATCACCCGTACCATTTCAGAATATATACTAACTTAAAATCCATGCCTCCTCTTGTTTTGGTTCGTGGCCATCCAAGGTTTATAAATTTTTTTTTTTTTTTTTAGGAGAGAAGAAATATTGATATTGATATTTCAAGAGAAATGATGCACCTTAAATGGTTACCATACATGTCTATTTATAGTATAAAATATTACTATGCAAGAAATATAATAATAATAAAATTAACATCCAATCTAGATATTTTATAACACAATCTAAATATTTTATAACAATCTAGATATTTTATAAAATATCTATGAAAGGAGTTTTGGTACTTGAGATAACGAACCTTACACATTTGAGGGTATATTTAAGTAGTTGCATATTTTGTTTTCTTAAGTAGTAGTCACACATATTTTAATTCTATAGCCACAGTCAACAACTGAGAATGAGATATGGAGTGTCAATATGTCTGGGTGTCAATGTGTCATATGGGTTTGGCTAAAAATGGACAATTTTTGGAATTGTTTAGTTTAGATATTATATATAATGAATTCTTTTCCAACTATTTTAGTACGCTACTATCTTTAGGTAACTTTTTTGATACTTGTATTAGTTGTATAAGTACAATGATATAAAAGTCTGTATTATTAACATATAGTCTAAGTAGTCGTAAAGCATCATTACTATTATTTTGTTAGTTGTTGGTTCAATAATCAGCATTGCCACCAAACCCTTTTTTTTATAACTTATAAATATGTTTTGATTGGAGGTTAGTGGACTAATAGTAACTAAATAATATATGTAAACCCCACTTGTATCAACTTTTTGTTTAACTTCAACATACAAAACGATCATCTTGCATCTTTATTAACTTTATACATCACTTTGGCATTATGGCCATTTTGATGCACACTCTTAAAAAAAATAATTTTTTTTTTTTTAAGTTTTATTATTCAACTTCCTTTTTTCAACGGTCACGTTTTTAACAAAACATTTGACAAGTTTGGAAAAAAAAAAATTACTTTGCTTTCCCCATTTCTGTAAAACTCATTTAAACACTTTCTTTGTTTTAAAAAAAAATCACTTGACCAATTTTTTAATTCTTTCACAACACCCGATATCGTGATCGTGACCTTTCACCAAAGCAAGAGATATTTTTGATAAACTAAACACTGACTCGTGTTTGGAATTGTCGGCCACAATAAAAATTCATTTGATAAAAGTATATATTTTTTTTTTAGTTATAGAAGGAGACCACTTCATTTTCAATACTTCATTTTTGACAAAAAAACTATTCTATTTTACCATCCCTTTTTTTCTTACTTTAACTTTTAAGATATACTTTTAATAAAAATACAAACTACTTTTTCTTATTTTAACTTTTAAGATTTACTTTTAATAAAAATATAAACTACTTTTTGTATTTTAACTTTTAAGATTTACTTTTAATAAAAGTACAAACTACTTTTTTATTTTAACTTTTAAAATTATAAATTTAAGAATAAACATTAGTATGCATGAAATAAATAATGATTAATTGCATAAGTAATCATAAATGTTAGATAACATATAAAGACCCCGTCGTATTCGTATTGATCGGAATTAATCTCGACCCATGGTACCGTGTTGTCAAATGACGTGTTGCGTACATAAAGTACCGTGTTGTCAAATGACATGTTGCGTACAATCATGAGGTCTTATTAACATAAATATAAATGTTAGTGAAGTTAATAAGAGTTAGATTACAGAAAATATAATTCAGGCGGTATAACCGGCCATATATAACTTAAATAACATAAATATAAATGTTAGTGAAGTTAATAAAAGTTAGTAAACATAAATGATAGTTAGGCGACAGTGTCGACCATATATAATTTAGGTGGCAGAGCCAACCATATAATAAGAACAATACAAATGCACTAAGAACTTAATAAAAATTAGTAGTTCAAAATGTTAGTAGTCCAAAATTTGATATGTCCGAGTCTGAAAAACCTTAATAATTTCATACCTTGATTAGTGACTCGTGATCGTTTGAGATATCCTTTGATTACACTAAGCTCTTCGTGCTGATAACGTGTTATAATTCAGTAGGCTTATAACTAATTTTGACCTAAGCCTATACAATCCTTAAATATGAGAGAGTAGTAATGGAAGAGAGAGAGAATATATTTCTTATATGTAAGAAAATGGTGTGTATATGTATGTTCATTATCCACATATATATAGTACAAATTTTACTATCCATATTTGACTAATTACCATCCATATTTTACTACTAAATTTACAACACATACCACTTATTCACAAAAACAGAAAATGAAACACTTATTCACAAACTAATTTCATGGTACAGAACAAGGTTACACTAGTACCCTGTTTATTGACGACATTCTCCGTAAAAAGGAAGAGAAACAGAATGGAAAGACATCTTACTACAACATACACACGTATTATAATTTCTATATATAAAGAGTATATATATATATATATATGCGCAAAAACAATACGATAAAATACAATACAACAACAGGATTTTCGAAAAATCTTAAATACTCACATGGCGTATACTATCTCCCCGCTGCTATCAATATCAAGGTCTGCATCACTCTCGAGATCCTCATCCATGTCATCGTCAATGTCAAGGCTACCAGTAAGATACTGATTCAAACTGTTGAAACCAACAGGAGGGATGGTAGCTTCCGCAATTATCTGCATGATTTCGTCAACACTCTGAGTCGGTTGATCCGGACCCCCAAACTGGTCCATTGCGTTGTCTTTTGTTAGTTCTGATGGCAGGTTCCTTACAAACCATTCATGGTTTTTTATCTCATCCATGGTTATCCGCTGTAGAAATTAAAGAAATTATTGTCAATTTTTTATAATTAATTAATAAACCAAGAGAAGGAAGTCATAGTCATAGTACAATATAATAATAAAGCCAAATTTGATACCTTAGCAGGATCAGCAACAAATATTCTGGAGATCAAATGGCGGCACTCAGCAGATATATGGACATAGGCTGGGATTGAATATTGGACATTTAGAATTCGCTGCAAAAAGTCAAACAAGCTACCCCTTGAGTCAACTATGATATAGGATTGCCCATGTGTCACACAATGCACATACAGGTGGCAATTTCCATGCCCATTAACTTTCAAAAGTGTCAACTTAGGCGGCCTTATATCTCAAACAGGACAATTAACGACATTCAGCTTAAATGCATGTGTGTCAACTTATGCATATAACCTTCTGAACTGTTTTATTATGACTGTAAATATGATGTATTTTTTATCATATGTAAAGGTGTAAAACAAAACTCTATTCACCTTTAGCTGAATAGACTACAGAGACGACATATGTTACCTGTATGGTCTTGCGAAAATTCTTAGGCTCCTCGGGATCCTCAAAAGGATAAGCTCCCACAAGCATTACATATAACGTAACACCACAAGACCACACATCTGCAATCTGAATTCATAAAAAAAAACTACAAAATCACCAACTGTACAAAGGATTTATATATAGTATGATTAACGCAAAGGCAGAAACAGGTTTATCAGTTTATGTATATCATACAAGAGATAAATAGAAGAAATGAATGCTTGTACCTTGCCATCATATTCTTTCTTAAGCAATACTTCAGGCGCAATATATGCAGGGGTTCCAACAGTAGATTTCGGTTGTGAATGCAGCACAGAGGACTAGTCAATAATAAAAAAAATTTAAAGATTAAACGCAACTTCTAAGTCTGTATAGAATTAACATAAATTGATTAAAGATCACACAAACAAATAGAAAGATATCATGCATTGTACCTTGGAGTACCCAAAATCACAAATTTTGAGCCGAGGAGCCGGGCTGCCATCTAGTAGTGTGTTCTCCAGTTTCAAGTCACGATGGCATACTTGCTGCATTGTACAGAAAGCACACAAAGTTCATCACTATCAAACCTACAAACTAATACTCACAAATATGGAACAGCACAGAGGCCTAGAAGGACAGACAAGATTGGTCGAAGATCATTCTTATAGGGCCTGACATGACTTATCTACACACACTGATATCATCTATCAACAAATTTGTTTATGGAATAATAATTCGTGTAACCAATTCCTCAAATAATTTAGTGATATAACTTTTAATGAAGGGTCATTTGTGTATATATAAACAGCTGAAGGTTAACATATATATCATAGAACAATATTAGCTTGTTAATGACAAGGGCATGTTCTTTCACATAAAATTATGAAATTTTGATTACATTTTTTTGAACATATAAAACAAACAAGTAGACCATAAAAATAAAAGTGTAGCACATTACAGGACTTGATTTTAATAGACAGAGTTAATCAATACCATATTATGGCAGTAGCTGACTCCAGATATAAGCTGCTGAAAGAAGAAACGGGCCTGAAACACATTAAATATAATCAATCATGGACACGTAATAGAAACAAAACAACAAATAATATATGAAATGAATGCATTACGAACAAACCTCGTCTTCTGGAAACCGACCAGCATTACATATCCGCTCAAACAACTCTCCTCCAGATGCATATTCCATAACAATTGCCAGATGTGTCGGTGTTAAAATGACCTGAAGATGAAGTTAAACCACAAAATTTAACAAACCTAGATATAAGTATTTAAATAGAACTTCACGAGTTCATAATATAGCCACAACTTCAAAAGAGTATCTTTGAGTTCAAACAAACCTCTTTGAATCTGACAATATTAGGATGCCTCAGTGATCTGTGGTTGATAATCTCCCTTTGTACATTTTCATCTATCTGTTGAAATTCATGACAAGAAATACGGAAAAACAATTAGAAAGATGAGATGAACTTACAGAAGTAGTATCTACTACCGCTACTTACAAATCTATTCAGTTGAGTCCTGATACCATTTTCAATCATAAGTTATGTATGTTGTTTTCGACTTCACTGTATACAGTCTTAAGTCCCATAATCATCATTCCAACCCTCATTATTAGCCATGTTTTACCTATATGATCAATCTTATAACCCATGTTACATCATCAACACCAGTTTCAATTTATAACCTTGTGTTGTAGCTCATGTGGTAGTGGTCTGCCTGTCTTAACGAGAGGTCATGAGTTCGACTCCTGTGGGGTGAAGCATTGCACACTAGGTTGCCCCTTTACCCTTGAATTCCACCCAAGGGTGCTTTTCGCACATCGCGTTGCGGGGGCAGTTGGGGAAAGGGGTTTTACCACCCATGCCCTTGGATTGGGCCGGGTTTTCTCCTGGGCAGCAGTTGGGGGCGGGTTGTGCAACTGCGGGAGATGAACGCGTGGGTGGTTAAGTCCCCTGGGTGATCCCGTAACATCAGTTTCAATACAACAATGAACAAAAGAAACCTCATTTCCGTGCTCATTTTCAATATCAGTCACTAAAATCAACCAGTTTCAATTCAATTCAATTCAATTTATTACAGTATAGTACATAATTGTTACATAATAAACATAAAAATACAGTAGAAATTAAGTACTAACCTTCTCACCTCTCTCGATATATTTGACAGCAACAAGTTCATTGGTCTGTTTATCTCTCATCAATCTAGCAACACCAAAATTACCCGCACCGATATCTTTAACAAGCTCATACCGATCACTATCATGCATAATAGGCAAATCCATGCCTGGACCCACCGTAAGCGCAGATCGATCCATCGCAAGTTTAATTTAAAACCCTAGAAATACTAGCACTGTAAATCTAACCAGCTCACATTACAAATTACTACAATCATACACGTAATCAACAATAAAAGTTGATCGAATTCATCTAAATCAAACAGTTGGCGACACACCGATCACATATAAGATCGCAGACATAGATGTAGATAGAGATGAAATAGGGAAAGTGTGAGGTCACAAAACCCGTGAAGGTTTTAAAGTGAGGGGAAAAAAATAGGGTTTAAATAAAATAATAACGATGGATGAAATCTAGGTGGTAGTGATGACGATAATTGGTGACAACAAGGCTTTGCTTTTTGTTGCGGGTGTTTAATTAGATGCAAAAAAATTAAAGATTTTAAGATAATTAAAGATTTCCAAGTAAAAAGAGAAAGGGAAAAAAGATAGTAAAAGAAAAAAACATATGAATAATAATTAAAGGCATGATATGTACAAAATCATTTAAGGGTCTATTTTCAAATTGGTTTTTCGATCATCAAAACGATTTGGGTTGGGTTTTGATTTGAAAAAATATCATTGTTGGTCCACGAACTTTGCAATAGAAATCATGATAGTCCATTAACTTTAAATTCATCACCGTTGGTCCCAAGTTTTTATAATTCATCCTGTCTGGTCTCAAGGTTTGACACTGTTAATTTCACTCAGGTAAATACAGACACGTGATTTGCACACTATGTCCTTGTTCGTCTTTTCAACTTGTGATCGGCAAATTAACTAACCCCAAATACTCCGTAACACATTAATTAAGATTTACCCAGCCCAATATTTTCTACAATCCCACGTAAATTTTTTCACGAGTTTGAATGTTTCAGAATCACGTTCAACAACCCTAAACCCTAACACAATCTTCATTACGTTTTTACAATCTACTGCTACTATGGCTTCATCATACACAATAAGAATTGAAGGAGAAGATCTTGATTAGCAACTGTGATTGATTAGCAACTGTCTTTTTTTATTTATGAACCTTTTATTGGATTATCAGATCAGATGTCTTATAAATCTTGGTGTTATTTTGGATTTTGGCGTTTCTTTATGTTATGAACTTATGAACCTTGGTGTTATTTTGAATTTTGGTATTACTTATTGTTATGAATTCTGAATGTTATTTTGATTAGGGATGTTATGAATTCTGGAAGTTATTTTAATTATGAATGTTTATTGACTTTTTTGACTGTTTTAAATGCTTACTAGTCTGTTTAATATATACACTATATTGTGATTTTTATTTTTTTTTTATTTTTTTTTTACTATTTTGACTATTTTTGACTTTTTTATTATTATTATTATTCTGGATTGTTTTGTTGGTGAAAGTGCATTTTTTTGTTTTATGTTTTTGTCATTAGCATAGCACAACTTAATTAATGTTTGATTATGGATGTTTATTGAATTTTGTGACTGTTTTTTTGAGAGCATAAATGATTGTTTATATACACTCTTTTATGTTTTTTTTTTTTTTTTTTTTTACTATTTTGACTATGTTTGACTTTTTTTTTTTAATTCTGGATTGTTTTGTTGGTGAAAGTGCATTTTTTTGTTTTATGTTTTTGTCATTAGCATAGCACAACTTAATTAATGTTTGATTATGGATGTTTATTGAATTTTGTGACTTTTTTTGAGAGCATAAACGATTGTTTACATACAATGTTTTATATTTTTTTTTTTTTTTTTTTTTTTTTTTGTGGACTATGTTTGACCCTTTTTTTTATTTGAGATGTAAGAATATGGATGACTGTTTTTGTTCTTCAATTTTGACTGCATATTGTAGTGTATATTGATCTAGGATTTAGACTGCAGTTTGCAAAAGATTGACAGTCAGTCTAGTTTAATAAGTGACTGCATAAGTGACTGTTTTTGAACCCAAAGCTTGACTGCATAATTGACTCTATATCAAATAACAAACCACTGTTTATAAACTTGAATTAAAATCCATTATCCATTATGAAAAGAAAAAGATAGTACTGATCATATGTATATGTATATTTTAATTGCTAAAGCCCAAAAACTGAAGTTATGCGAAGAATATTTAAAGGACTTTCCATATCCGCTAAAAGTTAAGATAGCGGTAATGTGGCGCATTAATAAAAGATCGCGGATTATATCCGCTAAACTAGCGCGGATAATTAGACAATCCGCACATCGCGAATATTCTGGAAAACTATAAATAGAGAGTTTGGCCTCTCATTTATAGGTTGTTGATTCTTTGCCATTTGCCCAGACCTTTGTAATTTTCACTTGTGACTTTGCCCAAGGAATTTTTACATCGTTAGCTGTTCAAAAAAAAAACATCGAGTTAAGGTGAATCATGCTAATTAACAATCAAGACCGGGTCGGGGTGGTTGATCACTTGATTGATAAAGTGAAAGACGATCACCAGGGCCCAAAATAATCATCAAACATCTCATTCACCATCTTAATATCATTGCACTCGATCCTTAATTAAGTACCTTTTAATCTAGGATTGATCAAGTACAATTACAACGGGTATGCCCGAGGAGATGTTTTTGGTGAACATCTAAAAACACTTTCATAATGACAAATATAATGATCACAAAACAAATGACCAAAGCCTAAGAAAAAAATAGAAAATTAATGAACATCCTAAGACCACATCATAATGTGTGTGGCTATTGACAAAAGGACTATACATGAAATAAACACCTCTATGCATAGACAAATACATGTAAACCATAACACAATGATGCTTTGTGCAGCTTCTAAAACTTGTGCCAATATTTGTGTCCTCAAGTCTTGTATTCCATATGTTAGAAGCAAGATCCAAATCTAACACTTCAACTGGCCCTTTTTTTGCAACATAGAATTGGCTAAAGTACTAGGTTTCAAACCCTCTTTTAGTACCAGAAACCTGAACAGAAAGAGTTACCAACACCATATATTTCAGAAACAAACACAAACTGGATCAAAGATAACATTACAATTAACAAACAAAAGACAATATTTCAAATTGGATCAAAACGGGATGCATTCATTCAAGTTCAATCTAATACAAATCACTGAATTACATTATACTAAAACATTCAACCAAAACATTACTAACACACACAATCAATTCTCCTACATTATTACATATAAAGCAAAAACAACCCAACTTAAAACTAATATAGGTGGGTCTAACCAACCTAAAAATCAGCAATTAGACCACTTTACAACAAGAAAACACAAATCAAACAATGAACTGAATCGGACAATACGCAGTTAACGAATTTATAAAAAGTTGAATTTTACCTTAAGCGGACAAGCATAGTAACGACACTCTGGATTTCGTGATGTCAAGAACATAAATGCAATCTTCGGTACTCTTGCAAACGGATACTTACTCACTTGTGGCTCAAAAGAAGCTCTCCAAAATAGCTCTTTATCACTCATTGTGTGCAACTGTAGTATGAGATTTTATATGTGTGCTTGTAGGTTTATAGCTCATCAAGTCATTTGGGAAGCTTCTAGCACCCTGAAATATCAAAATCACAGCAAAAAGTTCAAGGGCCTAAGTACTAACAAAATACCATATGATTTATCGACAATCTAAATTTTACCTTAATGAGTTATGTTAATCGATAATAAAGATGATAAAGAACACTGATTTACGACTAAACCAGCAAAATTCCTTTGATTTTGATAGTTTCAATTGAGAATGAAATTGCTTCAATTTGGGAATTAGGGTTTCCTCACCCGTATTTGATCTGTTGAAATAACGTTTTCACTTAAGTTTTTTAAAGCCAAAAATAAGGGTAAACCATGAGTAAATCGAAAAGACTAAATTGCCCCAAGTGTGCCAATCACGTGCATGATGTAAGGATGAAGAAACTAACGCTGTTAACGTCCTGGGACCAAACGGGATGTTTTATGATAACTTGGGACCAACAGTGATGAATTTAAAGTTAATGGACTATCATGATTTCTAGTACAAAGTTCGTGGACCAACGGTGATATTTTTTCTTTTGATTTAGAAAACCCCAACAGACCTGATGAACGCAATCGGTCGGTTACGTATTGCATCCGTCTGATTATCAGTGCATTCGCACGGTTACGGAAATTCAAGCAAATTTTAAATTTTATTGTGTAACCGTGTGAGTTGGTACTGCATACGTCCGGTTACATGTGTAATCATATATTTCACACACTGTATTCGTACAGTTGCAAAGAGAGGATCCTAATTTTAATATTTTTGTCTAAGTGTTGGTATTTTACGATATCTAATGTTTTGTTTTTAGATTCATTATGTCTGGGACTCAATCATCTGCTAATTCCAACATTGTACAATCTGGTGCAACTGGATCTGGTTCTGGCGGTGGTGCACAAAGAGCTGCTGCTGATAAGCAATCCAAGTCTAAGAGGGTCACTAAGTCACACTCTAATAAGGCCTAGGATCATAACAATGAGCTTCAGGTCGGCAAAAACAACAACATGCTGCCTAATCTGAACAAGACTGAGATGTTAAGTGATTATCACGGGATGATGGACTTTCTCGCTCGTTCTAGAATCTCCAAGGCCATTACTCATGATGTACCATCATATGTGTCTCATCAGAGAGAATTCTAGAAGAATACAAAATTGTCCAAGATTCAAGAGGGTGACCGTCGGGTTGATTTTATTGAGAGTGTGGTTCAGGGAAGATCGGTTATTGTTACTGAGAGTCATTTCAGCATATTATAGGGTTTTAATGACACACCTGATATGAAAAGTAACCTAAACATGGGTCTGGTTAAGGGTTGTTTGAAAGATGTAAGTTTACAGGGGAGATTACGAAGTCAAAGGTGCTGAAGTCATGTTTTGTCCTGTGTTTACATATTTGGCTCATGTTGTGACAACCCGGAAATTTTTGACCAAATTTAAACTTTATCTTTAAATGATTTAACGTTTCCGACACGATAAGCAAAGTCTATGAAGTTGAATCTCAAAATTTTAGAATTGTTTCATTACATTTGACTGCTCTCGACGATTCATGAACAATTATATATATATATATATATATATATATATATATATATATATATATATATATATATATATATATATATATATATATATATATATATATATATATATATATACAAGTAAAAACGACTTTCCTACAGTAAACACTAATTGCTACAGTAAAATGACTTTGCTACAGTAAAACACTATTTGCTACAGTGAAACCGTATTTTGCTACATTGCTACAGTGAAATACAGTAAACACTATTTGCTACATTAAACACTATTTGCTACAGTAAACACTAATTGCTACAGTAAACACTATTTACTACAGTAAATACTATTTGCTACAGTGAACACTATTTGCTACAGTAAAACACTAATTGATGTCGACGAACTAGCAAACAAAAACGGATAAGGCGGCCATGCGATCGCATGGCAAAAACACTGAAAACTCGTGTGATCGCATGAGGTACTGTAGCAGGCCACATACTATAAAAGCTCGATTCATTCCTCCGTATTATTATTTTTTATATTATTATTATTATTATTATTATTATTATTATTATTATTATTATTATTATTATTATTATTATTATTATTATTATTATTACGATTAATATTATTATTATTAATCTCATTATAATATTATTATTAGTGGTATATATACCTAAAATACTACGACGAGGTTATGAGCGTGTCACCTTCAAAATGGGTTTTGAGCGGGATAGAGCTAAGAAAATTATGGGTTATTGCCAAGGAGGTTATGGGTAATGTTCGAGGGTATATTTGTGAATCAAATCTAGTGTTTATCATCTCTGTTGCGTCTACGTACTTTTCTACAATATTGAATCTCAATATTGATACGTAAGTACTCATATTTTATCTTTTATACATTAATTGTGTATCCATGTCTAGTGCTCGAGTATATATATTTATATATGCTTATATGCTAAATTTTGTCGTTAAACAGTTTATAATGAATCACGAATTAAATACATATATTACTGGTAAAAGGTATATGATATACATGTTTTTGGAAAGCTGGCGAAAAATCAATAACTTTTCATTTAGATATCGAATAAATTCGATGAACGGATTAAAAGATATGATCAACTGAATTATGATTGACGTTAATTGAAATTGCTTTTGAATCTGCAATTAAGATTTAAACAACTTGTTTACGAGATTGATAAATTGGATTTTTGAATATTACCAGCCAAGTAAATGAATCCATATATAAGGTACGTCTCGTTTTGTTGAATTATTGTCAAAATTGACTTTTTAAAACGACTTTGGATAACTTTTGTATGTCGATCTCGAGCATTAGGATTGTTATACACTATGACCTGACCTAGTTTGATAGACATTTATTGACCATCATATGTTCTCTAGGTTGAGATCTACGGTTATTTGGTAATCCGAGTTTCGATCACATTTTGGTGAACGGCTTTATATGCTGCTAAGGTGAGTTTCATTGATCCCTTTTTAATTGCTTTTGCAATATATTTTTAGGTTGAGAATACATGCACTTTATTTTAAACGCAATGGATACAAGTACATACTAAATTCTACACTGAGTTTGAACCGAAAATCCCTTAGCTTTGGTAACTAGTAACTGCCAGTTATAAGAACTGGTGGGCGCGAGTAGTAGTATATGGATCCATAGGGCTTGATATCCCCGTCCGAGCTAGAGCACTAGCCTTTTAACGGACGTATGCTATTTGATAAGTGTACACGTTGGTTTGCGTGTATTATTAAGATGATTATACAAAGGGTACAAATTATATATACGTTAAGTTTAGTTACCAGGGTGCTCAATCTTGTAGAATATTTTGATAAACGTTTCTGGATGAAACAACTGAAATCTTATGATCCACCTTTATGTACAGATTATGCAAAACATTAAAACTATGAACTCACCAACCTTTGTGTTGACACTTGTTAGCATGTTTATTCTCAGGTTTCCTAGAAGTCTTTCGCTGTTTGCTTATATGTTAGACAAGCTATGTGCATGGAGTCTTACATGGCATATTTTTCAAGGAAACGTTGCATTCACCAAATCATCACCATGTATTTTATTTTGACTGCATTGTCAACGGAAGTACTATTGTAAACTATTATTTACGGTGATTGTCTATATGTAGAAATCATCATATGTCGAAAACCTTTGATTTAAATATTCATTTATGGTATGCCTTTTCAAAAGAATGCAATGTTTACAAAACGTATCATATAGAGGTCAAATACCTCGCAATGAAATCGATGAATGACGTGTTCGTCCATATGGATTTGGAGCGATCGTCACACATGTGATCTTGCATTGTTTGAGCTCGAGAAGGGAGGGTCATGACGAATTGAAAATTGTCATGCAATCGGTGATGGTTGCGCTGATCTTGCACATTCCTTTCAACTTTTCGGGAATGTTTTTTGATTATATGGTGGAAAACATGAATGTTTTTTGATTATATGGTGGAAAACATGAAGTTCAAATCTGATCCATGCCTTGTCTATCCTCGATTTCTTCAGCTGATAATTGATTCTCAACATGATGGGTTGACTAGGGATCCCGAGGAACTTATTAAGTTACATATCATGATCGACGAGGATGTAAGACGCTTGAGATTCTACAAGGGGAAGGACACACCTCCTAATAGAACATTATTCGGTCATCTGATCAATCCTAACTATGTTGCTCCAGAGAACAAAAAGTGGAGACATGATGACAATGATTCTGATGATGAAGATGTTGCACCGGTTCTTACTGAGTCTGATGAGGAGGATGTTAACAAGGGTGCTACTGGGTCAGAGTCAGGGCCTAATGTTGATGAGATTGAGAATATGATTATGGAAGATGCTATAGGTGTCGATGAACATGGTGATATTCTATTGTCACTGAATAGGAAGTGAAATGTCTCGTTCATATTGATCATAAACGTTCCATATTAATTGATTTCGTTGCGAGGTTTTGACCTCTATATGAGACGTTTTTCAAAGACTGCATTCGATTTTAAAACAAACCATAACCTCTATTTTACCGATAAAGGTTTAAAATGATAATAAAAAATATAGCGTTTTCACACGACCATTACATAATGGTTTACAATAATATTACACAACAATATATGTCTTCGAATGCAGTTTTCAAACAATATTAAACAAGCATGGACTCCAAATCTTGTCCTTAATTTAGTATGCAACAGCGGAAGCTCTTAACAATTACCTGAGAATAATCATGCTTAAAACGTCAACAAAAATGTTGGTGAGTTATAGGTTTAACCTATATATTTATCAATCGTAATAATAGACCACAAGATTTCATATTTTCATTTTTCATAAACATCATCCCATACATAGAGATAAAAATTATTCATATGGTGAACACCTGGTAACCGACATTAACAAGATGCATATAAGAATATCCCCATCATTCCGGGACATCCATCAGACATGATATAAAAACTCGAAGTACTAAAGCATCCGGTACTTTGGATGGGGTTTGTTAGGCCCAATAGATATATCTTTAGGATTCGCGTCAATTAGGGGTGCACTAATTCTTAAAATTAGTGATGTTCCCTAATTCTTAGGCTACCAAGCAAAAAGGGGCATATTCGGCTTCGATCATTCACCCATATAATGTAGTTTTGATTTCTTGTGTCTATTTCGTAAAGCATTTATAAAACTGCATGTATTCTCATCCCAAAAATATTAAATTTTTTAAAAGTGGGACTATAACTCACTTTCACAGATTTTCACTTCGTCGGAAAATAAGACTTGGCCACAGGTCGATTCACGAACCTATAACAAATATGTACATATATATCAAAGTATGTTCAAAATATATTTACAACATTTTTATTACATTTTAATGATTTGAGTTTGTTAAGTCAGCAGTCCTCGTTAGTAACCTACAACTAGTTGTCCACAGTTAGATGTACAGAAATCAAGCAATATATAATATCTCGGATCAATCCAAGACCCAGTGTCTACAAGTCTCAGACTCGATCACAACTCAAAGTATATATAATATTTTGGAATCAACCTCAACCCTGTATAGCTAACTCCAACATTACTGCATATAGAGTGTCTATGGTTGTTTCGAAATATATATATAGATGGGTCGATATGATATGTCAAAACATTGTATTCGTGTCTATGGTATCCCAAGATTACATAATATATGTTAGAATACATGTATAATACAATATAAGTTAGTTAAGTTATGATTTGTATAAATTTGTTACAATTTTCACGTAGCTACAACAAGTAAAATTATCCAATATTGTTTTACCCATAACTTTTTCGTTTTAAATCCGTTTTGAGTGATTCAAGTTGCTATGGTTTCATATTGAACTTAAGTTTATGAATCTAAACAGAAAACGTATAAGTTTATAGTCGTAAATACAGGTTACAAGTCATTTTTGTAAATGTGGTCATTTCAGTCTAATGAACGACGTCTAGATGACCATTTTGAAAAACATACTTCTACTTTGAGTTTAACCATGATTTTTGGATATAGTTTCATGTTCATAAGAAAAATCATTTTTCCAGAAGAATAGCTTTTAAATCAAAGTTTATCATAGTTTTTAATTATCCAAACCAAAACAGCCCCCGGTTTTACTACGACAGTGTATATCCGATTTTACGGTGTTCTTCGTGTTTCCAAGTTTTAAATCATTAAGTTAGCATATCATATAGAAATAGAACATGTGTCTAATTGATTTTAAAAGTTAAGTTAGAAGGATTAACTTTGTTTGCGAACAATTTTAGAATATACTAAACTATGTTCTAGTGATTACAAGCTTAAATCTTCGAATAAGATAGTTATATATATATGAATCGAATGATGTTATGAACATCATTACTACCTCAAGTTTAGTAGGTAAACCTACTGGAAGTGACAATAAATGATCTAGCTTCAAAGGATCTTGGATGGCTTGAAAGTTCTTGAAGTAGGATCATGACACAAAAACAAGTTCAAGTAAGATTTTTTTACTCGAATTAAGATAGTTTATAGTTATAGAAATCGAATCAAAGTTTGAATATGAATATTACCTTGAATAAGAAAGATAACCTACTGTAAATAAGAAAGGTTTCTTGATCTTAGATGATTACTTGGAATGGATTAGAAAGCTTGGAAGTAAACTAGTAAACTTGAAAGGATTTTTGAAGTGTTCTTGAAGTGTTCTTCCTATGATGATTATAACTTGATTCTTGAAGTAATTTTTAATGAAGATGATGATTAGTTTACTGGAAAAATTCGTTCATAAGTGTGTGTAGGTGTTGAGAGAGAGTTAGAAAGAGAATTGGAAGTGAAATGGATTGATTGGTGAGTGGTGAATGATGAGTGATGAGTGGGGTTAAAAGGAGTTCTAGTTAGTTGACTAGTTCATGGTAGAAGTTAAATTTGATTAGTCATGCATGACATAATCAAGAGTGGAATCCCATGCTAGTTCCTATTGGTATATACTCATAGTAAGTACGTCTAGAAACTGTGTATAATACGGATACGAATACTGAATGACTACGAGTAGAATTGTTGATGAAAATGAATGGAAATGTAATTGTAAGCATTTTTTCTAAGTAGAATTACTTTGATATGTGTCTTGAAGTCTTTCAAAAGTGTACTAATATATCTTAATACACTACATGTATATTCATTTTAACTGAGTCGTTAAGTCATCATTAGTCGTTACATGTAAGTGTTGTTTTTGAAAGCTTTAAGTTAACGATCTCATTTAATGTTGTTGAAAGCTTTAAATCAAATTTTAACACATTTTTAATAAAGCGTTATTAACCCAAACAAAAAATTTCCGAGCTGACCTGGCAGCTCGATCCCAGCCAGGGGCTCTGCTGTCATGCCCTGTCCTAATCCATCTGGATGAAGTCACCAACATCTGGTCCCATTGCGATGATGGACTCAAAATGATGTCTTTTAAAATGAGCTAATGCACAGCAGAAGATTTCTTTCATACCTGAGAATAAACATACTTTCAAGTGTCAACCAAAAGGTTGGTGAGTTCATAGGTTTATCATAAAACAGTAAAATTCATCATTTTGATAGACCACAAGATTTAAATGCTGCATAGTACAAATGGGCCCGAATCTTATACCCACCTGTAATTACATGCGATATCTTTTAAATACAGTACACCGTTCTCATGTACGAAATCATCTTTCATAAATCTTAGTAACCGTACACATATCTTGTGCACAAAAATAACATACACATAACCTGTGTATAAAATCATTCTCTCGATACATAACATTCACTTTTCATTTCTTTCATAACTTGGCTTGGTAACCGACCTTAACATATAATGCGCATAATAATATCCCCAAAACAGAACATCTCGTCTGTATAATAATCATATAAACTTCGAAGTACTAAACACCACGCCCACTAGCCCTTCCGTCTAGTGAACATTCTGGGTGGGGGTGTTAAACCCAGTAGCTACCTTTAGGATTCGCGTCAATTAGGCGTGCACTAATTCTCGAAATTAGTGATGTTCCCTAATTCTTAGGTTACCAAGCAATAATAATTAGGGGAAAAATATTCATATCAATTGTGGCAATTATCACGTCCACATAATTCAATGGTGGCAATTATCACGTCTACATAATTCATTCGAGGAATGTTTTGCTTGTGTCTATCTCGTCAAACATTTATAAAAGCATTTCATGTATTCGCAGTTCAAAATGTATTTCAAAAGCATTTAATAAAGCAGTTGTAAAAGTAGCGCATGTATTCTCAGTCCTAAAAATGTAAAGAGTAAAAGGGAATCAAATGAACTCACGCATATAATTATTGTAAAACAGTTAATAAAGCATTTGCATGTATTCTCAGTCCCAAAAATATAAAGAGTAAAAGGGAGCAAATGAACTCACATAATGTATTTTGTAGTAAAATACATATGACGATATTGAACAATGCAGGGTTGGCCTCGAATTCACGAACCTATATCATTTATATATGTTAACACATTGTAATCGAATAGATTTATATTTTATAATATTATCTTGACAAAATATATGTTTCATTAATAATTTAAATATATCTATTTTACATATTCTAAATAAATAATTTATATAATATAGTTTTATTAAATATATATTTTTATATAACTAGCTTTTATTGTAATAATAATAATAATAATATTAATAGTAATATTGGTAGTTTTAATAATAATAATAATGATACTAATAGTAAAAATGTTAAAAATAATAATATTACTTGTTAAAAAATATAATAAAAGTAATGTTAACATTAATAATAATACTAATGATACTTTTAATAATAATAAAAAGGATAAGTTCTCTAATAATAATAATATTATTAAATTTGATAATAATAATAATAATAATAATAAATGTAAATGTAATAATACTAAAAGGAGTTATACCTCAAAGAATAGGATATTAAAAAGAAATGACAGCAGCAGGGTTTGAACCCACGACCTCCAGTTCACACATAAACACCCCTAACCATCACTCCATTTTAGTTTTTCTGTTTTAAATAGTTCCCTATATTTAATTAACCCGTTCTCTTTTTCTCTTCTTCCCTAAAGCATATCGACTGGAAACAGGAACAGATACAATAGCTGTTGCAGCTACAGTTCACCTTGGTTTCGATGGTGGTTGTGGGTTTAATCGTGGTTGAAATAAAGATGGTGATTATGTTGGGTATCGAATTAAAACCGGAACATACTATCACCGAGCAATCTTCATCATCGTTAGCCTTCATTTTAGCACAACCATTATTATCTCCTTCGTTGATTAACAGAAGTAAGGAGACATCAAATAACAATGATATAGCAGCAACAACATCGATTATGAAGTATCATATTTATCAACATTAACGTAGACATCCTCAATAATCACGATTATAATCGTGATTATCCTTATTAATATAAACTACCATCCTCCCTTATTATTAACATCGTTAGCTTATGATCAAGAACATATCAGTTGTAGTTTCATTGAAGAAAATAAGTGGTTGATTGTCGAGGTTTATTGATTGTGATGACGGTTGTCCGATGGTCTAGAGGTGGTCATCTTGTTGATGGGTTTGTCGATGGTTGTGGTTTGAGTATTTATTGAGTTTGAAAAATGGTGGGTTTCATGTTTGTGAAGAATAAGTTCCGAATGATATGTGATTTTTGATCTAAAAATGTGCAAGTAATTCAAGACAAGAATTACAGTTGGATTTGTTGTATGTGTATTTAAAGATAGAAAGAAATGAAGATTTTTGTTGATTATCTACAGTATAAACGAAATATCATTAGTAGTAGTAGTGATAATGAACATGGTGTTTTCTGATTATGTGATATGGTGTATATATATAATATAAACATAAATAATAGTATAACAATAATAATAATTGTGCTTGACATCTTGAATCCAATAAACAGAAACCAATTTTTGTTGTTGTTCATTTCGTCAACAATAAGAATAATAAAATAAATATAATAATAATTTACAAATGAAACGTGTAATATAAATCAGAAATAGTAAAGCCGCCGTTTACTATGTCACTTACAGACTGAGTATCGTCCACTATTTGAAATCAGGGGCGGATAAAAGTTTTCAGACTAATTCCATATTTTTAAGTTAAATATATTTATTTATTTTGGTCATTATGGTATAAAATTCGATCATTAATTTATTACATAAAAATTACATCAAATGTCCCTCTCATTTATGGGTAAAATATAAAAAGTGTTGAAATTTAATAACTAGGTCCTAAATACATTTTTAGTAAGCCTAAAATTTATAGAACTCATTTTCGGATCACCGTTTATTTTAAAATCAAATAAGTTCGAATTAAACTTCTCTAAATAATAATCGAAACATCCAACTAGTATTACAATCATTTAATATTTATTTTTAATACACTTTATTCATATATAGAGATATCTTTTAAATAATAATTATTATAATATCCTATTTTTATTCTATTAATTTTTAATAACAACAACATATAATACTTCAAATCATATTTCGAATTATTATTTATATATACATACACACATATCTATTTAAAATTAATTGTTCGTGAATCGTCGAAAGCAGTCGAAGGCCAATTGAATATATGAACATCGTTTCAAAATTTTCTAGACTCAACATTATATACTTTGCTTATCGTGTCAGAATTATATAAAGATTAAGTTTAAATTTGATCGGAAATTTCTGAGTTGTCACATCTGCCCCTTGGACTCCGCCAGGGGTTGCCACCCCTTGGACCTCGCTATTAGGGGCGCTGCCCCCGAACCCCCGTCATAATCAAGATAAGTTCAAACAAGTGTGCACTCCACACTTTCCCAAACTTGTTCGATATTTATCAAGGTTATTTTGGTTAACAAATTAATCCCATTACACTTAAATCATATTGGTGACACAAATCACCAACAATGAATATATCATAATATGATACAAAAGTATTTAGTAAGGCGTTGCTATAACGATAATCGTTATATATATCATTTTGAATTTCATAATTCAACAGTCTCATTTTATGTATATAACTCATTGTTAATATACCTAGTGAGATACTTACTTTTCATAATATCATGTTAGCTATATACATATCCATATATATATCATAATATAGTTTTTACAAGTTTTAACGTTCGTGAATCGCCGGTCAACTTGGGTGGTCAATTGTCTACATGAAACCTATTTCAATTAATCAAGTCTTAACAAGTTTGATTACTTAACATATTGAAAATACTTAATCATATAAATATCAATTTCATTTAATATATATAAACATGAAAAAGTTCGGGTCACTATAGTACCTACCCGTTAAATAAATTTCGTCCCGAAATTTTAAGTTGTTGAAGGTGTTGACGAATCTTCTGGAAATAGGTGCGGGTATTTCTTCATCATCTGATCTTCATGCTCCCAGGTGAATTCAGGTCCTCTACGAGCATTCCATCAAACCTTAACAATTGGTATCTTGTTTTGCTTAAGTCTTTTAACCTCACGATCCATTATTTTGACGGGTTCTTCGATGAATTGAAGTTTTTCGTTGATTTGGATTTTGTCTAATGGAATAGTGAGATCTTCTTTAGCAAAACATTTCTTTAAATTCGAGACGTGGAAAGTGTTATGTACAGCCGCGAGTTGTTGAGGTAACTCAAGTCGGTAAGCTACTGGTCCGACACGATCAATAATCTTGAATGGTCCAATATACCTTGGATTTAATTTCCCTCATTTACCAAATTGAATAACGCCTTTCCAATGTGCAGCTTTAAGCATAACCATCTATCCAATTTTAAATTCTGTATCTTTTCTTTTAATGTCAGCGTAGCTCTTTTGTCGACTTTGGGCGGTTTTCAACCGTCGTTGAATTTGGATGATCTTCTCGGTAGTTTTTTGTATTATCTCCGGACCTGTAATCTGTCTATCCCCCACTTCATTCCAACAAATCATAGACCTGCACTTTCTACCATAAAGTGCTTCAAACGGTGCCATCTCAATACTTGAATGGTAACTGTTGTTGTAGGAAAATTCTGCTAACGGTAGATGTCGATCTCAACTGTTTCCCAAATCAATAACACATGCTCGTAGCATGTCTTCAAGCGTCTGTATCATCCTTTCGCTCTGCCCATCAGTTTGTGGATGATAGGCAGTACTCATGTCTAAACGAGTTCCCAATGCTTGCTGTAATGTCTGCCAAAACCTTGAAACAAATCTGCCATCCCTATCAGAGATAATAGAGATTGGTATTCCATGTCTGGAGACAACTTCCTTCAAATATAATCGTACCAACTTCTCCATTTTATCATCTTCTCTCATTGGCAGAAAGTGTGCTGATTTGGTGAGACGATCGACCATTACCCAAATTGTATCATAACCACTTGCAGTCCTTGGCAATTTAGTAATGAAATCCATGGTAATGTTTTTCAATTTCCATTCCGGGATTTCAGGTTGTTGAAGTAGACCTGATGGTTTCTGATGTTCAGCTTTGACCTTAGAACACGTCAAGCATTCTCCTACATATCTTGCAATATCGGCTTTCATACCCGGCCACCAAAAGTGCTTCTTGAGATCTATGTACATCTTTCCATCTCCGAGATGTATTGAATATCTGGTTTTATGTGCTTCCTTAAGTACCTTTTCTCTCACATCTCCAAACCTTGGTACCCAAATTCTTTCAGCTCTATATCGAGTTCCGTCTTCCCGAATATTAAGGTGCTTCTCCGACCCTTTGGGTATTTCATTTTTCAAATTCCCTTCTTTTACAACTCCCTGTTGCGCCTCCTTTATTTGAGTAGTAAGGTTAGTACGAATAATTATATTCATAGCTTTTACCCTTATAGGTTCTCTGTCCTTTCTACTCAAAGCGTCGGCTACCACATTCGCCTTCCCCGGGTGGTAACGAATCTCGAAATCGTAATCATTCAATAACTCAATCCATCTACGCTGCCTCATGTTCAGTTGTTTCTGATTAAATATGTGTTGAAGACTTTTGTGGTCGGTATATATAATACTTTTGACCCCATATAAGTAGTGCCTCCAACTTTTTAATGCAAAAACAATAGCGCCCAATTCCAAATCGTGAGTCGTATAATTTTGCTCGTGAATCTTTAATTGTCTGGACGCATAAGCAATCATTTTCGTTCGTTGCATTAATACACAGATGAGGCCTTGCTTTGAGGCGTCACAATATATCACAAAATCATCATTCCCTTCAGGCAATAACAATATAGGTGTCGTAGTTAACTTTTTCTTCAATAATTGAAATGCTTTCTCCTGCTCATCTTTCCATTCAAATTTCTTCCCTTTATGCGTTAATGCAGTCAAGGGTTTTGCTATTTTGGAAAAATCTTGGATGAACCTTCTGTAGTAACTAGCCAGTCCTAAAAAGTGGCGTATATGCTTCAGAGTTTTCGGGGTTTCCCACTTTTCAACGGTTTCAATCTTTGCTGGATCCACCTGAATACCTTCTTTGTTCACTATGTGTCCGAGGAATTGAACTTCTTCCAACCAAAATGCACACTTTGAAAATTTTGCGTACAGTTGTTCCTTTCTCAATAATTCTAGCACTTTTCTCAAATGTTCTTCGTGCTCTTGATCATTCTTTGAGTAAATGAGTATGTCATCGATGAAAACAATGACAAATTTGTCAAGATATGGCCCACACACTCAGTTCATGAGGTCCATGAACACAGCTGGTGCGTTAGTCAACCCAAACGGCATAACCATAAACTTGTAATGAACGTAACGCGTCCTAAAAGCAGTCTTTGGAATATCATCCTCCTTCACCCGCATTTGATGATACCCAGAACGTAAATCAATCTTCGAATAAATCGACGAGCCTTGTAGTTGATCAAATAAGTCGTCGATTCTCGGTAGTGGGTAGCGGTTCTTGATGGTAAGTTTGATCAACTCTCGGTAGTCGATACACAACCTAAATGTACCATCCTTCTTCTTGACAAACAAAACAGGAGCTCCCCACGGTGATGTGCTTGGTCGAATGAAACCACGCTCTAAAAGTTCTTGTAATTGACTCTGAAGTTCCTTCATTTCGCTGGGTGCAAGTCTGTATGGAGCACGAGCTATTGGTGCAGCTTCTGGTATAAGGTCTATTTGAAATTCAACAGATCGGTGTGGAGGTAGTCCCGGTAATTCTTTCAAAAATATATCGGGAAATTCTTTTGCGACGGGAACATCATTGATGTTCCTTTCTTCGGATTTGACTTTCTCGATGTGTGCTAGCACAGCATAGCAACCTTTTCTTATTAGTTTTTGTGCCTTTAGGTTACTAATAAGATTTAACTTCGCGTTGCTCTTTTCTCCGTACACCATTAAGGGTTTTCCTTTTTCTCGTATAATGCGAATTGCATTTTTGTAACAAACGATCTCTGCTTTCACTTATTTCAAACAGTCCATACCGATTATCACATCAAAACTCCCTAACTCTACTGGTATCAAATCAATCTTAAATGTTTCGCTAACCAGTTTAATTTCTCGATTCCGACATATATTATCTGCCGAAATTAATTTACCGTTTGCTAATTCGAGTAAAAATTTATTATCCAAAGGCGTCAATGGACTACTTAATTTAGCACAAAAATCTCTACTCATATAACTTCTATCCGCACCCGAATCAAATAAAACATAAGCAGATTTATCGTCAATAAGAAACGTACCCGTAACAAGCTCCGGGTCTTCCTGTGCTTCTGCCATATTAATATTGAAAACTCTTTTGCGGCCCTGCCCATTAGTATTCCCCTGATTCGGGCAATTTTTAATAATGTGGTCCGATTTTCCACATTTATAACAGACTATGTTGGCATTACTTGCTCCGACACTACTTGTTCCGACATTACTCGTTCCGACATTATTTGTTCCTTTAGTTCTGTTATACATTGGTCCGTAGACCTCACACTTTGTCGCACTATGACCATTTCTTTTACACCTGTTGCAAAATGTTGTGTAGAACCCCGGGTGATACTCTTCACACCTTTGGCATGGCTGTTTCTGATTATTGTTGTTGATGCAGTTGTTATTGTTGTTGGGATGATTATTGTAATTATTGTTGTTGGGACGTTTGTTGTAGTTGTTGTTGATGTTGTTCGAATTGCGATTGTTGTTGTTGCGATTTATCTTGCGGTTGTTGGGATAGTTGTTGCGATTGTGGTTGTAATTGTTATTATTGTTGTACTGGTGACTCTTGTCACTGTTTTCCTCCCACTTCCTCTTGAGTTGTTTCGTGTTGGATTATTTGGCCGCCTACTCTTTAATTCTTCTCTCAATCTGATTTATGAGTTTATGAGCCATTCGACTTGCCTTTTGTATGGAAGCGGCTCGTGCGAACTCACATTTTCTTGAATCCTTTCTGGTAATCCTTTTACAAACACGTCGATCTTCTCTTCTTCATCTTCGAAAGTTCCCGGACACAATAGGCACAACTCTGTGAATTGTCGTTCATACGTGGTAATGTCGAACCCTTATGTTCGTAACTCTATAAGCTCTGCCTTGAGCTTATTGACCTCATTTTTAGGACGGTACTGGTCGTTCATCAAGTGCTTAAATGCTGACCACGGTAGTGTGTATGCAGCATTTTGTCCTACCTATTCAAGATAGGTGTTCCACCACGTTAACGCAGTACCTGTGAAGGTATGCGTGGCGTACTTAACCTCGTCCTCTTCAATACACTTACTTATGGCAAACACCGATTCGACCTTCTCGGTCCACCGTTTTAATCCAATTGGACCCTCGATTCCATCGAATTCCAGAGGTTTGCAGGCAGTGAATTCTTTGTAGGAGCATCCTACACGATTTCTTGTGGAATTAGTTCCACTGCTAGATCCATAGTTATTGTTATTTTGCATCGCAGCATGTACTACGGCTATGTTTGCTGCAAGGAAAACACGGAAATATTCCTCGCTCATGTTCAAGTTCTGACGAGTCGTCGGTGCCATTTCCTTCAAAAATAGCTAAAAGAATTGAGTTAATTATATAGAATTTAAGAGTAGTCAATAGTATTTAGTAGCATAATATGAACTTATTTATAAAAGCTTTTTCTTCATATTAGCAATTTATAGTTTTAATTCGGGTAGTACCTACCCGTTAAGTTCATACTCAGTAGCTACTATACAATTTAACTACTACGCTTCTATATGAAAAACTTATTACAAAAATATTTCACGTTCAAACTTATATACAATATTTTACAAACATACAATACCACTATTATACATATAGGATGAAATATAGCACATAATCACTGAAATGTCCCGTTCATATTGATTATAAACGTTCCATATTAATTGATTTCGTTGCGAGGTTTTGACCTCTATATGAGACGTTTTTCAAAGACTGCATTCATTTTTAAAACAACTATAACCTTTATTTTATCAATAAAGGTTTTAAAATCATTACGTAGATTATCAAATAATGATAATCTAAAATATATTGTTTACACATGACCATTACATAATGGTTTACAATAGAAATATTATATCGACATATGTTTCTTGAATGCAGTTTTTACACAATATCATACAAACATGGACTCCAAATCTTGTCCTTATTTTAGTATGCAACAGCGGAAGCTCTTAGTGTTCACCTGAGAATAAACATGCTTTAAACGTCAATAAAAATGTTGGTGAGTTATAGGTTTAACCTATATATATCAAATCGTAACAATAGACCACAAGATTTCATATTTCAATACACATCCCATACATAGAGATAAAAATCATTCATATGGTGAACACTTGTTAACCGACATTAACAAGATGCATATATAAGAATATCCCCATCATTCCGGGACACCCTTCGGATATGATATAAATTTCGAAGTACTAAAGCATCCGGTACTTTGGATGGGGTTTGTTAGGCCCAATAGATCTATCTTTAGGATTCGCGTCAATTAGGGTGTCTGTTCCCTAATTCTTAGATTACCAGACTTAATAAAAAGGGGCATATTCGATTTCGATAATTCAACCATAGAATGTAGTTTCACGTACTTGTGTCTATTTTTTAAATCATTTATAAAACCTGCATGTATTCTCATCTCAAAAATATTAGATTTTAAAAGTGAGACTATAACTCACTTTCACAGATATTTCCTTCCTCGGAAATAAGACTTGGTCACGGATCGATTCACGAACCTATACAAATATGTACATATATATAAAAGTATGATCAAAATATAATTACAACCATTTTTATTATGTTTTAAAGATTTGAGTGTATTAAGTCAGCTGTCGTCGTTAATAACCTACAACTAGTTGTCCACAGTTAGATGTACAGAAATAAATCAATATATATTATCTTTAATCAATCCAAGACCCAGTGTATACACGTCTCAGGCTAGATCATAACTCAAAGTATATATATTTTTGGAATCAACCTCAACCCTGTATAGCTAACTCCAACATGACTGCATATAGAGTGTCTATGGTTGTTCCAAATAATATATATACATGGGTCGATATGATATGTCAAAACATTTGCATACGTGTATATGGTATCCTAAGATTACATAATATATTAGAATACATGTATAATACAATATAAGTTAGCTAGGATATGATTTGTATAGATTTGTTAAACATTTCACGTAGCTAAAAAGATCAAAAATATCCAATCTTGTTTTACCCATAACTTCTTCATTTTAAATCCGTTTTGAGTGAATCAAATTGCTATGGTTTCATATTGAACTCTAATCTTAAACTAAACATAAAAAGTATAGGTTTATTGTCGAAAATTTAAGTTACATGTCAATTACTAAAGAGGTAGTCATTTCCGTCGAAAGAACGACATCTTGATGACCATTTTGAAAAACATACTTTCACTTTGAGTTTAACCAAGATTTTTGGATATAGTTTCATGTTCATATGAAAAATCATTTTCCCATAAAAACAACTTTTAAATCAAAGTTTATCATAGTTTTTAATTATCCAAACAAAAACAGCCCCCGGTTTCACTACAACGACGTATATCCGATTTTATGGTGTTCATCGTGTTTCCAGGTTTTAAATCATTAAGTTAGCATATAATATAGATATAGAACATGTGTTTAGTTGATTTTAAAAGTCAAGTTAGAAGGATTAACTTTTGTTTGCGAACAAGTTTAGAATTAACTAAACTATGTTCTAGTGATTACAAGTTTAAACCTTCGAATAAGATAGCTTTATATGTATGAATCGAATGATGTTATGAACATCATTACTACCTCAAGTTTTCTGGATAAAACTACTGCAAATTAGAAAAATGGATCTAGCTTCAAAGGATCCTTGGATGGCTTGAAAGTTCTTGAAGCAGAATCATGACACGAAAACAGTTCAAGTAAGATTTTCAGTCGAAATAAGATTGTTATAGTTGTAGAAATTGAATCAAAGTTTGAATATGAATATTACCTTGAATTAGAAAGATAACCTACTGTAAATAACAAAGGTTCCTTGATCTTAGATGATTACTTGGAATGGATTAGAAAGCTTGGAAGTAGACTTGCAAACTTGGAAGTATTCTTGATTTTTATGAAACTATACTTATGGAATTTATGAAGAACACTTAGAACTTGAAGATGGAACTTGAGAGAGATCAATTAGATGAAGAAAATTGAAGAATGAAAGTGTTTGTAGGTGTTTTTGGTCATTGGTATATGGATTAGATATAAAGGATATGTAATTTTGTTTTCATGTAAATAAGTCATGAATGATTACTAATATTTTTGTAATTTTATGAGATATTTCATGCTAGTTTCCAAATGATGGTTCCCACATGTGTTAGGTGACTCACATGGGCTGCTAAGAGCTGATCATTGGAGTGTATATACCAATAGTACATACATCTAAAAGCTGTGTATTGTACGAGTACGAATACGGGTGCATACGAGTAGAATTGTTGATGAAACTGAACGAGGATGTAATTGTAAGCATTTTTGTTAATTAGAAGTACTTTGATATGTGTTTTGAAGTCTTTCAAAAGTGTAAGAATACATATCAAAACACAACATGTATATACATTCTAATGGAGTCGTTAAGTCTTCGTTAGTCGTTACATGTAAGTGTTGTTTTGAAACCTTTAAGTTAACGATCTCAATTAATGTTGTTAACCCAATGTTTATTATATCAAATGAGATGTTAAATTATTATGTTATCATGATATTATGATGTATGAATATCTCTTAATATGATATATACATTAAAATATCGTTACAACGATAATCGTTACATATAAGTCTCGTTTCGTAATTCTTGAGTTAGTAGTCTTGTTTTTACATATGTAGTTCATTGTTAACACACTTAATGATATATTTAAATATCATTTTATCATGTTAAATATAGTGTATCAATATCCTAATATGATACATATGTATTTAGTAGACGTTATCATAACGATAATCGTTATATATATCATTACGAGTTTCTTAACTTAGTAATCTCATTTCTTATGTATATCACACATTGTTAATATACTTAGTGAGATACTTACTCATCATAATCTCATGTCAACCATATATATATGTCTATATATACCACAACATGTAGTTTTTACAAATTTGTAACGTTCGTGAATCGCTGGTCAACTTGGGTGATCAATTGTCTATATGAAACTTATTTCATTTAATCAAGTCTTAACAAGTTTGATTGCTTAACACATTGGAAACATTTAGTCATGTAAATATCAATCTCAATTAATATATATAAACATGGAAAAGTTCGGGTCACTACAATAACTTTGCTACTCGGCAGCTATAAAGGCAATTCTAGTTAATACGCAAGTCGTTCAGCAAAAGAAATAAAGACACGTAATTCATAAGTCCAGAAACAAGTCATGCATTCTGGTTTTACTAGTATTATTTCCAATCCTTGATCTTGTGGAAAATAACCGTTGTGACCGTTGGCTAGGCAGCATGTTGTAATGTCGTCAAAAGGACGAGGGTTACGTAATGCCCAACAGCCCGGTAACAATCTAAAAACCTTGTTTCTCACCCCAACTACTGAATCCGTCACTTATGAGAAGGTTTTATTTAAAAGTTGTAACCCAATGTTCTTTTTCTCAATTTGATGAGAAGCGAACATTATTAGCCCGTAAGCTTAACATGCTTCTTTATGTTGCATGTTAGAAGCTCTTTCTAAAGAACGGAGTCCTATGTTGGGATATGTTGAGTCAAAATAGATTCGTAACCCGTAGCGGAAAATTGCATCTAGGTTTCCCGCACTAAATGCCTTAAAGAAAACTTGGCGTAACTTAAAGTCTCCCCAATGTGATATGCCCCATCTTTTAAAGGAAAGCCTTTTATAAACTAAGGCATGCCTGGAATGTCTTTCAAACGTTCAACAAACTAATTTTGTCGTAAATAATTGTGCTGATGAATTCTGCCCGACTCTAGACAAGATTTCATCAATCATATCCCCTGGTAGGTCTTCTAAAATTTTTGGTTGTCTATCCTTAACATCCATTTTTGTTTTTATACTGTAAAATAAACAAAGATTAGATTCGTAAAAGATAATTAACAAATAATACAAGCAATTTTTACATAAATCTTAAAAGTACAAGCACACAACAATACATTATATTACACAGCATGATTATAACTCTTTATTCCGACTCACTCGTTTCTTCTTCTTCGGACTTAGTTCGTTTGGCTAATTTCCTAGGGATACATGGTGGTCCTCTAATACGAGCCGTCATTTTCACAAATGGTTTAGAAAAACCTGGTGGCCTAGATGTTCCCGGATTATTGTTAAAATCTAAGAAATACGGGCGTTTACGATACATATAAAGTTCATCGGGGTCGGAATCAGGTTTCTCTATTTTGATGCCCTTTCCCTTATTATTCTCTTTTGCCTTATTAAATTGAGTTGGGGTAATTTCTATAACATCATCAAAATCCTCGTCGGGATCCGATTCATCGGAAAATTGGTAATTTTCCCAATATTTTGCTTCCTTGACGGAAACACCATTGACCATTTTTAACTTTGGTCCATTGGTTGAGGGTTTTCTTTTATTTAATCGTTTTACTGTAGGTATTAATATTTCATCCTCCGAAACCTCTTCTTCTTCCGGTTCCTCCTCTTCCGGTTCTTCCTCTTTCGGTTCTTCCTCTTCCGGTTCTTCCTCGGGAATTTGTGAATCTTCCCAAAATATATTCGACTCTTCATTATTATTAGGTGAGTCGATGGGATTTGTACTAGAGGTAGACATCTATCACACAATATCAAACGCGTTAAGAGATTAATATATCACATAATATTTACATGTTAATAATGTATAGTTTCTAAAAAAAAAATGTTAAGCAATCGTTTTTAAAGAAAACACGGTCGAAGTCCAAACTCACTAATGCATCCTAACAAACTCGGTAAGACACACTAATGCAATATTCTAGTTCACTAAGACCAACGCTCGGATACCAACTGAAATGTCCCGTTCATATTGATTATAAACGTTCCATATTAATTGATTTCGTTGCGAGATTTTGACCTCTATATGAGACGTTTTTCAAAGACTGCATTCGATTTTAAAACAAACCATAACCTCTATTTTATCGATAAAGGTTTAAAATGATAATAAAAAAATATAGCGTTTTCACACGACCATTACATAATGGTTTACAATAATATTACACAACAATATATGTCTTCGAATGCAGTTTTCAAACAATATTAAACAAGCATGGACTCCAAATCTTGTCCTTAATTTAGTATGCAACAGCGGAAGCTCTTAACAATTACCTGAGAATAAACATACTTAAAACGTCAAGAAAAATGTTGGTGAGTTATAGGTTTAACCTATATATTTATCAATCGTAATAATAGACCACAAGATTTCATATTTTCATTTTCCATAAACATCATCCCATACATTGAGATAAAAATCATTCATATGGTGAATATCTGGTAACCGACATTAACAAGATGCATATAACAATATCCCCATCATTCCGGGACATCCATCGGACATGATATAAAAACTCGAAGTACTAAAGCATCCGGTACTTTGGATGGAGTTTGTTAGGCCCAATAGATCTATCTTTAAGATTCGCGTCAATTAGGGGTGCACTAATTCTCAAAATTAGCGATGTTCCCTAATTCTTAGGCTACCAAGCAAAAAGGGGCATATTCGGCTCCGATCATTCACCTATATAATGTAGTTTTGATTTTTGGTGTCTATTTCGTAAAGCATTTATAAAACTGCATGTATTCTCATCCCAAAAATATTAAATTTTTTAAAAGTGGGACTATAACTCACTTTCACAGATTTTTACTTCGTCAGAAAATAAGACTTGGCCACAGGTCGATTCACGAACCTATAACAAATATGTATATATATATCAAAGTATGTTCAAAATATATTTACAATATTTTTATTACATTTTAATGATTTGAGTTTGTTAAGTCAGCTGTCCTCGTTAGTAACCTACAACTAGTTGTCCAAAGTTAGATGTACAGAAATAAAGCAATATATAATATCTCGGATCAATCCACGACCCAGTGTCTACAAGTCTCAGACTCGATCACAACTTAAAGCATATATAATATTTTGGAATCAACCTCAACCCTGTATAGCTAACTCCAACATTACTGCATATAGAGTGTCTATGGTTGTTCCGAAATATATATATAGATGGGTCGATATGATATGTCAAAACATTGTATTCGTATCTATGGTATCCCAAGATTACATAATATATGTTAGAATACATGTATAATACAATATAAGTTAGTTAAGTTATGATTTGTATAAATTTGTTACAATTTTCACGTAGCTACAACAAGCAAAATTATCCAATATTGTTTTACCCATAACTTCTTCGTTTTAAATCCGTTTTGAGTGATTCAAGTTGCTATGGTTTTATATTGAACTTAAGTTTATGAATCTAAACAGAAAAAGTATAAGTTTATAGTCATAAATACAGGTTACAAGTCGTTTTTGTAAAGGTAGTCATTTCAGTCGAACGAACGACGTCTAGATGACCATTTTGGAAAACATACTTCTACTTTGAGTTTAACCATGATTTTTGGATATAGTTTCATGTTCATAAGAAAAATAATTTTTCCAGAAGAATAGCTTTTAAATCAAAGTTTATCATAGTTTTTAATTATCCAAACCAAAATAGTCCCCGGTTTTACTACGACAGTGTATATCCGGTTTTACGGTGTTCTTCGTGTTTCCAAGTTTTAAATCATTAAGTTAGCATATCATATAAAAATATAACATGTGTCTAATTGATTTTAAAAGTTAAGTTAGAAGGATTAACTTTGTTTGCGAACAATTTTAGAATATACTAAACTATGTTCTAGTGATTACAAGTTTAAATCTTCGAATAAGATAGTTATATATATATGAATCGAATGATGTTATGAACATCATTACTACCTCAAGTTTAGTAGGTAAACCTACTAGAAGTGACAAGAAATGATCTAGCTTCAAAGGATCTTGGATGGCTTGAAAGTTCTTGAAGTAGGATCATGACACAAAAACAAATTCAAGTAAGATTTTTTACTCGAATTAAGATAGTTTATAGTCATAGAAATCGAATCAAAGTTTGAATATGAATATTACCTTGAATATGAAAGATAACCTACTGTAAATAACAAAGGTTTCTTGATGTTAGATGATTACTTGGAATGGATTAGAAAGCTTGGAAGTAAACTAGTAAACTTGAAAGGATTTTTGAAGTGTTCTTGAAGTGTTCTTCCTATGATGATTATAACTTGATTCTTGAAGTAATTTTTGATGAAGATGATGATTAGTTTACTGGAAAAATTCGTTCATAAGTGTGTGTAGGTGTTGAGAGAGAGTTAGAAAGAGAATTGAAAGTGAAATGGATTGATTGGTGAGTGGTGAATGATGAGTGATGAGTGGGGTTAAAAGGAGTTCTAGTTAGTTGACTAGTTCATGGTAGAAGTTAAATTTGATTATTCATGCATGACATAATCAAGAGTGGAATCCCATGCTAGTTCCTATTGATATATACTCATAGTAAGTACGTCTAGAAGCTGTGTATAATACAGATACGAATATTGAATGACTACGAGTAGAATTGTTGATGAAAATGAATGGAAATATAATTGTAAGCATTTTTGCTAAGTAGAATTACTTTGATATGTGTCTTGAAGTCTTTCAAAAGTGTACTAATACATCTTAATACACTACATGTATATTCATTTTAACTGAGTCGTTAAGTCATCGTTAGTCGTTACATGTAAGTGTTGTTTTTGAAAGCTTTAAGTTAACGATCTCATTTAATGTTGTTGAAAGCTTTAAATCAAATTTTAACACATTTTTAATAAAGCGATATTAACCCAAACAAAAAATTTCCGAGCTGACCTTGCAGCTCGATCCCAGCCAGGGGCTCTGCCCCTTGGACCCCGCCAGGGGTTGCCACCCCTTGGACCCCGCTATCAGGGGCGATGCCCCCGAACCCCCGTCATAATCAAGATAAGTTCAAACAAGTGTGCACTCCACACTTTTCCAAACTTGTTCGATATTTATCAAGGTTATTTTGGTTAACAAATTAATCCCGTTACACTTAAATCATATTGGTGATACAAATCACCAACAATGAATATATCATAATATGATACATATTTATTTAGTAAGGCGTTGCTATAGCGATAATCGTTATATATATCGTTTCGAGTTTCATAATTCAATAGTCTCATTTTATGTATATAACTCATTGTTAATATACCTAGTGAGATACTTACTTTTCATAATATCATGTTAGCTATATACATATCCATATATATATCATCATATAGTTTTTACAAGTTTTAACGTTCGTGAATCGCCGGTCAACTTGGGTGGTCAATTGTCTACATGAAACCTATTTCAATTAATCAAGTCTTAACAAGTTTGATTGCTTAACATGTTGAAAACACTTAATCATGTAAATATCAATTTCATTTAATATATATAAACATGGAAAAGTTTGGGTCACTACAGGAAGGATGTGGCTCTGGTTGTTGATTCTGCACCGGTTAGAGGTAGACAGAAAAGGACACGATACGTTGTCAAGAAGAAAAGTGAATGTGTCTTCTTCTACTACTCAAAATCCACAATCCTCACAGCCAAACCAGCCTATAACCAACTCCACCACAACAACAAAATCAATCACAATCTCAAACTCGAGGTTCAACATCTTTAATCGTTCCACCGTCGGGTAGCTATGTTGACCTGGCTGAAAAGGTTTTTAATTTACAATCCACGGTGTTTTCTCTTGTTTCGAAGTGTGATAAACTGAAGTCGACTAATAAGGAAAAGAACAAGAAGGTTGAAGAGTTGCAAACCAAAGTTGATCGGAAGATGTGAAGATGCTTGCAAAGGAACAAGCTAAAAGAATCTGACGTCTGGATCCTCGTGAAAGTTGGTTTATAGATAAGATTTGCCCTAATAGCGAAGACATCACTGTTAGGTTGAAAAACATTGAAGATGAGCTAGTATCAACCAAAAGTGAATTGTCTTCTGGTTCAAGCACATCGTCTGATGGTCCTGAGAACGTAAGTCAAATTCATGAGGTACATATTCCTAAAACTGTTTCCATTGATATTCATAGGTTAACATATTTCTTGGACAATCTGTAGTGACCCGAACTTTTCCATGTTTATATATATTAATTGAGATTGATATTTACATGATTAAATGTTTCCAACATGTTAAGCAATCAAACTTGTTAAGACTTGATTAATTGAAATATGTTTCATATAGACAATTGACCACCCAAGTTGATCGGTGATTCACGAACGTTAAAACTTGTAAAAACTATATGATGACATATATATGGATATATATATATATATAGTTAACATGATACTATGATAAGAAAACATATCATAAAGTATATTAACAATGAACTACATATGTAAAAACAAGACTACTAACTTAATGATTTTTAAACGAGACATATATGTAACGATTATCGTTGTAAAGACATTTAATGTATATATATCATATTAAGAGATATTCATACATGATAATATCATGATAATATAATAATTTAAAATCTCATTTGATATTATAAACATTGGGTTAACAACATTTAACAAGATCGTTAACCTAAAGGTTTCAAAACAACACTTACATGTAATGACTAACGATGACTTAACGACTCAGTTAAAATGTATATACATGTAGTGTTTTAATATGTATTTATACACTTTTGAAAGACTTCAATACACTTATCAAAATACTTCTACTTAACAAAAATGCTTACAATTACATCCTCGTTCAGTTTCATCAACAATTCTACTCGTATGCACCAGTATTCGTACTCGTACAATACACAGCTTTTAGATGTATGTACTATTGGTATATACACTCCAATGATCAGCTCTTAGCAGCCCATGTGAGTCACCTAACACATGTGGGAACCATCATTTGGCAACTAGCATGAAATATCTCATAAAATTACAAAAATATGAGTAATCATTCATGACTTATTTACATGAAAACAAAATTACATATCCTTTATATCTAATCCATACACCAACGACCAAAAACACCTACAAACACTTTAATTCTTCAATTTTCTTCATCTAATTGATCTCTCTCAAGTTCTATCTTCAAGTTCTAAGTGTTCTTCATAAATTCCAAAAGTTCTAGTTTCATAAAATCAAGAATACTTTCAAGTTTGCTAGCTCACTTCCAATCTTGTAAGGTGATCATCCAACCTCAAGAAATCTTTGTTTCTTACAGTAGGTTATCATTCTAATACAAGGTAATAATCATATTCAAACTTTGGTTCAATTTCTATAACTATAACAATCTTATTTCAAGTGATGATCTTACTTGAACTTGTTTTCGTGTCATGATTCTGCTTCAAGAACTTTGAGCCATCCAAGGATCCATTGAAGCTAGATCCATTTTTCTCTTTTCCAGTAGGTTCATCCAAGGAACTTAAGGTAGTAATGATGTTCATAACATCATTCGATTCATACATATAAAGCTATCTTATTCGAAGGTTTAAACTTGTAATCACTAGAACATAGTTTAGTTAATTCTAAACTTGTTCGCAAACAAAAGTTAATCCTTCTAACTTGACTTTTAAAATCAACTAAACACATGTTCTATATCTATATGATATGCTAACTTAATGATTTAAAACCTGGAAACACGAAAAACACCGTAAAACCGGATTTACGCCGTCGTAGTAACACCGCGGGCTGTTTTGGGTTAGTTAATTAAAAACTATGATAAACTTTGATTTAAAAGTTGTTATTCTGAGAAAATGATTTTTATTATGAACATGAAACTATATCCAAAAATTATGGTTAAACTCAAAGTGGAAGTATGTTTTCTAAAATGGTCATCTAGACGTCGTTCTTTCGACTGAAATGACTACCTTTACAAAAACGACTTGTAACTTATTTTTCCGACTAGAAACCTATACTTTTTTTGTTTAGATTCATAAAATAGAGTTCAATATGAAACCATAGCAATTTGATTCACTCAAAACGGATTTAAAATGAAGAAGTTATGGGTAAAACAAGATTGGATAATTTTTCTCATTTTAGCTACGTGAAAATTGGTAACAAATCTATTCCAACCATAACTTAATCAACTTGTATTATATATTATGTAATCTTGAGATATCATAGACACGTATACAATGTTTCGACCTATCATGTCGACACATCTATATATATTTCGGAACAACCATAGACACTCTATATGTGAATGTTGGAGTTAGCTATACAGGGTTGAGGTTGATTCCAAAATATATATAGTTTGAGTTGTGATCAATACTGAGATACGTATACACTGGGTCGTGGATTGATTCAAGATAATATTTATCGATTTATTTCTGTACATCTAACTGTGGACAACTAGTTGTAGGTTACTAACGAGGACAGCTGACTTAATAAACTTAAAACATCAAAATATATTAAAAGTGTTGTAAATATATTTTGAACATACTTTGATATATATGTATATGTATATATTGTTATAGGTTCGTGAATCAACCAGTGGCCAAGTCTTACTTCCCGACGAAGTAAAAATCTGTGAAAGTGAGTTATAGTCCCACTTTTAAAATCTAATATTTTTGGGATGAGAATACATGCAGGTTTTATAAATGATTTACAAAATAGACACAAGTACGTGAAACTACATTCTATGGTTGAATTATCGAAATCGAATATGCCCCTTTTTATTAAGTCTGGTAATCTAAGAATTAGGGAACAGACACCCTAATTGACGCGAATCCTAAAGATAGATCTATTGGGCCTAACAAACCCCATCCAAAGTACCGGATGCTTTAGTACTTCGAAATTTATATCATATCCGAAGGGTGTCCCGGAATGATGGGGATATTCTTATATATGCATCTTGTTATTGTCGGTTACCAGGTGTTCACCATATGAATGATTTTTATCTCTATGTATGGGATGTGTATTGAAATATGAAATCTTGTGGTCTATTGTTACGATTTGATAGATATAGGTTAAACCTATAACTCACCAACATTTTTGTTGACGTTTAAAGCATGTTTATTCTCAGGTGAATATTAAGAGCTTCCGCTGTTGCATACTAAAATAAGGACAAGATTTGGAGTCCATGTTTGTATGATATTGTGTAAAAACTGCATTCAAGAAACTGATTTCGATGTAACATATTTGTATTGTAAATCATTATGTAATGGTCGTGTGTAAACAGGATATTTTAGATTATCATTATTTGATAATCTACGTAAAGCTTTTTAAACCTTTATTTATGAAATAAAGGTTATGGTTTGTTTTAAAAAATGAATGCAGTCTTTGAAAAACGTCTCATATAGAGGTCAAAACCTCGCAACGAAATCAATTAATATGGAACGTTTTTAATCAATAAGAACGGGACATTTCAGTTGGTATCCGAGCGTTGGTCTTAGAGAACCAGAAAATTTGCATTAGTGTGTCTTATCGAGTTTGTTAGGATGCATTAGTGAGTCTGGACTTCGACCGTGTTTTCTTTAAAAATGATTGCTTAACATTTTTGTTGGAAACTATATATTTTTAACATATGAATATTATGTGATATATTAATCTCTTAACGTGTTTGATATTATGTGATAGATGTCTACCTCTAGAACAAGTCTCATTGACTCACCTAATAATAATGAAGAGTCAAATGTAAATTGGAATGATTTGTGGACTGATTCACAAGTTCCCGAAGAGGAACCGGAAGAAGAGTCGGAACCGGAAGAAGAATCGGAACCGGAAGAAGAATCGGAACCGGATGAAGAAATAGAACCGGTGGGGGAAATAATAAAACGGTTAAGTAAAAGAAAATCCTCAACCAACCGACCAAAGTTAATTATGGTCAATGGTGTTTCCGCCAAGGAAGCAAAATATTGGGAGGATTACCAATTCTCCGATGAATCGGATTCCGACGAGAATTCCGATGATGTTATAGAAATTACCCCAACTGAATTTAAAAAGGCAAAAGAAAATAATAAGGGAAAGGGCATAAAAATAGAGAAATCTAATTCCAACCCCAATGAACTTTATATGTATCGTCAACCCCCGAAGTCCTTAAGTTGTAACAATGACCCGGGAACCTCTAAACCACCAGGTTTTTCTAAACCAATGTGGACAATGACGGCTCGTATTAGGGGAACATCATATATCCCTAGAAACTTGGCAAAACGAACCAAAACCGAAGAAGAAGAAACGAGCGAGTCGGAATAAGATAGTTGTATTCATGTGGTGTAATATATGGAATATAGTGTTCTTATGCTTTATGATATATGTAAAAATTTCTTGTATTAATAAGTATTTTTTTATGAATCTAACTCTTGTCTATTTTACAGTTTAAAAACACAAAATGGATAGACAACCCAATATTTTAAGAGACCTACCCGGAGACATGATTGATGAAATCTTGTCTAGAGTCGGCCAGAATTCTTCGGCACAACTATTTAAGGCGAGATCAGTTTGTAAGACATTCGAAGAACGTTCCAAGAATGTCTTGGTTTATAAGAGACTTTCGTTTGAAAGATGGGGGATATCACATTGGGAAACCCATAAGTTACGATGTGTTTACTTTGACGCATATATTGCGGGGAACCCAAATGCTATTTTACGCAACGGGTTAAGAAATTATTTTGACTCAATATATCCGAATATTGGACTTCGTGATTTAGAAAAAGCGGCTAACATGCAACATAAAGAAGCATGTTATGCTTACGGATTAGTAATGTTCGCTTCTCACCAAAGTGAGAACAAGAACATCGGGCTACAACTATTAAACAAAACGTTTCCACAAGTGACAGAGTCGGTAATTGGGGTAAGAAATGAGGTTTTTAGATTATTACGGGACTGTTGGACATTACGTAACCCTCGTCCCTTTGATGACGTTACAACACGCTGTCTTATCAACGGCCATAATGGTTATGTTGCACAAGACCAAGGATGGGAAGTAGTCCTAGTAAAACCAGAATGCATGACTTGTTTCTGGACGTATGAATTACGTGTCTTTATTTCCTTTGCTGAACGACTTGTGTACTAGCTAGAATTGTCTTCACAACTATCTTGTATCAAAGTTATTGTGTGCTATATTTCATGCTTTATGTAAAATAAGCGGTATTGTAAGTTTGTAAAATATTGTATAAAAGTTTGAACGCGAAATATTATTATAATCAGTTTTTCATATAGAATTGTAGTAGTTGAATTGTATATTAGCTACTAAGTATGAACTTAACGGGTAGGTACTACCCGAATTTAAACTTATAAAACGCTAATATGAAGAAAAAGCTTTTATAAATGAGTTCATATTATGCTACGAAATACTATTAACTACTCTTAATATTCTGTATGATTAACTTGTTCCATTTAACTATTTTGAAGGAAATGGCACCGACTACTCGACACACCGTGAATATGAATGAAGAGGAATTCCGTACTTTTCTAGCTTCAAACATAGCCGCAGTACAGGCTGCGCTACATACCAACAATAACCTTGGATCTAGCAGTACAGGAAATCGTGTAGGATGCACCTACAAAGAATTCACTGCCTGCAAACCTTTGGAATTTGATGGAACCGAAGGACCGATCGGATTGAAACGGTGGACCGAGAAGGTTGAATCGGTGTTCGCCATAAGTAAGTGTACTGAAGAGGACAAAGTGAAGTACGCTACGCATACCTTCACAGGTTCTGCGTTAACATGGTGGAATACCTATCTAGAGCAAGTGGGACAAGATGATGCGTACGCACTACCGTGGTCAGCATTCAAGCACTTGATGAACGAGAAGTACCGTCCCAGAACCGAGGTCAATAAGCTCAAGACAGAACTTAGAGGGTTACGAACCCAAGGATTTGATATTACCACGTATGAAAGACGATTCACAGAATTGTGCCTATTGTGTCCGGGAGCATTCGAAGATGAGGAAGAGAAGATCGACGCGTTTGTGAAAGGATTACCCGAAAGAATCCAAGAAGATATAAGTTCACACGAGCCCGCCTCCATACAACAGGCATGTAGAATGGCTCACAAACTAGTGAACCAGATTGAAGAAAGAATTAAAGAACAGACTGCTGAAGAGGCCAATGTGAAGCAAGTCAAAAGAAAGTGGGAGGAAAATGGTGATAAGAATCACCAATACAACAACAACAACAATCGCAACATCAATCGCAACTACAACAAACGGCCCAACAACAACAACAACAACAACAACAGCAACTACAACAATCATCCCAACAACAATAATAACCGCAACAACAACAACAATCAGAAGCAGCTATGCCAAAGGTGTGAAAAGAATCACTCGGGGTTCTGCACCAAATTTTGCAACAAGTGTAAAAGAAATGGTCATAGCGCGGCGAAGTGTGAGGTCTACGGACCAGGGGTTAATAGAACGAAAGGAACAAATGGTGTCGGAACGAGTAATGGCGGAGCAAGTAGTGTCGGAGCAAGTTATGCCAATGTAGTTTGTTATAAATGTGGAAAACCAGGCCACATTATTAGAAATTGCCCGAACCAGGAGAACACGAATGGACAAGGCCGCGGAAGAGTTTTCAATATTAATGCGGTAGAGGCACAGGAAGACCCGGAGCTTGTTACGGGTACGTTTCTTATTGACAATAAATCTGCTTACGTTTTATTTGATTCGGGTGCGGATAGAAGCTATATGAGTAGAGATTTTTGTGCTAAATTAAGTTGTCCATTGACGCCTTTGGATAGTAAATTTTTACTCGAATTAGCAAATGGTAAATTAATTTCAGCAGATAATATATGTCGGAATCGAGAAATTAAACTGGTTAGCGAAACATTTAAGATTGATTTGATACCAGTAGAGTTAGGGAGTTTTGATGTGATAATCGGTATGGACTGGTTGAAAGAAGTGAAAGCGGAGATCGTTTGTTACAAAAATGCAATTCGCATTATACGAGAAAAAGGAAAACCCTTAATGGTGTACGGAGAAAAGGGCAACACGAAGCTACATCTTATTAGTAATTTGAAGGCACAAAAACTAATAAGAAAAGGTTGCTATGCTGTTCTAGCACACGTCGAGAAAGTACAAACTGAAGAAAAGAGCATCAATGATGTTCCCATTGCAAAAGAATTTCCCGATGTATTTCCGAAAGAATTACCGGGATTACCCCCACATCGATCCGTTGAATTTCAAATAGATCTTGTACCAGGAGCTGCACCAATAGCTCGTGCTCCTTACAGACTCGCACCCAGCGAGATGAAAGAACTGCAAAGCCAATTACAAGAACTTTTAGAGCGTGGTTTCATTCGACCAAGCACATCACCGTGGGGAGCTCCTGTTTTGTTTGTCAAGAAGAAAGATGGTACATTCAGGTTGTGTATCGACTACCGAGAGTTGAACAAACTTACCATCAAGAACCGCTACCCACTATCGAGAATCGACGACTTATTTGATCAACTACAAGGCTCGTCTGTATATTCAAAGATTGACTTACGTTCCGGGTATCATCAAATACGGGTGAAAGAAGATGATATTCCAAAGACTGCTTTCAGAACACGTTACGGTCATTACGAGTTTATGGTCATGCCGTTTGGTTTAACTAATGCACCAGCTGTGTTCATGGACCTTATGAACCGAGTGTGTGGACCATACCTTGACAAGTTTGTCATTGTTTTCATTGATGACATACTTATTTACTCAAAGAATGACCAAGAACACGGTGAACATTTGAGAAAGGTGTTAGAAGTATTGAGGAAGGAAGAATTGTACGCTAAGTTTTCAAAGTGTGCATTTTGGTTGGAAGAAGTTCAATTCCTCGGTCACATAGTGAACAAAGAAGGTATTAAGGTGGATCCGGCAAAGATAGAAACTGTTGAAAAGTGGGAAACCCCGAAAACTCCGAAACACATACGCCAGTTTTTAAGACTAGCTGGTTACTACAGAAGGTTCATCCAAGACTTTTCCGGAATAGCAAAACCCTTGACTGCATTAACGCATAAAGGGAAGAAATTTGAATGGAATGATGAACAAGAGAAAGCGTTTCAGTTATTGAAGAAAAAGCTAACTACGGCACCTATATTGTCATTGCCTGAAGGGAATGATGATTTTGTGATTTATTGTGATGCATCAAAGCAAGGTCTCGGTTGTGTATTAATGCAACGAACGAAGGTGATTGCTTATGCGTCTAGACAATTGAAGATTCACGAACAAAATTATACGACGCATGATTTGGAATTAGGCGCGGTTGTTTTTGCATTAAAGACTTGGAGGCACTACTTATATGGGGTCAAAAGTATTATATATACCGACCACAAAAGTCTTCAACACATATTTAATCAGAAACAACTGAATATGAGGCAGCGTAGGTGGATTGAATTATTGAATGATTACGACTTTGAGATTCGTTACCACCCGGGGAAGGCAAATGTGGTAGCCGATGCCTTGAGCAGGAAGGACAGAGAACCCATTCGAGTAAAATCTATGAATATAATGATTCATAATAACATTACTACTCAAATAAAGGAGGCGCAACAAGGAGTTTTAAAAGAGGGAAATTTAAAGGATGAAATACCCAAAGGATCGGAGAAGCATCTTAATATTCGGGAAGACGGAACCCGGTATAGGGCTGAAAGGATTTGGGTACCAAAATTTGGAGATATGAGAGAAATGGTACTTAGAGAAGCTCATAAAACCAGATACTCAATACATCCTGGAACGGGGAAGATGTACAAGGATCTCAAGAAACATTTTTGGTGGCCGGGTATGAAAGCCGATGTTGCTAAATACGTAGGAGAATGTTTGACGTGTTCTAAGGTCAAAGCTGAGCATCAGAAACCATCAGGTCTACTTCAACAACCCGAAATCCCGGAATGGAAATGGGAAAACATTACCATGGATTTCATCACTAAATTGCCAAGGACTGCAAGTGGTTTTGATACTATTTGGGTAATAGTTGATCGTCTCACCAAATCAGCACACTTCCTACCAATAAGAGAAGATGACAAGATGGAGAAGTTAGCACGATTGTATTTGAAGGAAGTCGTCTCCAGACATGGAATACCAATCTCTATTATCTCTGATAGGGATGGCAGATTTATTTCAAGATTCTGGCAGACATTACAGCAAGCATTAGGAACTCGTCTAGACATGAGTACTGCCTATCATCCACAAACTGATGGGCAGAGCGAAAGGACGATACAAACGCTTGAAGACATGCTACGAGCATGTGTTATTGATTTCGGAAACAGTTGGGATCGACATCTACCGTTAGCAGAATTTTCCTACAACAACAGCTACCATTCAAGCATTGAGATGGCGCCGTTTGAAGCACTTTATGGTAGAAAGTGCAGGTCTCCGATTTGTTGGAGTGAGGTGGGGGATAGACAGATTACGGGTCCGGAGATTATACAAGAAACTACCGAGAAGATCATCCAAATTCAACAACGGTTGAAAACCGCCCAAAGTCGACAAAAGAGCTACGCTGACATTAAAAGAAAAGATATAGAATTTGAAATTGGAGAGATGGTCATGCTTAAAGTTTCACCTTGGAAAGGCGTTGTTCGATTTGGTAAACGAGGGAAATTAAATCCAAGGTATATTGGACCATTCAAGATTATTGATCGTGTCGGACCAGTAGCTTACCGACTTGAGTTACCTCAACAACTCGCGGCTGTACATAACACTTTCCACGTCTCGAATTTGAAGAAATGTTTTGCTAAAGAAGATCTCACTGTTCCGTTAGATGAAATCCAAATCAACGAAAAACTCCAATTCATCGAAGAACCCGTCGAAATAATGGATCGTGAGGTTAAAAGACTTAAGCAAAACAAGATACCAATTGTTAAGGTTCGATGGAATGCTCGTAGAGGACCCGAGTTCACCTGGGAGCGTGAAGATCAGATGAAGAAGAAATACCCGCATCTATTTCCAGAAGATTCGTCAACACCTTCAACAGCTTAAAATTTCGGGACGAAATTTATTTAACGGGTAGGTACTGTAGTGACCCGAACTTTTCCATGTTTATATATATTAATTGAGATTGATATTTACATGATTAAATGTTTCCAACATGTTAAGCAATCAAACTTGTTAAGACTTGATTAATTGAAATATGTTTCATATAGACAATTGACCACCCAAGTTGATCGGTGATTCACGAACGTTAAAACTTGTAAAAACTATATGATGACATATATATGGATATATATATATATAGTTAACATGATACTATGATAAGAAAACATATCATAAAGTATATTAACAATGAACTACATATGTAAAAACAAGACTACTAACTTAATGATTTTTAAACGAGACATATATGTAACGATTATCGTTGTAAAGACATTTAATGTATATATATCATATTAAGAGATATTCATACATGATAATATCATGATAATATAATAATTTAAAATCTCATTTGATATTATAAACATTGGGTTAACAACATTTAACAAGATCGTTAACCTAAAGGTTTCAAAACAACACTTACATGTAATGACTAACGATGACTTAACGACTCAGTTAAAATGTATATACATGTAGTGTTTTAATATGTATTTATACACTTTTGAAAGACTTCAATACACTTATCAAAATACTTCTACTTAACAAAAATGCTTACAATTACATCCTCGTTCAGTTTCATCAACAATTCTACTCGTATGCACCAGTATTCGTACTCGTACAATACACAGCTTTTAGATGTATGTACTATTGGTATATACACTCCAATGATCAGCTCTTAGCAGCCCATGTGAGTCACCTAACACATGTGGGAACCATCATTTGGCAACTAGCATGAAATATCTCATAAAATTACAAAAATATGAGTAATCATTCATGAATTATTTACATGAAAACAAAATTACATATCCTTTATATCTAATCCATACACCAACGACCAAAAACACCTACAAACACTTTCATTCTTCAATTTTCTTCATCTAATTGATCTCTCTCAAGTTCTATCTTCAAGTTCTAAGTGTTCTTCATAAATTCCAAAAGTTCTAGTTTCATAAAATCAAGAATACTTTCAAGTTTGCTAGCTCACTTCCAATCTTGTAAGGTGATCATCCAACCTTAAGAAATCTTTGTTTCTTACAGTAGGTTATCATTCTAATACAAGGTAATAATCATATTCAAACTTTGGTTCAATTTCTATAACTATAACAATCTTATTTCAAGTGATGATCTTACTTGAACTTGTTTTCGTGTCATGATTCTGCTTCAAGAACTTTGAGCCATCCAAGGATCCATTGAAGCTAGATCCATTTTTCTCTTTTCCAGTAGGTTCATCCAAGGAACTTAAGGTAGTAATTATGTTCATAACATCATTCGATTCATACATATAAAGCTATCTTATTCGAAGGTTTAAACTTGTAATCACTAGAACATAGTTTAGTTAATTCTAAACTTGTTCGCAAACAAAAGTTAATCCTTCTAACTTGACTTTTAAAATCAACTAAACACATGTTCTATATCTATATGATATGCTAACTTAATGATTTAAAACCTGGAAACACGAAAAACACCGTAAAACCGGATTTACGCCGTCGTAGTAACACCGCGGGCTGTTTTGGGTTAGTTAATTAAAAACTATGATAAACTTTGATTTAAAAGTTGTTATTCTGAGAAAATGATTTTTATTATGAACATGAAACTATATCCAAAAATTATGGTTAAACTCAAAGTGGAAGTATGTTTTCTAAAATGGTCATCTAGACGTCGTTCTTTCGACTGAAATGACTACCTTTACAAAAACGACTTGTAACTTATTTTTCCGACTAGAAACCTATACTTTTTTTGTTTAGATTCATAAAATAGAGTTCAATATGAAACCATAGCAATTTGATTCACTCAAAACGGATTTAAAATGAAGAAGTTATGGGTAAAACAAGATTGGATAATTTTTCTCATTTTAGCTACGTGAAAATTGGTAACAAATCTATTCCAACCATAACTTAATCAACTTGTATTATATATTATGTAATCTTGAGATACCATAGACACGTATACAATGTTTCGACCTATCATGTCGACACATCTATATATATTTCGGAACAACCATAGACACTCTATATGTGAATGTTGGAGTTAGCTATACAGGGTTGAGGTTGATTCCAAAATATATATAGTTTGAGTTGTGATCAATACTGAGATACGTATACACTGGGTCGTGGATTGATTCAAGATAATATTTATCGATTTATTTCTGTACATCTAACTGTGGACAACTAGTTGTAGGTTACTAACGAGGACAGCTGACTTAATAAACTTAAAACATCAAAATATATTAAAAGTGTTGTAAATATATTTTGAACATACTTTGATATATATGTATATGTATATATTGTTATAGGTTCGTGAATCAACCAGTGGCCAAGTCTTACTTCCCGACGAAGTAAAAATCTGTGAAAGTGAGTTATAGTCCCACTTTTAAAATCTAATATTTTTGGGATGAGAATACATGCAGGTTTTATAAATGATTTACAAAATAGACACAAGTACGTGAAACTACATTCTATGGTTGAATTATCGAAATCGAATATGCCCCTTTTTATTAAGTCTGGTAATCTAAGAATTAGGGAACAGACACCCTAATTGACGCGAATCCTAAAGATAGATCTATTGGGCCTAACAAACCCCATCCAAAGTACCGGATGCTTTAGTACTTCGAAATTTATATCATATCCGAAGGGTGTCCCGGAATGATGGGGATATTCTTATATATGCATCTTGTTATTGTCGGTTACCAGGTGTTCACCATATGAATGATTTTTATCTCTATGTATGGGATGTGTATTGAAATATGAAATCTTGTGGTCTATTGTTACGATTTGATAGATATAGGTTAAACCTATAACTCACCAACATTTTTGTTGACGTTTAAAGCATGTTTATTCTCAGGTGAATATTAAGAGCTTCCGCTGTTGCATACTAAAATAAGGACAAGATTTGGAGTCCATGTTTGTATGATATTGTGTAAAAACTGCATTCAAGAAACTGATTTCGATGTAACATATTTGTATTGTAAATCATTATGTAATGGTCGTGTGTAAACAGGATATTTTAGATTATCATTATTTGATAATCTACGTAAAGCTTTTTAAACCTTTATTTATGAAATAAAGGTTATGGTTTGTTTTAAAAAATGAATGCAGTCTTTGAAAAACGTCTCATATAGAGGTCAAAACCTCGCAACGAAATCAATTAATATGGAACGTTTTTAATCAATAAGAACGGGACATTTCACAATCAAGGTACAGTGATCAACTCGTTGAAATATGATGTCGAAGACAGAGATATTGTACATATTATGAGCAATGAAGAGGTAGCGAGGATGTTTGGTATTGATGTTGAACAGTTTATAGCAATTGAAAGAGTACCGAATACTTCGGGAACAAGTGTAAATATGCATACTGAGGATGATAATGCAGAAGAGGTTATTATAGATGATGCATCGGATGATGAGAATTCACCGAATGAGAATGTTGGTAAAGAGTTGCCAGAGTTTGCTAATCTTTTCAGGCAACAGAGTGATGAAGTGTTGAATCGTAAGGTGAACGAAATAATTGCAACTGAAGAGGTTGGTGAATCTTCAAGGCAAAACGAAGATAATGAAAATGCTGATAAATTAAATAAATGAAGTAATCAAGAATGAAATCAATATCAAAAGAACATGAAGAAGTACTGGTTTATTAAACCGCCGCTTGAACCCAAGTATAAAATGTATTATGATCGAACAGGTAAAGTGACTGCGGGTGAAATTTTGAGTTGTGCGTTTTTCACGGCCTTATTCTGTTTTGGAGTTAGAAGGGAAAACATCGTTGATTACTTCAAGCACGCTGTTAATTTGAAGACATTTTCATATTTTGAGATGATGGAACTGGCCCAGTTGAAACTACTTTACAATGAGACAGATGGTTGGGGTCAGTGGTTGCAAAACAAGATAAAGAAGGAATTTAAATATGGTTGGTCAGTATTGGCTCCACAGTTTCCGAGAATCACGTATATAACTGATGATGAAACTGGGAAAAGGATAAATATCGTACGGTATATGAAATGTCCCGTTCTTATTGATTAAAAACGTTCCATATTAATTGATTTCGTTGCGAGGTTTTGACCTCTATATGAGACGTTTTTCAAAGACTGCATTCATTTTTAAAACAAACCATAACCTTTATTTCATAAATAAAGGTTTAAAAAGCTTTACGTAGATTATCAAATAATGATAATCTAAAATATCCTGTTTACACACGACCATTACATAATGGTTTACAATACAAATATGTTACATCAAAATTAGTTTCTTGAATGCAGTTTTTACACAATATCATACAAACATGGACTCCAAATCTTGTCCTTATTTTATTATGCAACAGCGGAAGCTCTTAGTATTCACCTTAGAATAAACATGCTTTAAACGTCAACAAAAATGTTGGTGAGTTATAGGTTTAACCTATATGTATCAAATCGTAATAATAGACCACAAGATTTCATATTTCAATACACATCCCATACATAGAGATGAAAATCATTCATATGGTGAACACCTAGTAACCGACATTAACAAGATGCATATATATAAGAATATCCCCATCATTCCGGGACACCCTTCGGATATGATATAAATTTCGAAGTACTAAAGCATCCGGTACTTTGGATGGGGTTTGTTAGGCCCAATAGATCTATCTTTAGGATTCGCGTCAATTAGGGTGTCTGTTCCCTAATTCTTAGATTACCAGACTTAATAAAAAGGGGCATATTCGATTTCGATAATTCAACCATAGAATGTAGTTTCACGTACTTGTGTCTATTTTGTAAATCATTTATAAAACCTGCATGTATTCTCATCCCAAAAATATTAGATTTTAAAAGTGGGACTATAACTCACTTTCACAGATTTTTACTTCGTCGGGAAGTAAGACTTGGCCACTGGTTGATTCACGAACCTATAACAATATATACATATATATCAAAGTATGTTCAAAATATATTTACAACACTTTTAATATATTTTGATGTTTAAAGTTTATTAAGTCAGCTGTCCTCGTTAGTAACCTACAACTAGTTGTCCACAGTTAGATGTACAGAAATAAATCGATAAATATTATCTTGAATCAATCCACGACCCAGTGTATACGTATCTCAGTATTGATCACAACTCAAACTATATATATTTTGGAATCAACCTCAACCCTGTATAGCTAACTCCAACATTCACATATAGAGTGTCTATGGTTGTTCCGAAATATATATAGATGTGTCGACATGATAGGTCGAAACATTGTATACGTGTCTATGGTATCTCAAGATTACATAATATACAATACAAGTTGATTAAGTTATAGTTGGAATAGATTTGTTACCAATTTTCACGTAGCTAAAATGAGAAAAATTATCCAATCTTGTTTTACCCATAACTTCTTCATTTTAAATCCGTTTTGAGTGAATCAAATTGCTATGGTTTCATATTGAACTCTATTTCATGAATCTAAACAGAAAAAGTATAGGTTTATAGTCAGAAAAATAAGTTACAAGTCGTTTTTGTAAAGGTAGTCATTTCAGTCGAAAGAACGACGTCTAGATGACCATTTTAGAAAACAAACTTCCACTTTGAGTTTAACCATAATTTTTGGATATAGTTTCATGTTCATAATAAAAATCATTTTCTCAGAATAACAACTTTTAAATCAAAGTTTACCATAGTTTTTAATTAACTAACCCAAAACAGCCCGCGGTGTTACTACGACGGCGTAAATCCGGTTTTACGGTGTTTTTCGTGTTTCCAGGTTTTAAATCATTAAGTTAGCATATCATATAGATATAGAACATGTGTGTAGTTAATTTTAAAAGTCAAGTTAGAAGGATTAACTTTTGTTTGCGAACAAGTTTAGAATTAACTAAACTATGTTCTAGTGATTACGAGTTTAAACCTTCGAATAAGATTGTTTTATATATATGAATCGAATGATGTTATGAACATCATTACTACCTCAAGTTTAGTAGGTAAACCTACTGGAAGTGACAAGAAATGATCTAGCTTTAAAGGATCTTGGATGGCTTGAAAGTTCTTGAAGTAGGATCATGACACAAAAACAAGTTCAAGTAAGATTTTTACTCGAATTATGAAAGTTTATAGTTATAGAAATTGAATCAAAGTTTGAATATGAATATTACCTTGAATAAAAAAAAAAAACCTACTGTATATAACAAAGGTTTCTTGATCTTAGATGATTACTTGGAATGGATTAGAAAGCTTGGAAGTAAATTAGTAAACTTGAAGGGATTTTTGAAGTGTTCTTGAAGTGTTCTTCCTATGATGATTATAGCTTGATTCTTGAAGTGATTTTTGATGAAGATGATGATTAACTACTGGAAAAATACGTTCATAATAGTGTGTGTGTGTTGAGAGAGAATTAGAAAGAGAATTGGAAGTGAAATGGAGTGAATGATGAGTGGTAATTGGTGAGTGGTGAGTGGGGTTAAAAGGAGTTCTAGTTAGTTGACTAGCTCATGGTAGAAGTTAAAATTGATTAGTCATATATGACATAATCAAGAGTGGAATCCCATGCTAGTTCCTATTGGTATATACTCATAGTAAGTACGTGTTGAAGCTGTGTATAATACGGGTAAGAATACGACTAGAATTCTTGATGAAAGAAAAGAATGGAAAAGTAACTGTAACCATTTTCGTTAAGTATGAGTGTTTTGATATATGTCTTGAAGTCTTCCAAAAGTATTTTAATACATCTAAATACACTACATGTATATATATTTTAACTGAGTCGTTAAGTCATCGTTAGTCGTTACATGTAAGTGTTGTTTTGAAACCTTTAAGTTAACGATCTCAATTAATGTTGTTAACCCATTGTTTATTATATCTAATGAGATGTTAAATTATTATATTATCATGATATTATGATATATTAATATATCTTAATATGATATATATACATTTAAATGTCGTTACAACGATAATCGTTACATATATGTCTCGTTTCGAAATCCTTAAGTTAGTAGTCTTGTTTATATGTATATAACTCATTATTAATATACTTATGGAGATAATTACTTATCATAATCTCATGTTAACCATATGTATACCCATATATATATCGTCATGTCGTTTTTACAAGTTTTAACGTTCGTGAATCGCCGGTCAACTCGGGTGGTCAATTGTCTATATGAAACATATTTCAATTAATCAAGTCTTAACAAGTTTGATTGCTTAACATGTTGGAAACATTTAATCATTTAAATATCAATCTCAATTAATATATATAAACATGGAAAAGTTCGGGTCACTACAGTACCTACCCGTTAAATAAATTTCGTCCCGAAATTTTAAGCTGTTGAAGGTGTTGACGAATCTTCTGGAAATAGATGCGGGTATTTCTTCTTCATCTGATCTTCACGCTCCCAGGTGAACTCGGGTCCTCTACGAGCATTCCATCGAACCTTAACAATTGGTATCTTGTTTTGCTTAAGTCTTTTAACCTCACGATCCATTATTTCGACGGGTTCTTCGATGAATTGGAGTTTTTCGTTGATTTGGATTTCATCTAATGGAATAGTGAGATCTTCTTTAGCAAAACATTTCTTCAAATTCGAGACGTGGAAAGTGTTATGTACAGCCGCGAGTTGTTTAGGTAACTCAAGTCGGTAAGCTACTGGTCCGACACGATCAATAATCTTGAATGGTCCAATATACCTTGGATTTAATTTCCCTCGTTTACCAAATCGAACAACGCCTTTCCAAGGTGCAACTTTAAGCATGACCATCTCTCCAATTTCAAATTCTATATCTTTTCTTTTAATGTCAGCGTAGCTCTTTTGTCGACTTTGGGCGGTTTTCAACCGTTGTTGAATTTGGATGATCTTCTCGGTAGTTTCTTGTATAATCTCCGGACCCGTAATCTGTATATCCCCCACTTCACTCCAACAAATCGGAGACCTGCACTTTCTACCATAAAGTGCTTCAAACGGCGCCATCTCAATGCTTGAATGGTAGCTGTTGTTGTAGGAAAATTCTGCTAATGGTAGATGTCGATCCCAACTGTTTCCGAAATCAATAACACATGCTCGTAGCATGTCTTCAAGCATTTGTATCGTCCTTTCGCTCTGCCCATCAGTTTGTGGATGATAGGCAGTACTCATGTCTAGACGAGTTCCTAATGCTTGCTGTAATGTCTGCCAGAATCTTGAAATAAATCTGCCATCCCTATCAGAGATAATAGAGATTGGTATTCCATGTCTGGAGATGACTTCCTTCAAATACAGTCGTGCTAACTTCTCCATCTTGTCATCTTCTCTTATTGGCAGGAAATGTGCTGATTTGGTGAGACGATCAACTATTATCCAAATAGTATCAAAACCACTTGCAGTCCTTGGTAATTTAGTGATGAAATCCATGGTAATGTTTTCCCATTTCCATTCCGGGATTTCGGGTTGTTGAAGTAGACCTGATGGTTTCTGATGCTCAGCTTTGACCTTAGAACACGTCAAACATTCTCCTACGTATTTAGCAACATCGGCTTTCATACCCGGCCACCAAAAATATTTCCTGAGATCCTTGTACATCTTCCCCGTTCCAGGATGTATTGAGTATCTGGTTTTATGAGCTTCTCTAAGTACTATTTCTCTCATATTTCCAAATTTTGGTACCCAAATCCTTTCAGCCCTATACCGGGTTCCGTCTTCCCGAATATTAAGATGTTTCTCCGATCCTTTGGGTATTTCTTCCTTTAAATTTCCCTCTTTTAAAACTCCTTGTTGCGCCTCCTTTATTTGAGTAGTAAGGTTATTATGAATCATTATATTCATAGATTTTACTCGAATGGGTTCTCTGTCCTTCCTGCTCAAGGCATCGGCTACCACATTTGCCTTCCCCGGGTGGTAACGAATCTCAAAGTCGTAATCATTCAATAATTCAATCCACCTACGCTGCCTCATATTCAGTTGTTTCTGATTAAATATGTGTTGAAGACTTTTGTGGTCGGTATATATAATACTTTTGACCCCATATAAGTAGTGCCTCCAAGTCTTTAATGCAAAAACAACCGCGCCTAATTCCAAATCATGCGTCGTATAATTTTGTTCGTGAATCTTCAATTGTCTAGACGCATAAGCAATCACCTTCATTCGTTGCATTAATACACAACCGAGACCTTGCTTTGATGCGTCACAATAAATCACAAAATCATCATTCCCTTCAGGCAATGACAATATAGGTGCCGTAGTTAGCTTTTTCTTCAATAACTGAAACGCTTTCTCTTGTTCATCATTCCATTCAAATTTCTTCCCTTTATGCGTTAATGCAGTCAAGGGTTTTGCTATTCTGGAAAAATCTTGGATGAACCTTCTGTAGTAACCAGCTAGTCCTAAAAACTGGCGTATGTGTTTCGGAGTTTTCGGGGTTTTCCACTTTTCAGCAGTTTCTATCTTTGCCGGATCCACCTTAATACCTTCTTTGTTCACTATGTGACCGAGGAATTGAACTTCTTCCAACCAAAATGCACACTTTGAAAACTTAGCGTACAATTCTTCCTTCCTCAATACTTCTAACACCTTTCTCAAATGTTCACCGTGTTCTTGGTCATTCTTTGAGTAAATAAGTATGTCATCAATAAAAACAATGACAAACTTGTCAAGGTATGGTCCACACACTCGGTTCATAAGGTCCATGAACATAGCTGGTGCATTAGTTAAACCAAACGGCATGACCATAAACTCGTAATGACCGTAACGTGTTCTGAAAGCAGTCTTTGGAATATCATCTTCTTTCACCCGCATTTGATGATACCCGGAACGTAAGTCAATCTTTTAATAAACAGACGAGCCTTGTAGTTGATCAAATAAGTCGTCGATTCTCGGTAGTGGGTAGCGGTTCTTGATGGTAAGTTTGTTCAACTCTCGGTAGTCGATACACAACCTGAATGTACCATCTTTCTTCTTGACAAACAAAACAGGAGCTCCCCACGGTGATGTGCTTGGTCGAATGAAACCACGCTCTAAAAGTTCTTATAATTGGCTTTGCAGTTCTTTCATCTCGCTGGGTGCGAGTCTGTAAGGAGCACGAGCTATTGGTGTAGCTCCTGGTACAAGATCTATTTGAAATTCAACGGATCGCTGTGGGGGTAATCCCGGTAATTCTTTCGGAAATACATCGGGAAATTCTTTTGCAATGGGAACATCATTGATGCTCTTTTCTTCAGTTTGTACTTTCTCAACGTGTGCTAGAACAGCATAGCAACCTTTTCTTATTAGTTTTTGTGCCTTCAAATTACTAATAATATGTAGCTTCGTGTTGCCCTTTTCTCCGTACACCATTAAGGGTTTTCCTTTTTCTCGTATAATGCGAATTGCATTTTTGTAACAAACGATCTCTGCTTTCACTTCTTTCAACCAGTCCATACCGATTATCACATCAAAACTCCCTAACTCTACTGGTATCAAATCAATCTTAAATGTTTCGCTAACCAGTTTAATTTCTCAATTCCGACATATATTATCTGCTGAAATTAATTTACCATTTTCTAATTCGAGTAAAAATTTACTATCCAAAGGCGTCAATGGACAACTTAATTTAGCACAAAAATCTCTACTCATATAGCTTCTATCCGCACCCGAATCAAATAAAACGTAAGCAGATTTATTGTCAATAAGAAATGTACCTGTAACAAGCTCCGGGTCTTCCTATGCCTCTGCCGCATTAATATTGAAAACTCTTACGCGGCCTTGTCCATTCGTGTTCTCCTGTTTCGGGCAATTTCTAATAATGTGGCCCGGTTTTCCACATTTATAACAAACTACATTGGCATAACTTGCTCCGACACTACTTGCTCCGCCATTACTCGTTCCGACACCATTTGTTCCTTTCGTTCTATTAACCCCTGGTCCGTAGACCTCACACTTCGCCGCGCTATGACCATTTCTTTTACACTTGTTGCAAAATTTGGTGCAGAACCCCGAGTGATACTTTTCACACCTTTGGCATAGCTGCTTCTGATTGTTGTTGTTGTTGCGGTTATTATTGTTGTTGAGATGATTGTTGTAGTTGCTGCTGTTGTTGTTGTTGTTGTTGTTGTTGTTGTTGTTGTTGGGCCGTTTGTTGTAGTTGCAATTGATGTTGCGATTGTTGGGATAATTGTTGCGATTATTGTTGTAATTGCTGTTGTTGTTGTATTGGTGATTCTTATCACCGTTTTCCTCCCACTTTCTTTTGACTTGCTTCACATTGGCCTCTTCAGCAGTCTGTTCTTTAATTCTTTCTTTAATCTGGTTCACTAGTTTGTGAGCCATTCTACATGCCTGTTGTATGGAGGCGGGCTCGTGTGAACTTATATCTTCTTGGATTCTTTCCGGTAATCCTTTCACAAACGCGTCGATCTTCTCTTCCTCATCTTCGAATGCTCCCGGACACAATAGGCACAATTCTGTGAATCGTCTTTCGTACGTGGTAATATCAAATCCTTGGGTTCGTAACCCTCTAAGTTCTGTCTTGAGCTTATTGACCTCGATTCTGGGACGGTACTTCTCGTTCATCAAGTGCTTGAATGCTGACCACGGTAGTGCGTACGCATCATCTTGTCCCACTTGCTCTAGATAGGTATTCCACCATGTTAACGCAGAACCTGTGAAGGTATGCGTAGCGTACTTCACTTTTTCCTCTTCAGTACACTTACTTATGGCAAACACCGATTCGACCTTCTCGGTCCACCGTTTCAATCCGATCGGTCCTTCAGTTCCATTAAATTCCAAAGGTTTGCAGGCAGTGAATTCTTTGTAGGTGCATCCTACACGATTTCCTGTACTGCCAGATCCAAGGTTATTGTTGGTATGTAGCGCAGCCTGTACTGCGGCTATGTTTGAAGCTAGAAAATTACGGAATTCCTCTTCATTCATATTCACGGTGTGTCGAGTAGTCAGTGCCATTTCCTTCAAAATAGTCAAATGGAACAAGTTAATCATACAGAATATTAAGAGTAGTTAATAGTATTTCGTAGCATAATATGAACTCATTTATAAAAGCTTTTTCTTCATATTAGCGTTTTATAAGTTTAAATTCGGGTAGTACCTACCCATTAAGTTCATACTTAGTAGCTAATATACAATTCAACTACTACAATTCTATATGAAAAACTGATTGTAATAATATTTCGCGTTCAAACTTTTATACAATATTTTACAAACTTACAATACCGCTTATTTTACATAAAGCATGAAATATAGCACACAATAACTTTGATACAAGATAGTTGTGAAGATAATTCTAGCTAGTACACAAGTCGTTCAGCAAAGCCAATAAAGACACGTAATTCATACGTCTAGAAACAAGTCATGCATTCTGGTTTTACTAGGACTACTTCCCATCCTTGGTCTTGTGGAACATAACCGTTATGGCCGTTGATCAGACAGCGTGTTGTAACGTCGTCAAAGGGACGAGGGTTACGTAATGACCAACAGTCTCGTAATAACCTAAAAACCTCATTTCTTACCCCAATTACCGACTCCGTCACTTGTGGGAACGTTTTGTTTAATAGTTGTAGCCCGATGTTCTTGTTCTCACTTTGGTGAGAAGCGAACATTACTAACCCGTAAGCCTAACATGCTTCTTTATGTTGCATGTTAGCCGCTTTTTCTAAATCACGAAGTCCTATATTCGGATATACTGAGTCAAAATAATTTCTTAACCCGTTGCGTAAAATAGCATTTGGGTTCCCCGCAATATATGCGTCAAAGTAAACACATCGTAACTTATGGATTTCCCAATGTGATATCCCCCATCTTTCGAACGAAAGCCTTTTATAAACCAAGGCATTCTTGGAACGTTCTTCGAATGTCTTACAAACTGATCTCGCCTTATATAGTTGTGCCGAGGAATTCTGACCGACTCTAGACAAGATTTCATCAATCATGTCTCCGGGTAGGTCTCTTAAAATATTGGGTTGTCTATCCATTTTGTGTTTTTATACTGTAAAATAGACAAGAGTTAGATTCATAAAAAAAATACTTATTAATACAAGCAATTTTTACATATATCATAAAGCATAAGCACACTATATTACATATATTACACCACACAAATACAACTATCTTATTCCGACTCGCTCGTTTCTTCTTGTTCGGTTTTGGTTCGTTTTGCCAAGTTTCTAAGGATATATGATGTTCTCCTAATACGAGCCGTCGTTGTCCACATTGGTTTAGAAAAACCTGGTGGTTTAGAGGTTCCCGGGTCATTGTTACAACTTAAGGACTTCGGGGGTTGACGATACATATAAAGTTCATCGGGGTTGGAATTAGATTTCTCTATTTTTATGCCCTTTCCCTTATTATTTTCTTTTACCTTTTTAAATTCAGTTGGGGTAATTTCTATAACATCATCGGGATTCTCGTCGGAATCCGATTCATCGGAGAATTGGTAATCCTCCCAATATTTTGCTTTCTTGGCGGAAACACCATTGACCATAATTAACTTTGGTCGGTTGGTTGAGGATTCTCTTTTACTTAACCGTTTTATTATTTCCCCCACCGGTTCTATTTCTTCTTCCGGTTCCGACTCTTCTTCCGGTTCCGATTCTTCTTCCGGTTCCGACTCTTCTTCCGGTTCCTCTTCGGGAACTTGTGAATCAGTCCACGAATCATTCCAATTTACATTTGACTCTTCATTATTATTAGGTGAGTCAATGAGACTTGTTCTAGAGGTAGACATCTATCACATAATATCAAACACGTTAAGAGATTAATATATCACATAATATTCATATGTTAAAAATATATAGTTTCCAACAAAAATGTTATGCAATCATTTTTAAAGAAAACACGGTCGAAGTCCAGACACACTAATGCATCCTAACAAACTCGATAAGACACACTAATGCAAATTTTCTGGTTCTCTAAGACCAACGCTCGAATACCAACTGAAATGTCCCGTTCTTATTGATTAAAAACGTTCCATGTTAATTGATTTCGTTGCGAGGTTTTGACCTCTATATGAGACGTTTTTCAAAGACTGCATTCATTTTTAAAACAAACCATAACCTTTATTTCATAAATAAAGGTTTAAAAAGCTTTACGTAGATTATCAAATAATGATAATCTAAAATATCCTGTTTACACACGACCATTACATAATGGTTTACAATACAAATATGTTACATCGAAATCAGTTTCTTGAATGCAGTTTTTACACAATATCATACAAACATGGACTCCAAATCTTGTCCTTATTTTATTATGCAACAGCGGAAGCTCTTAGTATTCACCTGAGAATAAACATGCTTTAAACGTCAACAAAAATGTTGGTGAGTTATAGGTTTAACCTATATGTATCAAATCGTAACAATAGACCACAAGATTTCATATTTCAATACACATCCCATACATAGAGATAAAAATCATTCATATGGTGAACACCTGGTAACCGACATTAACAAGATGCATATATATAAGAATATCCCCATCATTCCGGGACACCCTTCGGATATGATATAAATTTTGAAGTACTAAAGCATCCGGTACTTTGGATGGGGTTTGTTAGGCCCAATAGATCTATCTTTAGGATTCGCGTCAATTAGGGTGTCTGTTCCCTAATTCTTAGATTACCAGACTGAATAAAAAGGGGCATATTCGATTTCGATAATTCAACCATAGAATGTAGTTTCACGTACTTGTGTCTATTTTGTAAATCATTTATAAAACTTGCATGTATTCTCATCCCAAAAATATTAGATTTTAAAAGTGGGACCATAACTCACTTTCACAGATTTTTACTTCGTCGGGAAGTAAGACTTGGCCAATGGTTGATTCACGAACCTATAACAATATATACATATATATCAAAGTACGTTCAAAATATATTTACAACACTTTTAATATATTTTGATGTTTTAAGTTTATTAAGTCAGCTGTCCTCGTTAGTAACCTACAACTAGTTGTCCACAGTTAGATGTACAGAAATAAATCGATAAATATTATCTTGAATCAATCCACGACCCAGTGTATACGTATCTCAGTATTGATCACAACTCAAACTATATATATTTTGGAATCAACCTCAACCCTGTATAGCTAACTCCAACATTCACATATAGAGTGTCTATGGTTGTTCCGAAATATATATAGATGTGTCAACATGATAGGTCGAAACATTGTATGCGTGTCTATGGTATCTCAAGATTACATAATATACAATACAAGTTGATTAAGTTATGGTTGGAATAGATTTGTTACCAATTTTCACGTAGCTAAAATGAGAAAATTATCCAATCTTGTTTTACCCATAACTTCTTCATTTTAAATCCGTTTTGAGTGAATCAAATTGCTATGGTTTCATATTGAACTCTATTTTATGAATCTAAACAGAAAAAGTATAGGTTTATAGTCGGAAAAATAAGTTACAAGTCGTTTTTGTAAAGGTGGTCATTTCAGTCGAAAGAACGACGTCTAGATGACCATTTTAGAAAACATACTTCCACTTTGAGTTTAACCATAATTTTTGGATATAGTTTCATGTTCATAATAAAAATCATTTTCTCAGAATAACAACTTTTAAATCAAAGTTTATCATAGTTTTTAATTAACTAACCCAAAACAGCCCGCGGTGTTACTACGACGGCGTAAATCCGGTTTTACAGTGTTTTTCGTGTTTCCAGGTTTTAAATCATTAAGTTAGCATATCATATAGATATAGAACATGTGTGTAGTTAATTTTAAAAGTCAAGTTAGAAGGATTAACTTTTGTTTGCGAACAAGTTTAGAATTAACTAAACTATGTTCTAGTGATTACGAGTTTAAACCTTCAAATAAGATAGTTTTATATATATGAATCGAATGATGTTATGAACATCATTACTACCTCAAGTTTAGTAGGTAAACCTACTGGAAGTGACAAGAAATGATCTAGCTTCAAAGGATCTTGGATGGCTTGAAAGTTCTTGAAGTAGGATCATGACACAAAAACAAGTTCAAGTAAGATTTTTACTCGAATTAAGATAGTTTATAGTTATAGAAATTGAATCAAAGTTTGAATATGAATATTACCTTGAATAAGAAAGATAACCTACTGTATATAACAAAGGTTTCTTGATCTTAGATGATTACTTGGAATGGATTAGAAAGCTTGAAAGTAAATTAGTAAACTTGAAGGGATTTTTGAAGTGTTCTTGAAGTGTTCTTCCTATGATGATTATAGCTTGATTCTTGAAGTGATTTTTGATGAAGATGATGATTAACTACTGGAAAAATACGTTCATAATAGTGTGTGTGTGTGTGTTGAGAGAGAATTAGAAAGAGAATTGGAAGTGAAATGGAGTGAATGATGAGTGGTAATTGGTGAGTGGTGAGTGGGGTTAAAAGGAGTTCTAGTTAGTTGACTAGCTCATGGTAGAAGTTAAAATTGATTAGTCATACATGACATAATCAAGAGTGGAATCCCATGCTAGTTCCTATTGGTATATACTCATAGTAAGTACGTGTTGAAGATGTGTATAATACGGGTAAGAATACGACTAGAATTCTTGATGAAAGAAAAGAATGGAAAAGTAACTGTAACCATTTTCGTTAAGTATGAGTATTTTGATATATGTCTTGAAGTCTTCCAAAAGTATTTTAATACATCTAAATACACTACATGTATATACATTTTAACTGAGTCATTAAGTCATCGTTAGTCGTTACATGTAAGTGTTGTTTTGAAACCTTTAAGTTAACGATCTCAATTAATGTTGTTAACCCATTGTTTATTATATCTAATGAGATGTTAAATTATTATATTATCATGATATTATGATATATTAATATATCTTAATATGATATATATACATTTAAATGTCGTTACAACGATAATCGTTACATATATGTCTCGTTTCGAAATCCTTAAGTTAGTAGTCTTGTTTATATGTATATAACTCATTGTTAATATACTTATGGAGATACTTACTTATCATAATCTCATGTTAACCATATGTATACCCATATATATATCGTCATGTCGTTTTTACAAGTTTTAACGTTCGTGAATCGCCGGTCAACTTGGGTGGTCAATTGTCTATATGAAACATATTTCAATTAATCAAGTCTTAACAAGTTTGATTGCTTAACATGTTGGAAACATTTAATCATGTAAATATCAATCTCAATTAATATATATATATATATGGAAAAGTTCGGGTCACTACAGTATAAGCCTACGAGGACTATGAAGTATGCTCGTGTTCGCAAGATGCCACAAAATTTTGGTAAGAAATTTAAATGGTGCTACTATGACTACCGAACAGAGGGATAAATTATAATCATGGAGTCTGATAAAAGATTGATCAGATAAGGATATTTTATCCAAGGTGGATCATAGATATGTGCAAATTGGATATCAAAGTGTTGAAAAGACAGCCGACATTTCATGAGCTTTACAGCATGGAGCAGGTCATTCAATTCAACTGTACAATCGTACTTGTTATGCTTATGATTTATGTACTTAAAGTTTATCTTTTTCGATTCTATTTGATTTCCATAATGAACTAGGTCCTAAGGGAGAGTTTGTTAGTGCATAATGTAAGTCCCTAGTTCATTTGATGTATTCGTGAGTGTTATGGACGTTGTAAGTACCTAATGTTGGTTTATTATGTTTACTATTTGGATTACAATCAATTATATGTATTTATTGTTAACTTACATTCTGTCTGTGTAACCGCACAGCTGGAGAATGCATCCGTACGGATACAAGTGCAACCGCACGATTGTAAGCTGCAATCACACGGTTACATGTGCAGACACTATATATTGAGGATGACGGGTTCATTGTTAAGGTTACGAACCTTTTCACAACCTTAGCCATTTTAGAACATCCTCTGCAAGTCTAGCAATCATCGAAGTCGATCTATAACATTTACAAGTCGTTTACAATCAATAGATCAAAGTTGTTTAATGTGTTTTTGATATAAAACCCAATATCGAGATTTTGACACTCGATATTGTTGATTAGGTCGATTAATACTGTTTAATCGGTCATACAAATATGAAGAAAGTAAAATTACCTTATTAACGTTTTAAATGACAAAAAATCAATATATTTGTTTGATATTTGTTCAAGAAATGATTTTAGTAGGGTATTATACAAAAATGAGGTGTTTAATGATTACGAGAGTATTTTAATGTTTCGAATGACAATAAGCTATTTAATGGTTAATAGAGTGCTTAATGGTATACAAGTACACCCTAAAGTTTGAGCCATATTGTTAACACGATAAATGTATTTGGCGAGAGTTTGTAATGAATAGACCGAAAAGTATAAAGAAACAATGTAGAAGGCGACAAGATGAACTTTGTTTGAAAAATGATCCAACAGAAAAGTACAAGTTTGAAAAATTGGAAAAAGAGGGGCATTTTGTCATGTAGTATTTTATTAAGGGGGTGAAAGGATGATTTAAATATTGCATTTAATCATACACTCATACTAGTACTAGCTACACAAGCCTAGGGGTATTCAGTTTGTGAGTTTGTCTTTCATCTCTTTACACAAAGATTTTTTTACCAGTGCTTCTGTAACGACCCGTCAAATCGCTATTGACGCGACACGTTAATCATTGATTTCACAGTGAGGTTTTGACCTCTATATGATACGTTTTGATAAAATATTGCATTCATTAAAATAAGTGACTTTCTAAACATAGAAAGTTATAAACATGTGGGCGAGTGCTTAGGTATAAGCAAAACCCCGAAATACATAAGTCTTTAATTTACAGGTTGACATCACAGTCCAGTTATTTATTACACAACGCAGTTTTATTTTGAATGCAATAAACTTTGTACAAAGCATGAGAGACTCCATGCAGGCAACAAGCACATCACAGCGGAAGCATTCTAAGGACCTGAGAATAAAACATGCTAAAAAGTCAACACGAATGTTGGTGAGTTATAGGTTTAATTGCTCGAGTCATAAACATATATAAAGATAGACCACAAGATTTCATCAAAAGTTTATCAATAGATTCTACGTAACAGAGCACCCTGGTAACTAAACTTAACGCTATAGTGATAATTACCCCATTCGTTTTAATACACGCAAACCAACGTGTCTTAAACTCAAATAACATACGTCCGTTAAAAGGCTAGCGCTCTAGCTCGGACGGGGATGTCAAGCCCTATGGATCCATATACAATTATTCGCGCCCACCAGTCCATATCCTATGTACTGGCAGCTACTAGTTACCAAAGCTAAGGGATTTTCGGTTTAACTCAGTGTAGAATTTAGTATGTACTTGTGTCTTATTGCGTTTAAAATAAATTGCATGTATTCTCAGCCCAAAAATATTTAAAGTATTTAAAAAGGGATCTATAAACTCACAGTTCAATATTGAGACTCAATATTGTAGGCAAATTTCGTAGACGTAATGATGGTAGACGATCGTATGATTGGCCTTGGATTCAAGAACAATACCCCGAACAATACCCAATATTTCCTTAGCTTAAAGCGGTTTGAAACCCGAATTAAAAACACCCTCGTATATATCTTATTATTATTAAACTTAAATTTAAAATTATAATTATAATATAAATATTAATATTGAGAGATAATTATGTGTGAAAATCATCGTCGAACAAACTGCGTATTTATAGTACTTTACGATTTACTGTAGCTCATGCGATCGCATGAGTTTTCAGTGTTTTTGCCATGCGATCGCATGGCCGCCTTTCCCGTTTTGTTTGCTAGTTCGTCGACATCAAATAGTACTGCTGTAGCAAATAGTGTTTACTGTAGCAAATAGTGTTTACTGTAGCAATAGTGTTTACTGTAGCAAATAGTGTTTTACTGTAGGAAATCACTGTAGCAAAGTCGTTTTTCACTGTAGCATTGTAGCAAAATACGGTTTCACTGTAGCAAATAGTGTTTTACTGTAGCAAATAGTGTTTTACTGTAGGAAAGTCGTTTTTACTTGTACATATATATATACATACATATAATTGTTCATGAATCGTCGAGAGTAGTCAACGGTAATTGTATATATGAAACAGTTCTAAAATTTTTGAGACTCAATCTAACAGACTTTGTTTAACGTGTCAAAATAATAAATCGTATAGAGAATTGGTTTAAATAAGTCGAAATTTTCCGGGTCATCACATAACCTCCCCGTTAAAGAAAATTTCGTCCCGAAATTTTGAGTAGTACCTGTTTTATGAGCGATATCAGTGAACAAATGTGGATACTTTTGCTTCATTTGATCCTCACATTCCCAAGTAAACTCGGGTCCTCGTCTAGCGTTCCAACGAACTCTAACTATCGGTATTTTGCTTTGTTTTAATTGTTTGACCTCACGGTCCATGATTTCAACAGGTTCTTCGACAAAATGGAGTTTATCATTGATTCGTATTTCATCAAGAGGAATTACGACATCCTCTTCAGCTAAACATTTCTTCAAATTTGACACGTGAAATGTGTCGTGAACACTACTAAGTTCTTGTGGTAGCTTTAATCGATAAGCAACTGCTCCAATTCTTTCGGTGATTTCAAAGGGTCCTACGTACCTAGGACTTAGCTTTCCTCGTTTACCGAATCGTACAACGCCTTTCCAGGGTGACACCTTCAACATGACTTTGTCGCCCACTTGAAATTCTAGCGGTTTTCTTCTTACATCAGCATAACTCTTTTGGCGACTCATGGCCGTTTTCAATCGCTGTTGTATTTGAATGATCTTTTCGGTGGTTTCATGAATAATTTCTGGTCCAGCAATTTGTCTTTCTCCTACTTCACTCCAACAGATAGGATATCTACACTTTCTACCGTAAAGTGCTTCAAATGGCGCTGCGTTGATGCTCGTATGATAGCTGTTATTGTATGAAAATTCTGCCAACGGTAAGTGTAGATCCCAACTGGTTCTAAAGTCAATCACGCATGCCCGTAACATGTCTTCCAATGTTTGTATTGTTCTTTCACTTTGACCATCTGTCTGTGGGTGATAATCGGTGCTCATATCTAATCGAGTTCCCAATGCTTTTTGTAATGACTGCCAGAAACGTGATGTGAATCGGGTGTCGCGATCAGATATGATAGAGATGGGTACACCATGCCTGGAAACTACTTCCTTCAAATATAGGCGTGCTAATTTCTCCATACTGTCTGTCTCCTTTATTGGTAGAAAGTGAGCTGATTTAGTTAGACGATCAACTATCACCCAAATAGTATCATGACTACTTGTAGTCCTTGGCAATTTCGTAATGAAATCCATGGTTATTCTTTCCCATTTCCACTGCGGAATTTCCGGTTATTGCAGTAATCCTGACGGCTTTTGGTGCTCAGCTTTGACCTTTGCACACGTCAAACATTTGCTTACATAAGTAGCAATTTCTGTCTTCATATTAGGCCACCAATAAAACTTCTTGAGATCGTGGTACATTTTCCAGTTTCCTGGGTGAATTGAGTACCTCGTTTTGTGTGCTTCATCCAGTACTAGTTGTCTTAGGTTACCATGTTTTGGTACCCATATCCTACCAGCAAAATACAGGGTTCCATCGGCTTTTACTTCAAGTTGTTTTTCTAACCCTTTGCTCATTTCGCCTTTTTCGTTTTCTTCTTTTAAAGCTTCTAACTGTGCTGCTTGAATTTGCTTTGTGAGATCAGTACGAATTGTAATATTCAAAGCTCGAACCCTAAGAGGTTTTACTCTTTCTTTTCGACTTAAGGCATCAGCTACAACATTAGCCTTTCCGGGGTGGTAACGGATTTCACAATCGTAATCGTTTAACAACTCTACCCAGCGACGTTGCCTCATATTGAGTTGTTTTTGATCAAAAATATGCTGAAGACTCTTATGGTCAGTGTACACTGTACACTTGGTGCCATATAGATAGTGTCTCCATATTTTGAGTGCAAAAACTACTGCTCCAAGTTCTAAATCATGCGTCGTATAGTTCTTTTCATGAATTTTTAGTTGTCGTGAGGCATATGCGATGACTTTTGTGCGTTGCATTAATACACATCCTAAACCTTGGCGTGAAGCATCACAATAGATCACGAAATCATCATTTCCTTCCGGTAATGACAAAATGGGTGCAGACGTTAACTTCTTCTTTAATAACTGGAATGAGGATTCTTGTTCTGTGGACCAATCATACTTCTTTCCCTTTTGAGTCAATGCAGTTAAGGGTTTGGCGATTCTAGAGAAATCTTGAATGAATCTTCGGTAGTAACCAACAAGACCTAAGAATTGGCGAATTTGTGTTGGAGTCTTCGGGATTTCCCATTTACTAATGGCTTCGATCTTGACGGGGTCAACTTTAATTCCATGTTTACTGACAACATGGCCCAAAAATTGTACTTCTTGTAACCAGAAATCACACTTCGAAAATTTTGCGTACAATTCTTCTTTCTTGAGTATCTCCAGTACCAGTCTTAAGTGTTGCTCATGTTCTTCCTTGTTCTTCGAGTAAATCAATATGTCATCGATAAAAACAATGACAAATTTGTCTAAATACGGTCTACAGATGCGATTCATTAGATCCATGAATACTGCTGGAGCATTAGTTAATCCAAAAGGCATGACTAGAAACTCATAGTGACCGTAACGGGTTCTGAACGCGGTTTTAGGAACATCTTCTTCCTTCACTCTCAGTTGATGATATCCGGAGCGTAGATCAATCTTAGAATAAACACTTGATCCTTGCAATTGATCAAACAAATCATCAATCCTCGGTAATGGGTACCGATTCTTGATCGTTAATTTATTTAATTCTCGGTAATCTATGCACATTCTCATAGATCCATCCTTCTTCTTGACGAACAGAATAGGAGCACCCCAAGGTGAAAAACTAGGACGAATAAATCCACGGTCCGATAATTCTTGCAACTGGTCTTGTAATTCTTGCATTTCTGAAGGTGCAAGTCTATATGGAGATCGGGCTACAGGTGCAGCTCCTGGTATGAGATCAATATGGAATTCTACACATCTATGTGGAGGTTGAAATGTCCCGTTCTTATTGATTAAAAACGTTCCATATTAATTGATTTCGTTGCGAGGTTTTGACCTCTATATGAGACGTTTTTCAAAGACTGCATTCATTTTTAAACAAACCATAACCTTTATTTCATCAATAAAGGTTTAAAAAGCTTTACGTAGATTATCAAATAATGATAATCTAAAATATCCTGTTTACACACGACCATTACATAATGGTTTACAATACAAATATGTTACAACAAAATAAGTTTCTTGAATGCAGTTTTTACACAATATCATACAAGCATGGACTCCAAATCTTGTCCTTATTTAAGTATGCGACAGCGGAAGCTCTTAATAATCACCTGAGAATAAACATGCTTAAAACATCAACAAAAATGTTGGTGAGTTATAGGTTTAACCTATATATATCAAATCGTAACAATAGACCACAAGATTTCATATTTCAATACACATCCCATACATAGAGATAAAAATCATTCATATGGTGAACACCTGGTAATCGACAATAACAAGATGCATATATAAGAATATCCCCATCATTCCGGGACACCCTTCGGATATGATATAAATTTCGAAGTACTAAAGCATCCGGTACTTTGGATGGGGTTTGTTAGGCCCAATAGATCTATCTTTAGGATTCGCGTCAATTAGGGTGTCTGTTCCCTAATTCTTAGATTACCAGACTTAATAAAAAGGGGCATATTCGATTTCGATAATTCAACCATAGAATGTAGTTTCACGTACTTGTGTCTATTTTGTAAATCATTTATAAAACCTGCATGTATTCTCATCCCAAAAATATTAGATTTTAAAAGTGGGACTTTAACTCACTTTCACAGATTTTTTTACTTCGTCGGGAAGTAAGACTTGGCCACTGGTTGATTCACGAACCTATAACAATATATACATATATATCAAAGTATGTTCAAAATATATTTACAACACTTTTAATATATTTTGATGTTTTAAGTTTATTAAGTCAGCTGTCCTCGTTAGTAACCTACAACTAGTTGTCCACAGTTAGATGTACGGAAATAAATCGATAAATATTATCTTGAATCAATCCACGACCCAGTGTATACGTATCTCAGTATTGATCACAACTCAAACTATATATATTTTGGAATCAACCTCAACCCTGTATAGCTAACTCCAACATTCACATATAGAGTGTCTATGGTTGTTCCGAAATATATATAGATGTGTCGACATGATAGGTCGAAACATTGTATACGTGTCTATGTTATCTCAAGATTACATAATATACCATACAAGTTGATTAAGTTATGGTTGGAATAGATTTGTTACCAATTTTCACGTAGCTAAAATGAGAAAAATTATCCAATCTTGTTTTACCCATAACTTCTTCATTTTAAATCCGTTTTGAGTGAATCAAATTGATATGATTTCATATTGAACTCTATTTTATGAATCTAAACAGAAAAAGTATAGGTTTATAGTCGGAAAAATAAGTTACAAGTCGTTTTTGTAAAGGTAGTCATTTCAGTCGAAAGAACGACGTCTAGATGACCATTTTAGAAAACATACTTCCACTTTGAGTTTAACCATAATTTTTGGATATAGTTTCATGTTCATAATAAAAATCATTTTCTCAGAATAACAACTTTTAAATCAAAGTTTATCATAGTTTTTAATTAACTAACCCAAAACAGCCCGCGGTGTTACTACGACGGCGTAAATCCGGTTTTACGGTGTTTTTCGTGTTTCCAGGTTTTAAATCATTAAGTTAGCATATCATATAGATATAGAACATGTGTTTAGTTGATTTTAAAAGTCAAGTTAGAAGGATTAACTTTTGTTTGCGAACAAGTTTAGAATTAACTAAACTATGTTCTAGTGATTACAAGTTTAAACCTTCGAATAAGATAGCTTTATATGTATGAATCGAATGATGTTATGAACATCATTACTACCTTAAGTTCCTTGGATAAACCTACTGGAAAATAGAAAAATGGATCTAGCTTCAATGGATCCTTGGATGGCTCGAAGTTCTTGAAGCAGAATCATGACACGAAAACAAGTTCAAGTAAGATTATCACTTGAAATAAGATTGTTATAGTTATAGAAATTGAACCAAAGTTTGAATATGATTATTACCTTGTATTAGAATGATAACCTACTGTAAGAAACAAAAATTTCTTGAGGTTGGATGATCACCTTACAAGATTGGAAGTGAGCTAGCAAACTTGAAAGTATTCTTGATTTTATGAAACTAGAACTTTTGGAATTTATGAAGAACACTTAGAACTTGAAGATAGAACTTGAGAGAGATCAATTAGATGAAGAAAATTGAAGAATGAAAGTGTTTGTAGGTGTTTTTGGTCGTTGGTGTATGGATTAGATATAAAGGATATGTAATTTTGTTTTCATGTAAATAAGTCATGAATGATTACTCATATTTTTGTAATTTTATGAGATATTTCATGCTAGTTGCCAAATGATGGTTCCCACATGTGTTAGGTGACTCACATGGGCTGCTAAGAGCTGATCATTGGAGTGTATATACCAATAGTACATACATCTAAAAGCTGTGTATTGTACGAGTACGAATACGGGTGCATACGAGTAGAATTGTTGATGAAACTGAACGAGGATGTAATTGTAAGCATTTTTGTTAAGTAGAAGTATTTTGATAAGTGTATTGAAGTCTTTCAAAAGTGTATAAATACATATTAAAACACTACATGTATATACATTTTAACTGAGTCGTTAAGTCATCGTTAGTCATTACATGTAAGTGTTGTTTTGAAACCTTTAGGTTAACGATCTTGTTAAATGTTGTTAACCCAATGTTTATAATATCAAATGAGATTTTAAATTATTATATTATCATGATATTATCATGATATTATCATGTATGAATATCTCTTAATATGATATATATACATTAAATGTCTTTACAACGATAATCGTTACATATATGTCTCGTTTAAAAATCATTAAGTTAGTAGTCTTGTTTTTACATATGTAGTTCATTGTTAATATACTTTATGATATGTTTTCTTATCATAGTATCATGTTAACTATATATATATATCCATATATATGTCATCATATAGTTTTTACAAGTTTTAACGTTCGTGAATCACCGATCAACTTGGGTGGTCAATTGTCTATATTAAACATATTTCAATTAATCAAGTCTTAACAAGTTTGATTGCTTAACATGTTGGAAACATTTAATCATGTAAACATCAATCTCAATTAATATATATAAACATGGAAAAGTTCGGGTCACTACAGTACCTACCCGTTAAATAAATTTCGTCCTGAAATTTTAAGCTGTTGAAGGTGTTGACGAATCTTCTGGAAATAGATGCGGGTATTTCTTCTTCATCTGATCTTCACGCTCCCAGGTGAACTCGGGTCCTCTACGAGCATTCCATCGAACCTTAACAATTGGTATCTTGTTTTGCTTAAGTCTTTTAACCTCACGATCCATTATTTCGACGGGTTCTTCGATGAATTCGAGTTTTTCGTTGATTTGGATTTCATCTAACGGAATAGTGAGATCTTCTTTAGCAAAACATTTCTTTAAATTCGAGACGTGGAAAGTGTTATGTACAGCCGCGAGTTGTTGAGGTAACTCTAGTCGGTAAGCTACTGGTCCGACACGATCAATAATCTTGAATGGTCCAATATACCTTGGATTTAATTTCCCTCGTTTACCAAATCGAACAACGCCTTTCCAAGGTGCAACTTTAAGCATGACCATCTCTCCAATTTCAAATTCTATATCTTTTCTTTTAATGTCAGCGTAGCTCTTTTGTCGACTTTGGGCGGTTTTCAACCGTTGTTGAATTTGGATGATCTTCTCGGTAGTTTCTTGTATAATCTCTGGACCCGTAATCTGTCTATCCCCCACTTCACTCCAACAAATCGGAGACCTGCACTTTCTACCATAAAGTGCTTCAAACGGCGCCATCTCAATGCTTGAATGGTAGCTGTTGTTGTAGGAAAATTCTGCTAACGGTAGATGTCGATCCCAACTGTTTCCGAAATCAATAACACATGCTCGTAGCATGTCTTCAAGCGTTTGTATCGTCCTTTCGCTCTGCCCATCAGTTTGTGGATGATAGGCAGTACTCATGTCTAGACGAGTTCCTAATGCTTGCTGTAATGTCTGCCAGAATCTTGAAATAAATCTGCCATCCCTATCAGAGATAATAGAGATTGGTATTCCATGTCTGGAGACGACTTCCTTCAAATACAGTCGTGCTAACTTCTCCATCTTGTCATCTTCTCTTATTGGTAGGAAGTGTGCTGATTTGGTGAGACGATCAACTATTACCCAAATAGTATCAAAACCACTTGCAGTCCTTGGCAATTTAGTGATAAAATCCATGGTAATGTTTTCCCATTTCCATTCTGGGATTTCGGGTTGTTGAAGTAGACCTGATGGTTTCTGATGCTCAGCTTTGACCTTAGAACACGTCAAACATTCTCCTACGTATTTAGCAACATCGGCTTTCATACCCGGCCACCAAAAATGTTTCTTGAGATCCTTGTACATCTTCCCCGTTCCAGGATGTATTGAGTATCTGGTTTTATGAGCTTCTCTAAGTACCATTTCTCTCATATCTCCAAATTTTGGTACCCAAATCCTTTCAGCCCTATACCGGGTTCCGTCTTCCTGAATATTAAGATGCTTCTCCGATCCTTTGGGTATTTCATCCTTTAAATTTCCCTCTTTTAAAACTCCTTGTTGCGCCTCCTTTATTTGAGTAGTAATGTTATTATGAATCATTATATTCATAGATTTTACTCGAATGGGTTCTCTGTCCTTCCTGCTCAAGGCATCGGCTACCACATTTGCCTTCCCCGGGTGGTAACGAATCTCAAAGTCGTAATCATTCAATAATTCAATCCACCTACGCTGCCTCATATTCAGTTGTTTCTGATTAAATATGTGTTGAAGACTTTTGTGGTCGGTATATATAATACTTTTGACCCCATATAAGTAGTGCCTCCAAGTCTTTAATGCAAAAACAACCGCGCCTAATTCCAAATCATGCGTCGTATAATTTTGTTCGTGAATCTTCAATTGTCTAGACGCATAAGCAATCACCTTCGTTCGTTGCATTAATACACAACCGAGACCTTGCTTTGATGCATCACAATAAATCACAAAATCATCATTCCCTTCAGGCAATGACAATATAGGTGCCGTAGTTAGCTTTTTCTTCAATAACTGAAACGCTTTCTCTTGTTCATCATTCCATTCAAATTTCTTCCCTTTATGCGTTAATGCAGTCAAGGGTTTTGCTATTCTGGAAAAGTCTTGGATGAACCTTCTGTAGTAACCAGCTAGTCCTAAAAACTGGCGTATGTGTTTCGGAGTTTTCGGGGTTTCCCACTTTTCAACAGTTTCTATCTTTGCCGGATCCACCTTAATACCTTCTTTGTTCACTATGTGACCGAGGAATTGAACTTCTTCCAACCAAAATGCACACTTTGAAAACTTAGCGTACAATTCTTCCTTCCTCAATACTTCTAACACCTTTCTCAAATGTTCACCGTGTTCTTGGTCATTCTTTGAGTAAATAAGTATGTCATCAATGAAAACAATGACAAACTTATCAAGGTATGGTCCACACACTCGGTTCATAAGGTCCATGAACACAGCTGGTGCATTAGTTAAACCAAACGTCATGACCATAAACTCGTAATGACCGTAACGTGTTCTGAAAGCAGTCTTTGGAATATCATCTTCTTTCACCCGCATTTGATGATACCCGGAACGTAAGTCAATCTTTGAATAAACAGACGAGCCTTGTAGTTGATCAAATAAGTCGTCGATTCTCGGTAGTGGGTAGCGGTTCTTGATGGTAAGTTTGTTCAACTCTCGGTAGTCGATACACAACCTGAATGTACCATCTTTCTTCTTGACAAACAAAACAGGAGCTCCCCACGGTGATGTGCTTGGTCGAATGAAACCACGCTCTAAAAGTTCTTGTAATTGGCTTTGTAGTTCTTTCATCTCGCTGGGTGCGAGTCTGTAAGGAGCACGAGCTATTGGTGCAGCTCCTGGTACAAGATCTATTTGAAATTCAACGGATCGATGTGGGGGTAATCCCGGTAATTCTTTCAGAAATACATCGGGAAATTCTTTTGCAATGGGAACATCATTGATGCTCTTTTCTTCAGTTTGTACTTTCTCGACGTGTGCTAGAACAGCATAGCAACCTTTTCTTATTAGTTTTTGTGCCTTCAAATTACTAATAAGATGTAGCTTCGTGTTGCCCTTTTCTCCGTACACCATTAAGGGTTTTCCTTTTTCTCGTATAATGCGAATTGCATTTTTGTAACAAACGATCTCCGCTTTCACTTCTTTCAACCAGTCCATACCGATTATCACATCAAAACTTCCTAACTCTACTGGTATCAAATCAATCTTAAATGTTTCGCTAACCAGTTTAATTTCTCGATTCCGACATATATTATCTGCTGAAATTAATTTACCATTTGCTAATTCGAGTAAAAATTTACTATCCAAAGGCGTCAATGGACAACTTAATTTAGCACAAAAATCTCTACTCATATAGCTTCTATCCGCACCCGAATCAAATAAAACGTAAGCAGATTTATTGTCAATAAGAAACGTACCCGTAACAAGCTCCGGGTCTTCCTGTGCCTCTGCCGCATTAATATTGAAAACTCTTCCACGGCCTTGTCCATTCGTGTTCTCCTGGTTCGGGCAATTTCTAATAATGTGGCCTGGTTTTCCACATTTATAACAAACTACATTGGCATAACTTGCTCCGACACTACTTGCTCCGCCATTACTCGTTCCGACACCATTTGTTCCTTTCGTTCTATTAACCCCTGGTCCGTAGACCTCACACTTCGCCGCGCTATGACCATTTCTTTTACACTTGTTGCAAAATTTGGTGCAGAACCCCGAGTGATTCTTTTCACACCTTTGGCATAGCTGCTTCTGATTGTTGTTGTTGTTGCGGTTATTATTGTTGTTGGGATGATTGTTGTAGTTGCTGTTGTTGTTGTTGTTGTTGTTGTTGTTGTTGTTGGGCCGTTTGTTGTAGTTGCGATTGATGTTGCGATTGTTGGGATAATTGTTGCGATTATTGTTGTAATTGCTGTTGTTGTTGTATTGGTGATTCTTATCACCGTTTTCCTCCCACTTTCTTTTGACTTGCTTCACATTGGCCTCTTCAGCAGTCTGTTCTTTAATTCTTTCTTCAATTTGGTTCACGAGTTTGTGAGCCATTCTACATGCCTGTTGTATGGAGGCGGGCTCGTGTGAACTTATATCTTCTTGGATTCTTTCCGGTAATCCTTTCACAAACGCGTCGATCTTCTCTTCCTCATCTTCGAATGCTCCCGGACACAATAGGCACAATTCTGTGAATCGTCTTTCGTACGTGGTAATATCAAATCCTTGGGTTCGTAACCCTCTAAGTTCTGTCTTGAGCTTATTGACCTCGGTTCTGGGACGGTACTTCTCGTTCATCAAGTGCTTGAATGCTGACCACAGTAGTGCGTACGCATCATCTTGTCCCACTTGCTCTAGATAGGTATTCCACCATGTTAACGCAGAACCTGTGAAGGTATGCGTAGCGTACTTCACTTTGTCCTCTTCAGTACACTTACTTATGGCAAACACCGATTCGACCTTCTCGGTCCACCGTTTCAATCCGATCGGTCCTTCGGTTCCATCAAATTCCAAAGGTTTGCAGGCAGTGAATTCTTTGTAGGTGCATCCTACACGATTTCCTGTACTGCTAGATCCAAGGTTATTGTTGGTATGTAGCGCAGCCTGTACTGCGGCTATGTTTGAAGCTAGAAAAGTACGGAATTCCTCTTCATTCATATTCACGGTGTGTCGAGTAGTCGGTGCCATTTCCTTCAAAATAGTTAAATGGAACAAGTTAATCATACAGAATATTAAGAGTAGTTAATAGTATTTCGTAGCATAATATGAACTCATTTATAAAAGCTTTTTCTTCATATTAGCGTTTTATAAGTTTAAATTCGGGTAGTACCTACCCGTTAAGTTCATACTTAGTAGCTAATATACAATTCAACTACTACAATTCTATATGAAAAACTGATTATAATAATATTTCGCGTTCAAACTTTTATACAATATTTTACAAACTTACAATACCGCTTATTTTACATAAAGCATGAAATATAGCATACAATAACTTTGATACAAGATAGTTGTGAAGATAATTCTAGCTAGTACACAAGTCGTTCAGCAAAGGCAATAAAGACACGTAATTCATACGTCCAGAAACAAGTCATGCATTCTGGTTTTACTAGGACTACTTCCCATCCTTGGTCTTGTGCAACATAACCGTTATGGCCGTTGATAAGACAGCGTGTTGTAACGTCGTCAAAGGGACGAGGGTTACGTAATGTCCAACAGTCCCGTAATAATCTAAAAACCTCATTTCTTACCCCAATTACCGACTCCGTCACTTGTGGAAACGTTTTGTTTAATAGTTGTAGCCCGATGTTCTTGTTCTCACTTTGGTGAGAAGCGAACATTACTAATCCGTAAGCATAACATGCTTCTTTATGTTGCATGTTAGCCGCTTTTTCTAAATCACGAAGTCCAATATTCGGATATATTGAGTCAAAATAATTTCTTAACCCGTTGCGTAAAATAGCATTTGGGTTCCCCGCAATATATGCGTCAAAGTAAACACATCGTAACTTATGGGTTTCCCAATGTGATATCCCCCATCTTTCAAACGAAAGTCTCTTATAAACCAAGACATTCTTGGAACGTTCTTCGAATGTCTTACAAACTGATCTCGCCTTAAATAGTTGTGCCGAAGAATTCTGGCCGACTCTAGACAAGATTTCATCAATCATGTCTCCGGGTAGGTCTCTTAAAATATTGGGTTGTCTATCCATTTTGTGTTTTTAAACTGTAAAATAGACAAGAGTTAGTTTCATAAAAAAAATACTTATTAATACAAGCAATTTTTACATATATCATAAAGCATAAGCACACTATATTACATATATTACACCACACGAATACAACTATCTTATTCCGACTCGCTTGTTTCTTCTTCTTCGGTTTTGATTCGTTTTGCCAAGTTTCTAGGGATATATGATGTTCCCCTAATACGAGCCGTAATTTTCCACATTGGTTTAGAAAAACCTGGTGGTTTAGAGGTTCCCGGGTCATTGTTACAACTTAAGGACTTCGGGGGTTGACGATACATATAAAGTTCATCGGGGTTGGAATTAGATTTCTCTATTTTTATGCCCTTTCCCTTATTATTTTCTTTTGCTTTTTTAAATTCAGTTGGGGTAATTTCTATAACATCATCGGAATTCTCGTCGGAATCCGATTCATCGGAGAATTGGTAATCCTCCCAATATTTTGCTTCCTTGGCGGAAACACCATTGGTCATAATTAACCTTGGTCGGTTGGTTGAGGATTTTCTTTTACTTAACCGTTTTATTATTTCCCCCACTGGTTCTATTTCTTCATCCGGTTCCGATTCTTCTTCCGGTTCCGATTCTTCTTCCGGTTCCGACTCTTCTTCCGGTTCCTCTTCGGGAACTTGTGAATCAGTCCACGAATCATTCCAATTTACATTTGACTCTTCATTATTATTAGGTGAGTCAATGGGACTTGTTCTAGAGGTAGACATCTATCACATAATATCAAACACGTTAAGAGATTAATATATCACATAATATTCATATGTTAAAAATATATAGTTTCCAACAAAAATGTTAAGCAATCATTTTTAAAGAAAACACGGTCGAAGTCCAGACTCACTAATGCATCCTAACAAACTCGATAAGACACACTAATGCAAATTTTCTGGTTCTCTAAGACCAACGCTCGGATACCAACTGAAATGTCCCGTTCTTATTGATTAAAAACGTTCCATATTAATTGATTTCGTTGCAAGGTTTTGACCTCTATATGAGACGTTTTTCAAAGACTGCATTCATTTTTAAACAAACCATAACCTTTATTTCATCAATAAAGGTTTAAAAAGCTTTACGTAGATTATCAAATAATGATAATCTAAAATATCCTGTTTACACACGACCATTACATAATGGTTTACAATACAAATATGTTACAACAAAATAAGTTTCTTGAATGCAGTTTTTACACAATATCATACAAGCATGGACTCCAAATCTTGTCCTTATTTAAGTATGCGACAGCGGAAGCTCTTAATAATCACCTGAGAATAAACATGCTTAAAACGTCAACAAAAATGTTGGTGAGTTATAGGTTTAACCTATATATATCAAATCGTAACAATAGACCACAAGATTTCATATTTCAATACACATCCCATACAAAGAGATAAAAATCATTCATATGGTGAACACCTGGTAATCGACAATAACAAGATGCATATATAAGAATATCCCCATCATTCCGGGACACCCTTCGGATATGATATAAATTTCGAAGTACTAAAGCATCCGGTACTTTGGATGGGGTTTGTTAGGCCCAATAGATCTATCTTTAGGATTCGCGTCAATTAGGGTGTCTGTTCCCTAATTCTTAGATTACCAGACTTAATAAAAAGGGGCATATTCGATTTCGATAATTCAACCATAGAATGTAGTTTCACGTACTTGTGTCTATTTTGTAAATCATTTATAAAACCTGCATGTATTCTCATCCCAAAAATATTAGATTTTAAAAGTGGGACTATAACTCACTTTCACAGATTTTTTTACTTCGTCGGGAAGTAAGACTTGGCCACTGGTTGATTCACGAACCTATAACAATATATACATATATATCAAAGTATGTTCAAAATATATTTACAACACTTTTAATATATTTTGATGTTTTAAGTTTATTAAGTCAGCTGTCCTCGTTAGTAACCTACAACTAGTTGTCCACAGTTAGATGTACGGAAATAAATCGATAAATATTATCTTGAATCTATCCACGACCCAGTGTATACGTATCTCAGTATTGATCACAACTCAAACTATATATATTTTGGAATCAACCTCAACCCTGTATAGCTAACTCCAACATTCACATATAGAGTGTCTATGGTTGTTCCGAAATATATATAGATGTGTCGACATGATAGGTCGAAACATTGTATACGTGTCTATGTTATCTCAAGATTACATAATATACAATACAAGTTGATTAAGTTATGGTTGGAATAGATTTGTTACCAATTTTCACGTAGCTAAAATGAGAAAAATTATCCAATCTTGTTTTACCCATAACTTCTTCATTTTAAATCCGTTTTGAGTGAATCAAATTGCTATGATTTCATATTGAACTCTATTTTATGAATCTAAACAGAAAAAGTATAGGTTTATAGTCGGAAAAATAAGTTACAAGTCGTTTTTGTAAAGGTAGTCATTTCAGTCGAAAGAACGACGTCTAGATGACCATTTTAGAAAACATACTTCCACTTTGAGTTTAACCATAATTTTTGGATATAGTTTCATGTTCATAATAAAAATCATTTTCTCAGAATAACAACTTTTAAATCAAAGTTTATCATAGTTTTTAATTAACTAACCCAAAACAGCCCGCGGTGTTACTACGACGGCGTAAATCCGGTTTTACGGTGTTTTTCGTGTTTCCAGGTTTTAAATCATTAAGTTAGCATATCATATAGATATAGAACATGTGTTTAGTTGATTTTAAAAGTCAAGTTAGAAGGATTAACTTTTGTTTGCGAACAAGTTTAGAATTAACTAAACTATGTTCTAGTGATTACAAGTTTAAACCTTCGAATAAGATAGCTTTATATGTATGAATCGAATGATGTTATGAACATCATTACTACCTTAAGTTCCTTGGATAAACCTACTGGAAAAGAGAAAAATGGATCTAGCTTCAATGGATCCTTGGATGGCTCGAAGTTCTTGAAGCAGAATCATGACACGAAAACAAGTTCAAGTAAGATTATCACTTGAAATAAGATTGTTATAGTTATAGAAATTGAACCAAAGTTTGAATATGATTATTACCTTGTATTAGAATGATAACCTACTGTAAGAAACAAAAATTTCTTGAGGTTGGATGATCACCTTACAAGATTGGAAGTGAGCTAGCAAACTTGAAAGTATTCTTGATTTTATGAAACTAGAACTTTTGGAATTTATGAAGAACACTTAGAACTTGAAGATAGAACTTGAGAGAGATCAATTAGATGAAGAAAATTGAAGAATGAAAGTGTTTGTAGGTGTTTTTGGTCGTTGGTGTATGGATTAGATATAAAGGATATGTAATTTTGTTTTCATGTAAATAAGTCATGAATGATTACTCATATTTTTGTAATTTTATGAGATATTTCATGCTAGTTGCCAAATGATGGTTCCCACATGTGTTAGGTGACTCACATGGGCTGCTAAGAGCTGATCATTGGAGTGTATATACCAATAGTACATACATCTAAAAGCTGTGTATTGTACGAGTACGAATACGGGTGCATACGAGTAGAATTGTTGATGAAACTGAACGAGGATGTAATTGTAAGCATTTTTGTTAAGTAGAAGTATTTTGATAAGTGTATTGAAGTCTTTCAAAAGTGTATAAATACATATTAAAACACTACATGTATATACATTTTAACTGAGTCGTTAAGTCATCGTTAGTCATTACATGTAAGTGTTGTTTTGAAACCTTTAGGTTAACGATCTTGTTAAATGTTGTTAACCCAATGTTTATAATATCAAATGAGATTTTAAATTATTATATTATCATGATATTATCATGATATTATCATGTATGAATATCTCTTAATATGATATATATACATTAAATGTCTTTACAACGATAATCGTTACATATATGTCTCGTTTAAAAATCATTAAGTTAGTAGTCTTGTTTTTACATATGTAGTTCATTGTTAATATACTTTATGATATGTTTTCTTATCATAGTATCATGTTAACTATATATATATATCCATATATATGTCATCATATAGTTTTTACAAGTTTTAACGTTCGTGAATCACCGATCAACTTGGGTGGTCAATTGTCTATATTAAACATATTTCAATTAATCAAGTCTTAACAAGTTTGATTGCTTAACATGTTGGAAACATTTAATCATGTAAACATCAATCTCAATTAATATATATAAACATGGAAAAGTTCGGGTCACTACAGAGGTAGCCCCGGTAATTCTTCTGGAAATACTCCGGGATATTCTCTTACAACCGGCATGTCATTAATGCTTCTTTCTTCAGTATCGATCTTCTTTATGTGTGCCAGAATAGCATAACAACCTTTTCTTATAAGTTTCTGGGCCTTCATACAGCTGATAAAGTTCAGCTTTGAGTTGCTCTTCTCCCCATAAATCATTAATGACGTTTCATCCTTACGAGGGATGCGGATTTCTTTCTCAGCGCAAACAACTTCCGCTCTTGTTTTGGACATCCAGTCCATGCCAACGATTACGTCAAAACTTCCTAATTCTACGGGTATCAAATCGATTTTGAAGGTTTCACCAGCGAGATTCATTTCGCAACCATGGCAAATTTTATCGGCTTTTATCAGTTTACCATTAGCTAATTCAATAGTATATTTATCGTCTAGAGGTAATGATGCACATTTTAGTTTAGAACTAAAGTCTTTACACATATAACTTCTATCAGCACCCGTATCAAACATAATAGAAGCTAGTTGATTATTAACGGTAAACGTACCCGTGACAAGATTAGGATCCTCACGTGCTTCTCTGGTACTAACATTAAATGCCCTTCCACGTGCGGGTTCTTTGTTCTTCTCCTTATCAGGGCATTGATTTATAAAGTGACCAGACTTCCCGCATCCAAAACATTTCTTGACATCGGTCAGTTTTGTCTTTACTTCAGAAACGGTGGCATAACAATCTTTCGCCACATGTCCTTTCTTGTTGCACTTATCACAGACCACTTGGCAATAACCTGCATGATGTGTGTAACATCTTTTGCAGAACGGATGGGGTCCCTTATAGTTTGGACTTGCAGTTTCCCCATCTTGTTTACCTTTAAAAGTTTCTTGTTTCTTCAGGTGAGTACTTTTGCCCTTATAGTCTTCCCATTTCCTCTTTCCTTCAGTTGTCTTGACTTCGGTAATTGGTGCCTTAATCGAACTCTCTGTGATCTGGTCCATGAGTTGGTGTGCCATTGTCATGGCTTCCTGCATCGTATTCGGTTTGGACGATGTAACATTTCCTTTGATATTGATCGATAAACCGTCAATATACATTTCTATCTTTCGTTTCTCATTTGGCACCAATTCGGGACACAACAAGGCTAGTTCCATGAAACGCTTTTCATAGTTATTGAGATTCGCGCCGATAACCTTCAGATTACGTAACTCAGATTCCATTTTTCTGATCTCGTTTCGAGGACAGTACTCCTCGATTAGCATCTTTTTCAGTTCTTCCCAAGAGATATCATATGCCGTATCTATTCCTTCTGCTTTAGCATAATTGTTCCACCAAGTAAGTGCACCATCTTGCAATGTGCACGAAGCATACTTTGACTTGTCTCCGTTCGCACAATTACTGATTTTGAAAACGGACTCCATCTTTTTAAAACCATCGTGAGTTTGTGTTTACGGCTGCTGCTTTGGCTGCTGCTTCGGCTGTTGCTTTTGCTGCCTCGGCTGCAGCAATTCTTTCATTCACACGTTTCTCGACTAGTTGCTCAAACTCAGCATCCGACATTTGAGACATGTTTCTTCAATAAACACAACAGATATAATTTAATCATATAGAATATTATAGGTAAAATGAGTTGTCAATAGTTAATCGTAGCATATTAATAATATGAACCGATTATTATAAAAGCCTTTTCTTCTTATTAGCATTTTATAATTATTTTTAGGGTATTACCTACCCGTTAAGTTCATACATAATAGCTAGTACAAGGAATTAACTACTAAAATCCTAATAATATTCCACTATAAAAATTTATAGTGAGTTATTACATTATTATGTAATAATAATAATAAGAAGTAGTAATAATACAAATAATCATTCCATGCATTTATTATTAATAAACCAAAATAATACAATACCATACAATACCGATATTTTACATAGGCATATTTTACATAACAAGATAGAGTAGCACACATAAGCAATAAAATAGCGCATGGAAGATTTATGGTTGCGAGGTCGTTTATTCAGAACTATCAGAAACTTCTTCCCATTTGGTTCTCTCTGCCAATTGTTTGTGTGCACATGGTCCGACAGACATTCTGGCAGTGTATTTTATTTTTAGTTGGGGTTTTGAGGTACCCGTTGCCTCAGTGGGTTTAATACAATAAGGGTGGTTACGGATCGAATGGTCCTGTTCTTTTTTAATAATTAAGGACATTTTATTATTGTGGTTGTTTTTATTATCTATAGCAAGTTGGAATTTCTCCTTAGTGATCTCTTTTATTTCATTAGCGAAATCCTCCTCCTTACTGATCTCGTCTGATGACGAACTGTCTGAGTCATGTGTAGGAGAATATGATGACGAACTGCAAGAATATGTACCGGTGGTCATGAACCGAAATCTGCCAGGCGTAATCGGCACAACCCGCCCGTCGGCGGTATATCTGGACCAATGTCCATATTTGTTTAGAAATGGATGATCCTCGTTTACTCCAGGGATCATGGGTCCATGCCAACGATACTGTGGCTCCGGAAAACTAAAGCTGGGTGGAGCTGGAACCTCCTCTGGGTTTACCGGGAATTGAGATTCCCTGGCTAACACAATTTCTTCTTTAATAGGTATTGGAACGCCCTTTTCAGTTGTGGATAGAATAGATTCAGTGTCCGATTCCGAGTCGTACAAAATGATAGGATTAGAGGAAGTCATCTATCACATAATTGAAACAACAATTACGTTAGCATATAAATATATCACATATAATGTTTTTGACCAAATAATAAGCAAAAATCAGTAAAAACAGATATGGTCATAGTCCCGACTCGCTAATGCATCTTAACAATTACCAGTTAAATACACTAATGTAATTTCTGGTTCCCTATGACCTCAAGCTCGGATACCAACTGTAACGACCCGTCAAAATTGCTATTGACGCGGCACGTTAATCATTGATTCCACAGTGAGGTTTTGACCTCTATATGATACGTTTTGATAAAATATTGCATTCATTAAAATAAGTGACTTTCTAAACATAGAAAGTTATAAACATGTGGGCGAGTGCTTAGGTATAAGCAAAACCCCGAAATACATAAGTCTTTAATTTACAGGTTGACATCACAGTCCAGTTATTTATTACACAACGCAGTTTTATTTTGAATGCAATAAACTTTGTACAAAGCATGAGAGACTCCATGCAGGCAACAAGCACATCACAGCGGAAGCATTCTAAGGACCTGAGAATAAAACATGCTAAAAAGTCAACACGAATGTTGGTGAGTTATAGGTTTAATTGCTCGAGTCATAAACATATATAAAGATAGACCACAAGATTTCATCAAAAGTTTATCAATAGATTCTACGTAACAGAGCACCCTGGTAACTAAACTTAACGCTATAGTGATAATTACCCCATTCGTTTTAATACACGCAAACCAACGTGTCTTAAACTCAAATAACATACGTCCGTTAAAAGGCTAGCGCTCTAGCTCGGACGGGGATGTCAAGCCCTATGGATCCATATACAATTATTCGCGCCCACCAGTCCATATCCTATGTACTGGCAGCTACTAGTTACCAAAGCTAAGGGATTTTCGGTTTAACTCAGTGTAGAATTTAGTATGTACTTGTGTCTTATTGCGTTTAAAATAAATTGCATGTATTCTCAGCCCAAAAATATTTAAAGTATTTAAAAAGGGATCTATAAACTCACAGTTCAATATTGAGACTCAATATTGTAGGCAAATTTCGTAGACGTAATGATGGTAGACGATCGTATGATTGGCCTTGGATTCAAGAACAATACCCCGAACAATACCCAATATTTCCTTAGCTTAAAGCGGTTTGAAACCCGAATTAAAAACACCCTCGTATATATCTTATTATTATTAAACTTAAATTTAAAATTATAATTATAATATAAATATTAATATTGAGAGATAATTATGTGTGAAAATCATCGTCGAACAAACTGCGTATTTATAGTACTTTACGATTTACTGTAGCTCATGCGATCGCATGAGTTTTCAGTGTTTTTGCCATGCGATCGCATGGCCGCCTTTCCCGTTTTGTTTGCTAGTTCGTCGACATCAAATAGTACTGCTGTAGCAAATAGTGTTTACTGTAGCAAATAGTGTTTAATGTAGCAATAGTGTTTACTGTAGCAAATAGTGTTTTACTGTAGGAAATCACTGTAGCAAAGTCGTTTTTCACTGTAGCATTGTAGCAAAATACGGTTTCACTGTAGCAAATAGTGTTTTACTGTAGCAAATAGTGTTTTACTGTAGGAAAGTCGTTTTTACTTGTACATATATATATACATACATATAATTGTTCATGAATCGTCGAGAGTAGTCAACGGTAATTGTATATATGAAACAGTTCTAAAATTTTTGAGACTCAATCTAACAGACTTTGTTTAACGTGTCAAAATAATAAATCGTATAGAGAATTGATTTAAATAAGTCGAAATTTTCCGGGTCATCACAGCTTCAGTTCACAACTCTAGCTGTTATTCCATGATTTTTAATAGATTCATCACAATTATATTTTAATGAGCAGTAATATACAACTCATAAAAACATCGTGACAAATTTATCAAAAATAATGATGAAAATATCATCAACGAACCAAAATAGTGTCATTATATTTATTTAAAATATTAATTTTGAAAGTGTAAATCAAAGTAGTGGGGCTTATAAATATTAGGGGTGAACATGGGGCGGTTGGGGGCGGTATTGAGCGAAATCTGCCACCATAACCAATAATTCGGTTAATTAACATTTCTAACTGTTCGGTTCGATTAAAATCGATTTTGCTAATTCGATTAAAGTGGTTAATGAGTAGATTTAGAACGGTTAATTCGGTTAACCATTTACCGGTAAAAAATATTCACGAGGTTGTGCCTAATACTATAAAAATTAACATTTCGTTATAAGAGTAAGTCTTTATCTGATATATTTATCTCAGCATAAAAGGATATTAATGTCGTTTACACTCCAAATAAAACAAAAATAACTACAAATACAAAATTTCACGTAATAAATTTCACATTTTTTGTTTTCTAATCTTTGTTAACCATAGTCATTTTGCGAGATTCATACAAATTATATATATATATATATATATATATATATATATATATATATATATATATATATATATATATATATATATATATATATATATATATATATATATATATATATATATATATATATATATATATATATATATAGTGGTAGGATCAAGAGGGAAGTAACCATTCGGGGGGAAGCGGGGGGAAGCAAAAACTTTTTTTTTTTTCGTTTTTTGAAAAAACTCTGTTCATGAACATTATAGATGAGATGAAAATATGAACATTTAGTAGAGACACTTTGTGATAAATGTTTTTTTTTTGGCGGAAAAACGCTCGAAGAAGTAATATACAACAATTATCGTGTTTTTCGAGCGTATTTTGAGGTTTTAGCTATTGGGGTTTAGATATTAGGGTTTAGATATTAGGGTTTATAGGGTTTAGATATTAGGGTTTAGAAATTTAGGGTTTAGGGTTTAGAAATTTAGGGTTTAGGGTTAGGATTTAGATTGAGTTTTTAACACGAACGGTTTAGAGTTTAGGGTTTAGGGTTTAGGGTTTAGGGTTTGGTGTTTTGGGTTTATGGAATAAACCCAAAACACCAAACCCTAAACCCTAAACTCTAAATCGAGCTAAATTTTACTTCACAAAACATGGAAAAAAAAACGTTCATATTCTTCACGAACAATATTATCTTGAATGTTATTTTTGTCGATCGTTTTCCCGCCTAAATAATAACATTCATCACGAAGTGTCTCTTCTAAATGTTCATATTTTCGTGTGATCTTGATGCCGGAAAAAAAAATCAAAAAAACCAAAAAAAAATTTTTTTGCTTTCCCCCGTTTCCCCCCAATTGGTTACTTCCCCATTGATCCTGCCCCTATATATATATATATACATGATCCCTCCGTCTAAAAAAAACTGCCTCATTTGACTTTTTTAAAAGTGTTTTTCTTTCAACTTCAACCTTAACTTTCACTTTCAATTGTTTTGTTTGTATTATAAAATACTTCATAAACGTTATACCAATAAAAAATACATCTAAAACTCAATCCATTCATATAAATATTACTCCGTATCATACAAACAAAATTATTTAAGGTTAAAATTGATAAAGATTGACCTCAAAAATTAAACGGTTATAGTTCGGTTAATTCGAATTCAGCTCGGCCCTACTTATAATAATAAAATATATATATATATATATATATATATATATATATATATATATATATATATATATATATATATATATATATATATATATATATATATATATATATATATATAGTACAGCATTTTTAAGAGTTTAGGTAAAAAGATTAAGATATACAAATAACACGTATTAAAGAGTCGTTTAACGAATAGAAATAGTTAATGCTTCTCTTTTATTTATTTTAATTTTAAATTAATATTAAAAGTGAAATTCAAAATTAAAATTAAATGTAAAAAATTAATTTAATTTAATTTTTTTAAACTTTAATTTTAAATAAATATGTCAAATAATAACTGAAGGAAAAGAATAAAATAGTGATGGAGTTATTCCTTTTCTGTAAGAGGTCAGGGACCGGCAACTGATGAATACATAGATTCCCTGTTTTCTTTCTACCAACAATTGTTTTTGTTTAACATTCAAATATTCACCAATCTACTTTTTTATATATAAATTTAAAATAAAAAAATAAAATAAAATTTTAAAAAGAAAAATAAATGATATACTACAAACTTTAAGGGCATGTTTACTAATGACTTATTGGGCTGTATTGTATGAAAAGATTATTCGGTAAGTTTTATTTGTTGTTTACTTGGGACTTATTATTAATCTACAGCTGGACCAATGGATGTTTCGGACACCCATTAAAGCTATGTTGTCCCCATATGTCCAATTTCTTTCCCACATTATCCCTGACCATTATCATTTCAATAACATCCCAAACTTTTTCTCAAGAAATACGTTGAAGATAGGGTTTGATATCAGTTACGACTCCTCCAGGTGCTTCACCTTCACCTCTTCTTTCCCACATCGTCGTTTCATTCACAGGTAAGGGATTTTTAGGTTTTAATTTTAGGAGTATGATTCTATCTATATACATATTTATAACACCCACCTTGATGTTTGATTTCATTAGGAGGTTTGATTGATGTTTGATTTCATTAGTAGGTTTGATTTCATGTTTGACTTCGTGTTTGATTTCATATCTGCAATTTTTGGGTTTTAATTTTAGGTTTCAAGTTTAATTTCATATGAGAGTATACCCTGCTATTTTGGATATCCACCACAAACATTTAAAAGATAAATCTAGTGGTAGAACAAGATTAGTAATGTACTCCGTACTTGTTATTTCAAGGCATTATTGGGGATTTCATTTAAACTGATTTAGAGATATTTATATTGTTAGAGTAGGTCACCGCCTCACCGGGTATATGATATAGAGGAATTGTAACTCGAAAACAAAGAGTGGAATGGACCGGAGGCGGTAAATGAAATCCAAGTTAAAAGTTTCCTATGGATATCTCCGTGTTCAAAGAAGGTCAAGATCGAATGGAATCAATGGCTCTCAAACCCAAATGTATACGATGATTATGACTAAACACCTCTTGTTGTCACATCTCAGACTTCACCTCTTCGTGTCTGCTCCTGGCTAGATACCATAAATTGGTCCATCCTTTCCCTTCTGATGTAATTTTGTCTAGTTCGTTTACATGATCACTATGCATGATCTCTATGCATGATTTGCAAGTCCTTGTAATTATCCTTTTATGTTAAAAAAATTGCTCCTTGCCTTTTAGAAAAAAAAGTAATGCAACTGTATCTTATTTTTTGGATATGTAAAGTGGAACCTAATTTTGAATTGAATTAAATATCTACTGTGCTTTATTATTTATGAAGTATACGTCATTTACTAATCTTATACTACGTATTTGTGAAGAAATATGCTTTATAATTGATTTGGGGTAAATAATAACATAAGGGTAAAATTGTCATTTTTATCATTCAGACTATTTATTCAGCACAATAACTAAACAGGTTTATCCATACACTGATTACTACATATAGTCATTCAATATTCATACTGTCATCTTTATCCATATGTGTCTTAATGGAAAAAAAGGTAAACAGGCCCTAAGCGTTTGTTTTAGGAACCATGTAAAGGTTTAGATTTTTAGCTACGATACTTCAAAAATGTCATCAAAAGACATTATTCTTTAGACAAGTACTTAACACAAGAATAACTGTTAAATCATTTATTCAGTATAATATGTATACATATGAAAAAAATTTAAACAAATGTGTCATGCTAAAATAACTGAGTTGAGAATTGAGTCCCATAGAGTGTCATGCAATCTCGTATATAATGTTATTGGAATTGGTTATTTGGATTCTAAATGGGATACTCTGGCCTAAAGTACCATTCAAGTGCTCAAGTGAGTTAACAGTCTTGAATTCAATTCAAAGCGAAAATAATTGAGTCAAAAAAGTCTAGATCAAATTTACTTCAAGGATGAATTTTTGTACCACTCCCTTTATTATGGTCCTTGCAACTTAATGGTGTACTCCGTATAAATGAAGCTTTATGTCAAACAAGGCATGGGACATGGGACTTATGAGCAAAAATAAAACGTAAAAAAAGTCTCAAATCAGCCGTTATGTTATTTTTCACTCTTCAAACATGAAATACCTTTTGTACTCCCCAAAATATTACCACCAATCCGCCATTCACACTGTACCATACAATGTACGTGTCACTTCACCACCATTTCTTGTAAATTAATTACCAATTACCATTACCATTTCATGTTATTTACTCATCTTAAGTGGTTAAAACTTTCTGTAAGTACCAGCTTTTACTTCTTGATTCACATCACATTTCTTCTCTTCCAAGGGCATTTCCATACTTTGACAACCCAATTTGAGTCTCTTGTTTCACCTCAAAATTCATCCTTTGTACGCGTTTAATGATATTCAACTTTCCAAAAAAAAAAAAAAAAAAAAAAGACATCACTTGTGTTTCTTTGTTTAAACTCATAATTCTCTCTTTTTTCTTGCTATTCCAAACTCATTGTCAAGTTTTTGAATTTGGGCTTCTTTCAAGAAAAAGATTCTTAAACCCCACTTTTTGTTACTTCATTTAGCAACTAATTCTCTCTTTTTTCGCCTTTAAAAAGATTCTCTCTTTTTTTTTTTCTGGGCATTTCACACAGATTGTTAAGTCTTTTTAAATTTGGCTTTCATTTTTAGATACATTCTTCAAATCTCACTTTATGTGTCTTACTATTGTTAGCACTTAATTATCACGTTTCTTGAAACCTAGCACTCAATGAGAAAATTTGGAGCTTGGGTAATTTGTATTGTGCTTTGAAACTTCTTTTTTCCCAACAATCAAGTTGTACTCTAATTTTTATTCCCTGATACAATTTACCCAATTTGCCCTCCAAAAAAGCTTATATATTTTACATTAAACTTCAACAAAAATGTCAACTACGCCGTCGCTGGATCCGACACAAGAACCGCCGCCTTTCCCGCCGGTAATCCAAGAACAAGCGTACAAATCACATTCCGTTCATGGGTCAGTGGGACCCGTAATCGGAGTTATCTCGGTAATTATGGTATTGGGTGTGGTGGCTATCATGATAGGCAGGCTATGTTCGGGTCGTCGGGTCATGGGTCACGCGCAATATGACGTTGAAGGTTGGGCAGAGTCCAAATGTTCCACTTGTATCGACGGCAGGCTCAGCGTTCCTCTGCCCCGGACGGAGACGGTGCCGGTGGTGGTGGTGGAGAACAGAGGGAGTAATGTCTCGTCGGCAGAGCAACCGGAAATTCCGGCGGCGTCACCAGCAGAAACCACAAGAGCAACAAAATTTACATGACAGGAGTTGAGATGTTCGTTTCTGATTCATAAATAAAATGTCACGTGATTTTTTAATTTTTGAATTATGATGAAATTATTTAATTAATTAATGGGGATTGTTTGGGATCTTAATTTAACTTAATAAAATTTAGGGTTTAGGGGTTTAACAAAAGGGATTTTATCAAAGCCCTTACCAAATAAAATATCAAATGTATTGAAATATTTAAATGAATTCAGCTTTTAAGTTGAGATTCAAGATATCAATCAGAATGTGACATGTGGCGTGACAATCAAATGTGATTGAAAAAAAAAACGAATTTCAAAAAAATAATTTTTTTCCCGAATTTTTTTTATTTTCGAATATTTTTTTAAAATTTTTTTTTTTTTTTCAATCACATGTGATTAGATTTAACATGCTTCAATCACATGTGATTAGATTTAACATGCTTTAAATTACATGTGATTCTGCATGCCAATCATATGTGATTCTGCATGTCAAATCCAATCACATGTGATTGAAAAAACAAAATTTGAAAATAAAAAAATTTGAAAAGAAAAAAAAATTTGAATTCTTTTTTTAAATCATATGTGATTGGATTTAACATGGAGAATTACATGTGATTGAGTTTTACAATCACTTGTGATTGGATTTGACATGCTAAATTTTATTAAAATAAAAAATTTCGAACAAAAAAAAATTTCGTAAATAAATTTTTTTAAAAAATAAAAATAAAAAATTTTAAAAAAAAATTTGAATTTTTTTTTCCAATGACATGTGATTGTCGCGCTCTGATTGGTCTGTTAGATTTTAAGCAAATTATTGGATTCAAGTGATTACAATTCTGATGTTTTAACATATTCGTGAAAAAATCTATATATACGTGAACAAATAATAGGGTGAATTTTGTTTTTATTGGAGCATCTTTTTAAATTGAACTTTCCTATTTGATATTTGTAACCCATAGTCATAAATTAGAGAAAAGTTCGGGACGAGCGTTGTGGCGCTTTATCTAGTGTATTCTACTCGAGATATTTTTAACGGTTTTGGTTGTGTTTGCAGTAGGGGTGTGCACCATTTGGTTTCAAACCGAATAAACCGAATATCGAATCGAATCCAAACCCCAAAAAATCCAAACCGAATTTTTTAAACGGTTTTTGGATAAATCGAAACCGAAACCGAATTCGTAATTCGGTTTTCGGTTTTGAAATTTTTTAATTCGGTTAACCGAAAACTAAATTAAAAACCGAATTCAAATTAATAACATATTAAAACATATGTATATTTATAATATTTATATTTAAATTCGGTTATATTTGATGTATAATTTTATTTTTAACAAACAATAAACATGTTATATACCGTGTATACTAAAATTTATTCAACAACTGTTATTCCTAATTTATATGTAAGTAATTATGCTGGTTAAGATTTTTATTTTTATTGATTTTTCGATTTTAAGTTTTTAACCGAAACCAAACCGAAATTAAATTCGATTTTTGGTTCGGTTTCGGTTTTGATATTTAAATTTCGTTTCAGTTTGACTTTCGGTTTTGATTTTATAAATTTCAAAACCGAAAAAAACGAACCGAATAAACCGAAATACCAAAAATCGAACCGATGAACACACTTTAGTTTGCTGCAAGTGCTGATGTTACCAAGGAATGATTTTGTTAATATTATAAAAGAGTGTTGCTAGAATATCAAAGAGTACTGCTCTATTACATAGCAAAAAACTTGGTTAATGTCCTACAAACATTTATGGATTAGTTATTCAACTGCATTTTTTTAAGATCAAGCAAAAGGTTGGTGGTGTAATTTGCTTCAGCTGTTGATGCAACTGATATACAACCAAGGTACCTGGTTTTATGCAATTACAATCAATTTTGTAAATATAGAAGGTACTTGAGAATTTACACTCAGTATTATAATACAATCTTAGCATAAAACGTTAGAAAAGCAATGCGCATAATTATATGAAATCTACCTGTCACAACACCTTATATAGAGCATTTATAAAAAATGAGGAGAGAGAGAGTGTGGAGAGTGAACAACGAGTATGGCGGAGCAGCAACTGAGCGATTTCGGTACAACGGGGGACTTCAAGAGCGATTGACAAGATTATTCGGAATCCAACTAACTTCGTTCATGTTTTTCAACTTCCCGGAAAGTTGGGGAATTACTGATTTATGGAGAAAGTTTAAGCCTTTTGGAGATCTAAGGCATATCTACATAGCCGGTAAGCGACTGAGAAACGGCAGTCGTTTTGGATTTGTTAGGTTTGGTAATATCAAGAACGAGGATCAATTGTTAGCCTCACTGGGAAAAATCAAATTCGAAGGGACTGAAATACATATATTCAAGGCAAAGGATCGTGTTGATTTGAACAGAAGATCCGTAGATGAAGAAAGATCTCGTTACCAGGCTTATCCTTTCAAACAACATGCTAATCATGCCTTTAGAGATGAGAGGCGGTTCAATGAAGTTACTGGTAATTCACGGTTTCCTAATAGTGATCTAAGAGATAAACTAACCAAACAAAGATCTGGTGAAGATCTTAGATCTAAACTCTCTGGTGGAGATCTCATATCTAAACTCCCGAATAAAAAAGAAGACGATACCTTCAAAGGTAAAAAAGACAAATATGGGCCAATAGTGTATACAGATGAAAGATCTATAATAGTGCATGAGAAGAATGAATCCTTATTTGGAAGAGCAATTATCTGTGAATTGAGATCTTTAGATTTGTTCTTTCAATTAGAAGACCTTTGTATTGCAGAAGGTATGTCAGGTTTCTCACTTAAGTATCTGGGTGGGATGGACATGCTCATGGTCTGTGATTCAAAGACTAATGCTGAAAACATCCTTAACAACAAGGGTCATGCGATATTCAAATGGAGCAATATGGTTAAACTGTTTGATGGAAAACCGTTCAGGTCATCGGGGAAACTAATGTGGATTGATATCAAGGGTGTTCCAGTGAGTTGTTGGAATGAAAACACCTTCAATTCGATTGCCAGTTGGTGGGGACGAATCCTTGATATGGAAAATTGTCGAGTTGAAGAAGGTAACCAAAATTTAACCAAAGGCAGCGTGCTCATACATACAAGAAGTATTACTGTTAGGTACGACGGATGGGTCCAATTATTGGAAGGGAATGAATCATATTATGTTTCCATTAAAGAAGATGCTACAAGAGAGTTCAATATTCAGTTCAATGATTCAAAGAAAGATATGTGGGTCGATCAGGATAATGAAGCTAATGGAAGTGATGATGAGTTCATAGAAGACACATTTAACGGGTCCGATGAGTCAGATGAAGATGGTGATAATTTATTTAATTTCAACGTCGATTTAAATAAACCATTCACAACAAAAGAAGATCATGATTCAAAGAATGACCAGTGCCCAAACTCCAGGTCTGACGGCGAGTCGAACAATGGGGATGTTAATCACGTTCATGATTCCGGTAAGCCCAACCGGAAAAATCAACCGGAGGTTCAAGAAGATGAAGAGCCTAGGTGTGGGGTAGAGGGAGACAGATCAGTTGAAAACATAATTAATGCTAGTGTTCATGATGGGCATGGGCCCCAAGGTAATTCGAATTGTTCTGCTGGCAAATCTCAAGAAGTACATAATGATGCTACGTTTTTTGAGGATGACATCATTGAATGCATTAAAGACACATTTGATATTAACGGGCCCAATGATAATAGTCCAGTTAGTAGTCCAAGTTATGATGAGTCCAATAATAATAATGCTGTTAAATGTCCAATTAGTAACGTGGCCAATCGGAAGTCACCCAGCACAACCGGACCAAGTATTGAAGTGGTCCAAAATCATGGACTGGATTTAGATCAGGAGGCAAACAGTGGGCCAATAGAAACAGCAAAAGGGCCTATCCCAATTGTTGATGGAGTGGACCGGGTCAACATACAAGCTACTAACACCAATCAGACACGCAACAATGACGGTTCTTCACAAGCGATCAACTCCACCGATCCTAAAACACCGATTACGAAAAATTCCAAGGGAGTTTCTTCTAAAACTCCGAATCCATTGAAGAAAGATTGTTGTTGGACCGGTATTCGTAAATGGAAAACTTCTTCTCGTATGATGAATCTGAAGAATAGTGCAAGGAAAAACAAGTCGAATCAGCAGCAAATTAGATCTCAGTGTACTTCATGTGCGTTAAATTCGAGTCATTCCCAACCTAAACAGATTCCTACAAAGAGTAACTCGTCGAACTCTATTGGCACGAAAGATTTGAATAAAGGCAATCCCTCCTCCTCTTTCAATTCTTTGAACTCAAAAGGAGTGTATGAATATGGCTGCCAATTAGGCTTGAAGTGGCAGAGGAAACCCTCTGGGTTATAGGTAACTCACTCTTTCTTCGTAAATTATTGTTTTATTAATGAAGATAATTACCTATAATATTAGGGGATTCGGGTCTGGGATTCATAGCAAATATGGTCCAACAAAAAATATTATCATAAAGGAAAAACCATCTTTTTTTGCTATACAAGAGTCCAAACTCCATCTTATAGATCGTGTATAGATACAATCCTTTTGGGGATCAAACGATTGCGATTTTATACAACAACCTATGATCGGGAAATCGGGTGGACAATTATTGATTTGGGATACACTACTTTTTGAAGCTATTGATGTATTTAACTTTGATCGTGTTATTGGCATCCGAGGTACATGGAAGTTGAATGGTATGATTTTGAACGTTCTCAATGTGTACGGACCCCATGATGATTCAAAAAAGCAAATCCTTTGGGATAAGCTATCGAGTCTAATTGAAAAGGATCCGGATGAAGCATGGGTACTTTGTGGTGATTTTAATGACGTTAGAGACGAAAGTGAGAGACTTAATTGTGTTTTTATTGAGGCCCGAGCAAGAAAATTCAATTCATTCATCAACAACAATAATCTAATTGATATTCCAATCGGTGGAAGGAAATTCACGAGGGTATGCGATAACGGAATCAAGTTTAGCAAAATTGATAGATTCTTATGTTCTCAAAAATTCGTCTCATCATGGGGATGTCTCTCAGCCGTGGCCATGGATAGATTAACATCCGATCATTGTCCAATATTGTTAAAAGATGAAGATAAAGATTTTGGCCCAAAGCCATTCAAAGTTTTTGATGGTTGGATGGATGATCCGGAATTTTCAAGTATAACAGAACAGTCATGGTGTACCTCGATTTCGACAGGTTCCCGTAAAGACCTCATGTTTCTTAACAAATTAAAAAATTTAAAAGTTGAGCTAAAGGAATGGAGTATCCGGAAGTTTGGAAAAATTGATGAGGATATAAATAAGGCTAAAGAGGCTGCCATGGTTCTCGAGTTAAAAGCTGAAGAAGGGACTTTATCCGAGGCTGAGTTAGAGTTATGGAAAGAAAACAGGAAGAAATGGTTTGAAAAGGAAAATACCAAAAAAAGTATGTTAAAGCAAAAAACTCGAATACGTTGGGCCATTGACGGGGATGAAAACTCAAAGTTTTTTCACGGGTTTATACGCAACAAGTACAACAAAAATAACATCCGGGGTCTTAATATTAATGGGGTATGGAACGAGAATCCGGTTGAAATTAAAGATGAAGCGTTGAACCATTTTCGATCAATTTTTGAAGAAACTGATACCCTACGGCCTTCACTTGATGGCCTCAATTACCCCACAATCAGTAATACAGACGCAACCGATCTTGAATGCCCATTTTCAGAAAGCGAAATACGTGATGCTATTAATGATTGTGGCACTTCTAAAGCCCCGGGCCGGATGGGTACAATTTACGATTCTATAAAAAAATTTGGGATATTATAAAACGTGATCTTATTGACGCTATTAACTGGTTTTGGGAGAAGGGCGAGATCTCTAGAGGATGCAATGCTTCGTTTATTACCCTGGTCCCGAAAAAGGATAATCCAGAAGGACTTGGTGAGTTCCGACCAATTAGCCTAATCGGTAGCTACTACAAAATCGTGTCTCAATTACTTGCAAATCGTCTTAAAAAGGTCATCCCGGCACTCGTTGGGCCCGAACAAAGTGCATTCCTAAAGGGTCGCTATATTCTTGACGGAGTGCTAATCGCCAATGAAACGATAGATTACTTGAAGGTAAATCGTAAAAAGGGCGTTATTTTTAAAGTGGACTTTGAAAAGGCGTTTGATAGTATCAATTGGTGCTTCCTACTTGAGGTAATGAAATGTATGGGATTCGGTGAGAAATGGAGAAAGTGGATCTTATGTTGTTTGTCCTCGGCCTCAATTTCCGTGCTTATTAACGGCTCTCCTTCTCGTGAATTCTCATTCGAAAGGGGAGTTCGTCAAGGAGACCCATTATCTCCATTCTTATTCATCTTGGCGGCCGAAGGCATGAACATCCTTACGAAAGTTGCATTAGAAAAAGGCATGTTTAAAGGTATCGAAGTCGGGAAAGATAGAATTATCGTTTCGCACCTACAATATGCGGATGACACCATTTTCTTCGGAGAATGGAGTAGGCCGAATGTCAATTGTCTTGGTAATTTGTTGAAATGTTTCGAACTTGCTTCGGGTCTCAAGGTGAATTTTCATAAAAGTAAAGTTTTTGGTATTGGAGTTGAATCTCATGAAGTGAATGTGGTTGCGAATTTTCTTGGTTGCCAAGTGGGTACTTTCCCATGTACTTACCTTGGACTACCGATTGGGTCAAAAATGAACAAAGCTAGTCATTGGAAAGTGGTGATTGATAAGTTTCATAGTCGACTCTCCGGTTGGAAAATGAGATCGTTGTCTTTTGGTGGAAGGGTAGTTCTTATCAAATCCGTTCTAAATAGTCTCCCGTTGTACTACTTTTCGCTCTTTCGCGCTCCGCTATGTGTGATAGATACTCTTGAGAGGGTGAGGAAATCTTTTTTTTGGGGCGGGACGGGGAACAATAAAAAAATTTCATGGGTTAAATGGGAAAATGTGATTAATTCTTATGGGAACGGGGGGTTAAATATTGGCTCGTTACGTGCGAAAAACCTTGCTCTATTAGGGAAATGGTGGTGGAGGTTTAAAACCGAAACCAACTCCCTATGGGTCAAGGTAATTCGAAGTTTATATGGCAACTATGGTGGCTTAATGTTGGGTGATGAGTTTACCCATCAATCAACATTAGGTACTTGGAAGAATATTGTTATGACAGGTACAACTCTAGAAGATTTTCAAGTTCCATTCAAAAGCTCTTTCGTAAAGACTATTGGCAATGGCGATTCAACATCATTTTGGAATGAACAATGGTGCAATAGAGGAAAGTTATGTGATGTCTTCCCGAGGCTGTGCAGATTGGACAGAAACAAGGAAGCAACTTTTCGTGATCGTGTGGCAAAGGAGAATGGTGAACTGATTCTGAAGTGGGACTGGGTTCGAGATATTTCGGGGCGGGTTTTGGGCAATCTGGATCAGATTGCTACGCTGGTTTCTGCTGTAAATTTCGATGAATCAAAAACAGATTCGTGGAGCTGGTCGTTCAGCAACAAAGGTTTTGAAGTCAAGCAACTCACTTCCATCATCGAGGAGAAAATACTTGGTAATACTACTAACATTATTCCCACTATCCGTAATAATCTTATTCCGAAAAAGATTGAAATATTTATGTGGAGGGCTCTTAAAAAGCGTTTACCGGTTCATGTTGAGCTCGACAAAAGGGGCATTGACCTCAATAGCACTCGATGTCCCCTTTGCGACGGTGATCTCGAAACGGTAGACCATACCCTCATATTTTGTAATCATGCTCTTGACGTATGGATGAGAATATACCGATGGTGGGGTATGGGTAATTTCAATAATTTTTCTATATCCGAAATTGCAAACGAAGACATCAATGTGCCATCTTCAAGTCGTGGTAGCAAAGTATGGCAAGCCGTCAAATGGGCTTGTGCATACTATATTTGGAAGAATCGTAATAACAAAATCTTTAAAGGAAAAAATTGGAGTGGTCCGGTTGCTTTAAGCGAGATTCAAATAGCTTCTTTCGTGTGGATTTCTAATAGACTCAAGGGGAAAAAGCTTGAATGGTTAGTATGGCTCTCTAATCCGAATATATATCTTAGTATTTTGTAATGGTACATATGTAGTTGTTGCATGCTTTGCAACTAGTTAGCTCGTGATGTTGGTTGTATTTTCGTGTACTCTAGTTCTAGACATAATGTCTTAGAACTCCTCGTGTTTTGGTGGTTTAATAATATTTCTTTGCTTGCTTTTCAAAAAAATATATAGAGCATTTATAAATAACTTCAAACACACTCATATGCAATAAGCATTCGTAAATATAATTCTATAAAACAACAATAACAACAATAAATTAAACATCCCAATCTCAGTTTAACACGCGTAGTAAATGATTTCCATCTTCAAATTCACAGATTTGGAGATCCAAACATTATCTATATCCTTAAATAACTAGTGAAAAAACAAAAGAAAAATACTACTCTGTATTAGTTAAGTATACTACTAAAGGGTATTTTAGTAAACCATACATGGTATCTTTTATTTGTTGATGGTTTAGTGGTATCTATGCTACACCATCAAACACCACAACTTTACAATCTTCAATATTAAGGATGACCTATGTTTAACATGTACAATCTGTGGCGGTCGTGAGCATTTTTTTATGAATCAACACCTTCTACTTTTATACAAAATAAATAGTAAACTTTCTTAATTTGATACATTAAGTAATAAATAGGTAGATTACGATCTTTTTGCACTTGACCGTGTAACTGCTCCTTTTCGATCTGCAATGCGAAAGTTAGATTTAGTGAAACGGATGTAACCTACTCATATGATATATAATATATTATATATGATATGTATGAGATATCTCGTAGTCCATCCACATTGACACCTATAATAGCACTAAAATAAGCAATAATACCTTAAAATTCAAATTTCATAGTCGGCAAAAAAAACCAAATTCATCCAGGAAGGAATGCCAAGTAAAAAAACTATAAATTATCAAAAGTAATAAATATACCAAAAATGGGCTCCTTTAAATTTGAAACCACAACTGTTATAGCTGATCAATATTGGTCCCTGCTAACGTCCATAGAAACACAAAATACAACTTAACTTCGCATACCCGTAAGGCTTACTAAATCCATATATAAGCCAACACAGAAATAAGAAAACACAATCGAGAAGGGGATAAGACCACACAAAACAAACACAACAAAACCCAGGCTCAGATCGACGTATAAATTCGACTAAGAAAGCATGAAACCATATGGACGCAATCTTCAGATTGCCCCGCCAGTACACGATTCTATTATATTCTGAATGCTCCATCCATATCGTACAAATTGATCATCATCGGCTTTTCTTATATACTTCAGTGCAATTTATCTCAACCAACGGACATCGGCACATATAAGCAATATCATTCATATTTCTTGAAAGTTGTTAGCAGTAGGAAAATCGACAACAATCTTGCTAATCTTGGGCAAGCATACAATATTACGCAAATTGAAATGAGGTTCGGACATATGCATAAAGTCAAGCAACGGAAAAATTATAGTCATGGCTGCAATCTTGTGATTTCCGTGCCAAGTTATGTTGTGACAATCGCTCCAAATCCATATGGACGAACACGTCATTCATCGATTTCATTGCGAGGTATTTGACCTCTATATGATACGTTTTGTAAACATTGCATTCTTTTAAAAAGGCACACCATAAATGAATATTTAAATCAAAGGTTTTTGACATCTGATGATTTCTACATATAGACAATCACCGTAAATAATAGTTTACAATAATACTTCCGTTGACAATGCAGTCAAAATAAGATACATGGTGATGATTTGGTGAATGCAACGTTTCCTTGAAAAATATGTCATGTAAGACTCCATGCACATAGCTTGTCTAACACATAAGCAAACAGCGGAAGACTTCTAGGAAACCTGAGAATAAACATGCTAACAAGTGTCAACACAAAGGTTGGTGAGTTCATAGTTTTAGTGTTTCGCATAATCTGTATATAAAAGTGGATCACAAGATTTCAGTTGTTTCATTCAGAAACGTTTATCAAAAGATTCTACATAACAGAGCACCCTGGTAACTAAACTTTAACGTTATAATGATAAATACCCCATTCGTTTTAATACACGCAAACCAACGTGTCCTAAACTCAAATAACACACGTCCGTTAAAAGACTAGCGCTCTAGCTCAGACGGGGATGTCAAGCCCTATGGATCCATATACTATTATTCTCGCCCACCAGTCCATATCCTATGTACTGGCAGTTACTAGTTACCAAAGCTAAGGGATTTTCGGTTTAAACTCAGTGTAGAATTAAGTATGTACTTGTATCCATTGCGTTTAGAATAAATTGCATGTATTCTCAGCCCAAAAATGTATTGCAAAAGCAATTAAAAAGGGATCATATGAAACTCACCTTAGCAGCACATAAAGTTGTTCATCGTAATGTGACCGAAACTCGGAATATCAAATAATCGTAGATCTCAACCTAGAGACCATATGTTGGTCAATAAATGTCTATCAAGCTAGGTCAGGTCATAGTGTATCATAATCCTAATGCTCGAGATCGGCATACAAAAGTTTATCAAAAGTCATTTCAAAAAGTCATTTTTGACAATAGTTCAACAAAACGAGACGTACCTTCTATAAGGATTCATTTACCCGGTTGTTATATTCAAAAATCCATTTTATCAATCTCGTAAACAAGTTGTTTAAATTTTAATTGCAGATTCAAAAGCAATTTCAATTAACGTCAGTCATAATTCAGTTGATCATATCTTTTAATCCGTTCATCGAAACTATTCGGTGTCTAAATGAAAAGTTACTGATTTTTCGCCAGCTTTCCAAAAACATGTATATCATATACCTTTTACCAGTAATATTTGTATTTAATTCAGGATTTATTATAAACTGTTTAACGACAAAATTTAGCATAAAAACATGTATAAATATATATACTCGAGCACTAGACATGTATACACTATTAATTTATAAAAGATAAAATATAAATGCTTACGTATCAATATTGTGATTCAATATTTCAGAAAAATACGTAGACGTAACGGAGATGATAAACACTAGGTTTGACTTGCGAAATAATACCCATGAACATTACCCATAACTTCCATAGTTATAAGCCATAATTTCCTTAGCTCTATCCCGCTCGAAACCCATTTTGAAAGTGACACGCTCATGACCTCGTCGTAGTATTTTATGTACTAATACTACTAATAATAATAAGATTAATAATAATATTAATCTTAATAATATATATATATATATATATATATATATATATATATATATATATATATATATTTCATACGGAGTAATAATAAGAATATGTGTGATAAGTGTCGAGCAAAATGCCATTTTATAGCATCAGGCCAGATTTTTGCCTCCGTGCGATCGCATGGATTTCTAGGCTTGTGGCCATGCGATCGCATGGCCTCAGATTCCAGCTCACAAATTTTTGTTTTCTTGTTTGTCGACATGTTTTATTAATATAAATATAATATATTTAAATTATATAATTAATTATATATTATATTAAATTCACGTGCATAGTTGACTTGTAATTTTTGTTCCGATAAGTCGTACGTTGTCACTCGACTTATGTCCCGGTTCCGATTTTTCGAACGCCCTTTCGTACGCTGAGAAAACTAGTACTTTTCGTTTCGTGACTCGTACCTTTGTCAAAATATAAACTTAAATTATCCATAACTATACCACTCAAAGTATAACTTATACATTTGAGTGTTTTGGTCATTTACTTCTATAAATCATCGTCTCGCTATTTGTTAATATATATATAATAACAATTCATTTTATGACCAAGTTAATATTATATTTTATCGTATTATTATATATATATAATTTCAATATTAATAAACATGTTATAAAATGCACATCGCACATTATTGATATAACTAATTCTAACAGTTAATATTCCTTATTTATCGTATGTGTTATTTAAACAAGTACACTTAATTAACCAATCTTATTATATCGAAACATGTTCTCGCACGTTTGAAACAAAACCAATTTAATATTATGCAGTTTAGTTCTCCATTAACTTTTATCTAACTTTCATTATCTAACACTTTATCATTTATTTCGAATATTGTTCAAAATGAACGATTTCCTAAATCAACGTGGACCTCACAACAGAGACTCGTAATAATATCATAATCTTTAAGGGACTTAATAAATATCTTTTAATTCAATCGTTTGGCATAATCTTTTAACTCCGTAGTTAAATATATCAATCAGATAATCAAACCAATAAGGTTAATGCACAATATCGTTTTCATAACACTTTGTTACGTTTTTAAGTTATAGTATATATATGTATCTATTTACATATATTTGTTTCGCGAATCGTTGAGAACAATCGAAGGGTATTTGAATAGTTCAAGAATTTTAGGATTCAACGTCATAGACTTTGCTTATCGTGTCAGAAACGTTAAAGATTAAGTTTAAATTTAGTCAAAAATTTCCGGGTCATCACATATGTTTTCTGAATTCTAAATAGAGATATGATATGTTTTCTAATTGCCAAACATAGGTGGCTCATTTTTCCTCGTTGCTCGACCCAACTCAGATATAATTATTATCACAACCTAAACCTATTTTATTAAACCTTCTTGAGTTGTGAGTACCAAAAGACGTTGTCACTGATAGAAATTCCAACTCAACAACGATGTTGCAAATCATGGCAAATCGTATGTTTTTTTGCTACAATCATTTAGCAACAACAAGGCTACCACACCCTAAGATGTCAACCAAACTCCGTATAGTAGCTGGCATTTTCGAAGACAACAACATAAGTAGAATATTTGTACAAATGGGTAATCACAAATTTCATTATTTATAGATAACATGTTAATGATACCGCAGACCGCAGGCGCAATGAGGCATGCGTACGTGTTAACTTGCATGCGGCATGCGGTATGCGGATTCGTATCGAATGCCTTTGTTCCCTGTGCAGCGGTTACTTGGTTATCAAGTTAATATCTTTTCCATAATTATATCCGAGATTCGGGGGAGTTAGTTATGGAAAGGATTGCAACAATCGTAGTCGGTTCTAGAATTAGGGTTTGCCTATATATACCAACCCTAATTATCATTCTAGGGCCATCGTCACATTACGTAACTACCATCTGCCACACGCCTTACGTAATTAAGCATCATTCTTCGTCTCTTCAAGGTTAACAGGTTAGTTCTTCATTAAGCTAGCACCTACAACCTTATTTGGGGCCTTCTGATCAGCGATCGCTATCGAATGTGGACTTAATCACTTGGCCACCCCGCCGACATCATCATGTCGGCCAGGGTTATTCACGGTAGTCGAACCGGAGAGCCTTGTTCTAAGATCCTTAAACCCCACCAACGCATTGAGCATGCATGTTAAACCCAATGGTAAAAATATGCATGATCAAGTGGTGCTTTCATTGAGAGCCGAATTAGTTCAAGATTGTTTAATTGCTTTCTCTTTTAAAAGGTTTTGAATTATAAGGCTTATTGTTCACAAAATTTTTTGAATTTTTTCTTTTAACAGTATCATGACTTCCGGGGACTCGTCGGAACGTACTCAAACGGATAATCAGAACACACCATCTGGCAGTCAGCATACGCAGGCTATGACTACGGGGGCGGGATACGCGCCATATCTTCCACCTGTATCTGGCGAGCCTTTTCAGAGGTATAAGCCGATATATCCAGATGGGATTACACTGCTAAGGGCAAACTCACCAGTTACCACCACGCGGTTGGATTTTTCCGCAGTGGATCCACGGGTCATCTTGGTAGGCACTAGCGGTGAAACAGTAGGCCCGCACGTAGTATGCTGCGGCCAGGTACCTATTTATAGTACCACGGTTTCAATCCCTCTGCAGACGCAGAGTGTTCAGCAGAATTCATCGTTTACACCGTTGCAACCTTGGCAACCACCGCGTCCAATTTCGCAGTTTTTGACTCCTGCGGATGCGCATGCATTACTTAATAGTTGGGGGTTTGGTGTCATTCTGGATGCCAATTCTCATTGGACACCGATAACCGCAGAACAACAAAGCACTGCGCATATGGTTGGGCTTATAGCGGCATATCCTCAGGTCTCGCAGGCATCCGCGCCACAGGTTTCGGCACCTTTTCAGATATCCGTATACTCTGCGTCGGCAAGCCTGCCTTCTTTTCCAAATTAGCCTTGGTTGTATCAGTAGACGCCAGGGCGGCCCTGGCAAAATATTCAGGGGCAGGAAAACCTCGCAAGCCAATTTATGCAGGCGGCACCTCCTGACATGGTCCACCTATTTTCATAACCTGATTTTGTTCAGGATATGATGAGGCGTTTCTTCGCAGGGCTCAAAGGTGACCCTGTTAAACCACCCTTTGAGCTACCAACTACTTTCGATAAGTTTCCTCCGCATATAACTGCATATTCGTTTCCAACTGCGCCAAAGATACCTCATACGTTGGGTACTTACAATGGCTTAACTGATCCAGATGACTTCTTACAGCATTTTGAAGGCGCAATGCGCACTCAAGGTTGGGTGGATCCGGTTGCGTGTCAGATATTTCCAATGACACTGCAGGGTATTGCTCGTGAATGGTTTAATAAGCTGCCGGCGGGTAGTATAGCCGGGTTTATGGACCTGCGGACGAAATTCTTGCTGCAATATCAGAATTAGAGGCCACGCAAATGCACTCATATCGAATGTCATGATATTGTGCAGAAATCCAAGGAATCTTTGGGTGAATTTCTCACAAGATATACTAATGAGTGTCTGCGCATACCAGATCTCAAGCCAGAGTAACAGATTTCCGGACTCATACATGGTATAAACTCAGAACGTCATCCAACACTGGTAAGGCGTCTGTGCCATACGGTCCCAACAACTTATGCGGAAGCGCATAATGAATGCCATGACTATATGCGGAGTGGTGAAGATAATGATATTCCAACAGCTAGTTCACGCAACGAGAGGAAAGACGATGATGATCGTTCGCATGATCAAAATCGTGGCAACAACTCTCGCGGAAGGTACCATAGCGGTGGTCCTATCAGGAATGATAAAGGGAAATCAAGTGGCAATTATCGAAACAATAATCAGCGCGGCATCAATAATCAGAACTACACGCTGCTTAAAAGTTTGTCTAAAACGCAAAAAGAAATTTTGGCAACCGAACCAGTGTGCGCAACCTTCGCGGTTCCAACTCCGCTTACAGAATTCGGTAAGCGGGATAAAGCAAAGTATTGTGAATTCCATGACGATTACGGGCATGACACTAATCGATGCAAAAACTTGATGGAACGAGTGCTCGAGGCACTACGCGCAGGTAAATTGGATCACCTAAAACCACCTAAGAAGGACAAGGGAAAATCCGCAGAAGAAGGGTCGAAGGCAAAAACTTTCGCATGGCAAAAAGTTGATAAAACAAAAAACGCCGACTTAACCATTAATATGGTCGACGCAGAGAAAGTTAGCCAGCGGAGAAAGTACAATGATCACCATGACTGGGAACTTCTCCCAATCACGTTTCCTCCTGTAATGTCAATCGACACAGTTAATGAGCCCATTATCATTAAGTGTCGCATCCCAACTTGCGGAGTACAAGTTAAACGCATGCATATTGACACCGGGAGTGGCGTAGACATTATGTACGAGCATTGCTATCGTTTTCTCCCTGCAGAAGTCAAAACACAGCTTCGACAGTCTGATATTACGTTATCTGGGTTCTCTGGAGAAAGCTCATGGCCGCTAGGCCGGATAGAGCTAATGATAGAACTCGCAGATGATAATAATCTGCAGTTGGTCAGACATGAGTTAGTTGACTTTTATGTGGTTCGTTCAACTTCGCGGTACAACGCGCTGCTTGGGAGAAATTTCATACGGCGTTTTAACATTATACCGTCGGTGATGCATGGTTTGATTAAGTTTCCTACGAAGGGAGGGGTTGCCACAATTGCGTCACATCAAACAACCGAGTTGTGTGGTTCTGTTGTGCCTGTAAACATTCCCATCATGGGAGAACAACTCGCAAGCAGTATGGTCATAGCAAACCGTTTACATCCAGATAAGCGAATTAAAATCGGCGCAGGCTTGTCTGTAACATCCCGCCTTTTTCCGTTTACTTTTCCGTTTAACTATTTAAGTTCCGTTATATGTTTATAACACATTCCGTTAATATGCGTTGAATTATCTCGTTTAGGTATTTCCCGCACCCGGTTTAAAGTTAAGGGACCAAACTTGCCAAGGGTTGAAACTTTTGACTAGGTCAAAGAGTCAACCCTCATTCTCATCCATTCAATCTCATCTCTTTCACTCTTACTACTTCAACTTTTCTCTCAACTTCCATACAAAGATTCATCATCCAAAATCGAGCTAGCGGTCATCTTGCCAAACAAATTACATATTTGAACTCCTCGTGATCTCCTCTTCGATTCCATACCAACTTCATCTCATTTGGGTAACTTTCTAAAATCACTAGATTTTGTGTTCTTGATGTTTTTAACTTATAAAAGTGTTAATTAGTGTCTATGGCTCAAGTCTAACATGAATATATGATTTATATGCTCGATCTCGTTGTTTTAGTGTAACTAGCATGAACTTGAATTTTGGTGTGTTGTTCTTGAATTTTGGATGATCATATGTTGTTTGATGATGAAAGTTCATGTTTAAATTGTGTTCCTAACATCACTAGCTTCAAATTGGTATGTAGGTTGACATGGATTAGTTTCATAATCATGATTGTTGAATTTGTGATTTTGGGTTAGGGTTTGATAGAAGTAAATTGAATCTTGATGCATTAAATGCTTGATAATGTTAATTGTAAGTGTTAGGTTGTGTTGTATGCTTAATTACCTTCGAAACGGCATACCGTTCATGTAATTTGGTTGCCAAATCATTAAATTGCATTTATGACTTGTATGCATTGAATGAGGAACATTAATTGCGGTTTTTGGTTGTGCAAGTGGAAGTTTGATTGATGATATGTGTTTAGTTGTTTTACTCGTCAAAATACCTTTCCAACGATGTATGATAGGCGTTATAAGTGTTTGCGGGTCAAGAGTTGTGTTAGAAAAGGTTTTGGTTCGTGCACACTTTGAAAAACTGACCAGGATTCTCTGCCCAGGTAGTGGCGCGGCGCGCCCCATCCCCGCGCGGCGCGCAGAATCACCTGGCCAGATTCTGTCCAACTTGGTCAATTTTGAAATAATGTTTGCTATGCTACGCACCTCCGATTCACATGTAACTTGTCCTAACATGCTCATACATGATTAAAAACCTCAGAAAAATAGTTCGGGACACGACCCGAACGTGTTGACTTTTTCGTTGACTTTGACCGACCAAGTTTGACTTTTTGTCAAACTTAATCAATTAATTATGCAATCTTTCTAACATGCTTTTATACTTGTGTCTTGCATAAAACTTGATGATTTGATTCACATGCTATATTAATCGAGTCGTATTGAGCCATAGGACTAATTGAACATCTTTGACCCTTCGTGACTATCGTTATTGATACAACCTAATTGTTTAGGTCAAGACTAGCATTGTTCTTTGCACACGTTACTTTTCGAAGTACTTTTTGGTTCGTGCATACAAGGTGAGATCATAGTCCCACTTTTACTCTTTTAAACTTACTTTTGGGATGAGAAAACATAAACGATCCTTTTGAACTAAGTGAACACAAGAACGGGAAAACAAACATTCTACATACGAGTTTAGAACGAAAATCCTCAATCCGATTATCATTAGTTACATCATATGGTGTAAGCGAGAACTTATGTTATATGGCCATATGGGTTTGACAAACCCTCATTCAAACGGTTCGCTACCGTTTACGAATGAAATATATTTTCGGGAACAGTGTTGTTCTAGCACTAATTGATGGGGTATTCAACGGACGGAACGTTAAGCTTTGATAATTGGGTGCTCGTGAATATTAACTTTTAGAATGTACTATGGCTTTATCGATGTTGCAAATCTTGTGGTTCAACTTACTATTACTCATTTACTTATTTAAACCTATGATTTCACCAACGTTTTCGTTGACAGTTTCTCTATGTTTTTCTCAGGTCCTTGAACTTAGGTGATACATGCTTCCGCTCATACTATTTGATACTTGCATTGGATGTCGAGTATACTTGCATACGTGGAGCGTCTTTTTGACTACTTTTAATCGTGTTGCACGTGTTTCATACAAACTTTAAACATTGTTATGTACTTGTTATGGAAACTACTTTTGTAAACTTTGAAACACCCTTCTTTATGAAATGAATGCGACATACTTTTCGGTCAAACTTTGTTATAAAGACTTACGACCATGTAATGGGACCATACGTAGATGACGCCGTCATTTGACGATTTGTCGGGGTCGCTACAAGTGGTATCAGAGCTTTGGTTGTAGGGATTTAGAGTTCATTGGTGTCAACCCCGAGTCTTAGGGTACATTGGTGAGTCTAGACTACAACCGGCATATAGACTTGACGTAGGAATTACTTGACTATTTGTGCATTTATACTCGAACTCTCTTACTCATATCTACTCTTATCCTATCTAAATCTTGCGTTGTATAATTTAATTGACACGCCACCTTGACTATATGATGTAATGTCGAATGCACATATGAATTAGGGTAATATAATTCCCGGAAATTATATTACGGTGACTCATATGAACATACCGACATTATGACATAAAGAATTTAAGGCGGGTCAAGGATAATTTTCTCTCTATCTTTATCCCATATCACGGTTAGTATTATTTAGAATACTAACCAACGGTATTCTTTTGTTTTGAAGGAACAATGGCTCCTCGTCGTGTACGCCGCAATGAAACTCCCGAACAAGCTCTCGAACGGATGATAGCTACCGCCGTAGATGCGGCCATGGCCGGTCACTCTTCCAACAACAATAACAATAACAACAACCACAACAACAACAACAACAACAATGGGGCCGGTAACTCAAACGAGGGATGCTCCTACAAAGCTTTCATGGGGTGCAAACCTCACACTTATGATGGAACCGGTGGACCGGTTGTGCTTACTCGTTGGTTTGAACAAACCGAGGCCGTCTTTAGCATAAGCGGTTGTCGGGATCAAGACAAGGTCAAATACTCCACCCACACGTTCTCTGGTGTTGCTCTCACTTGGTGGAACACCTATGTTCAATCGGTGGGTACCGATGAAGCTCATGCCCTCTCTTGGGCCGATTTGAAGGAAAAGATGATTGTCGAATACTTTCCGCGCGAAGAAACCCGAAAGCTCGAGGAAGAACTAAGAGCTTTGAAAGCGGTCGGAAACGATCTTAAGGCTTATAATCAACGCTTTGCCGAACTATCCTTGATGTGTCCTAATCTTGTTAACCCCGAATCTCAAAAGATTGAGCTCTACATGCTCGGTCTTCCAAAAAGCATCAAACAAGGGGTGATGTCATCCAAACCTACTACTCATCAAGCCGCTATGAACATGGCTCGCCAACTAATTGAAACGGTTGACGAAATCGTAGTGCCGGCTCCTAAGGCCGAGGACAAGTCGGGTGGCAACAAAAGGAAATGGGAAGCCACTCCATCAACCAACTACAACAACAACACCTTCACCAAAAAGCCCTTCAACAACGACGGCAAGAAGGGTTACGTCAGAAACTTACCCTTGTGCAACAAGTGCCACAAACATCATTACGGTGAATGTAACAAGCTAATTTGTCACCGTTGCCAAGGAGTTGGTCATAGGGCCAACAATTGCACAAGCACCGCCCCCGTCGCTCGAAAGGGGCCCAATCCTCCAAGGACGGTCACTTGTTATGAATGTGGCCAAACGGGCCATTATAAGAACGAATGCCCGAAGAAGAAAGCCAACCCCAACAACCGAGGCCGAGCCTTTAACATCAACACCGAGGAAGCCCGAGATGACAATGAACTAGTCACGGGTACGTTTCTTCTCAACAACACTTATGTTACTTGCTTATTCGATTCGGGTGCCGATAAATGTTTTGTGTCTAAGACTTTGGCTCCTACTCTTTGCACTCCACCACACCCCTTAGATACTACTTATTCTATCGAAGTGGCCGACGGAAAACTCTTAAGTGCCGACACATATTACCGGGGGTGTACTTTGAACATTTTGGGTAAGGAATTTGAAATTGACTTGATACCCATGGAATTAGGGAGTTTTGATGTAATAATCGGTATGAATTGGATGGTCAAAAATAAATCTCACATTCTTTGCGATCTTCACGCAATCCGAATTCCTATCGAGGATGGTGAACCATTGATTGTCTATGGCGACAAAAATTGCACCGGACTCAATCTCGTTTCGTGCCTTAAAGTTCGAAAGCTACTTCGCAAGGGTTGTTTCGCGATTCTTGCTCACGTTAAGAAAGTCGAGGCCGACGAAAAGCGTATCGAAGATGTGCCAATTGTTAGTGACTTTTCCGATGTATTTCCCGACGAATTACCGGGTCTTCCACCCCATCGACCGGTTAAATTTCAAATCGATCTTATTCCAGGAGCCGCACCCGTAGCGCGTGCACCGTATAGACTCGCTCCATCCGAATTACAAGAATTACAAAGTCAAATCCAAGAGTTACTTGACCGTGGTTTCATTCAACCTAGCCATTCACCATGGGGCGCTCCGATTTTATTCGTCAAGAAGAAAGACGGATCCCTACGAATGTGCATTGATTATCGTGAACTAAACAAATTGACGGTTAAGAACCGATATCCTCTTCCTCGCATCGATGACCTCTTTGATCAACTACAAGGTTCTCGTGTATATTCAAAAATCGATCTCCGTTCGGGTTATCATCAACTAAGGGTTAAGGGGGAAGATGTCTCCAAAACCGCTTTCCGGACTCGTTATGGTAGTTATGAGTTCCTTGTCATGCCTTTCGGTCTCACTAACGCACCGGCGGTGTTCATGGATCTCATGAACCGCGTGTGCAAACCTTACCTCGACAAATTTGTTATCGTGTTCATCGATGATATTTTGATCTATTCTAAAAACGAAGAGGAACACAAAGAACATCTCCGACTCGTGCTTGAACTCTTGAGAAAAGAACAACTCTATGCCAAGTTCTCCAAGTGTGAATTTTGGTTGAAGGAAGTTCAATTCCTCGGTCATGTTGTAAGTGATCAAGGCATTAAAGTCGATCCCGCGAAAATCGAAGCCATTAGTAAATGGGAGACTCCTACTACTCCTACTCAAATTCGTCAATTCTTGGGTCTCGCCGGATACTATCGTAAATTCATCAAGGATTTCTCCTTAATCGCTCGCCCTCTAACCGCGTTAACTCACAAGGAACGAAAATCCGTTTGGACATCCGAACAAGAAACCGCTTTTCAAATCTTGAAAACTAAGCTAACCACCGCTCCTATCTTGTCACTTCCCGAAGGCAATGATGATTTTGTTGTATATTGTGATGCCTCGAAAAACGGTTATGGATGCGTATTAATGCAACGAAAGAAAGTCATTGCTTATGCCTCTCGACAACTCAAAGTCCATGAACGAAACTACACGACACATGATCTTGAACTCGGTGCCGTCATCTTTGCACTTAAGTTATGGAGACATCATCTTCTTGGTACCAAAAGTACCATCTTTACCGATCACAAAAGTCTCCAACATATCTTCGATCAAAAGCAACTAAACATGAGACAACGAAGGTGGATTGAGACCTTGAACGATTATAATTGCGAGCTTCGTTATCACCCCGGAAAGGCAAATGTAGTGGCCGATGCCTTAAGTCGAAAGGAAAGAGCGGTGCCTCTTCGTGTCCGAGCTTTAAACATCACCATTCACTCCAACCTTAATAGCCAAATTCGTGTAGCCCAAGAGGAGGCTCTTAAAGACAACAACATCGCACGCGAACTTTTAAACATTCTCGTCTCCCGATTCGAAGTTAAGGAGACCGGACTTCGATATTACGCCGGAAGAATTTGGGTGCCTAGATATGGCGACTTACGAAACCTCATCCTAGACGAAGCCCACAAATCGCGATACTCGATTCATCCCGGCGCCAATAAGATGTACCACGACCTTAAAGAACGATATTGGTGGCCGAACATCAAAAAGGAAGTCGCTACTTACGTTGCCAAATGTTTGACTTGCGCTAAAGTTAAAGCCGAACACCAAAGACCGTCCGGGTTACTTCAACAACCCGAGATTCCGCAATGGAAGTGGGAAAGGATCACGATGGATTTTATCACCAAACTACCAAAAACGTCAGGCGGTTATGATACTATTTGGGTCATTGTCGATCGCCTCACCAAATCCGCGCACTTTCTCGCCATGAAAGAGACCGACAAAATGGAGAAACTTGCACGACTATACATTAAGGAGATTGTAGCCCGACACGGTGTGCCTTTATCGATTATCTCCGACCGAGATGGTCGTTTCGTTTCTAGATTTTGGCGTACGTTACAAGAAGCGTTGGGAACGCGTTTGGACATGAGCACCGCATATCATCCCCAAACCGATGGGCAAAGTGAACGTACAATACAAACCTTAGAGGATATGTTACGAGCCTGCGTTGTTGATTTTGGGAAGGCTTGGGACAATCACTTACCTCTCGCCGAATTCTCTTACAACAATAGTTATCACGCGAGTATTAAGGCCGCACCTTTTGAAGCGTTATATGGTCGAAAATGTCGCTCTCCTCTTTGTTGGGCCGAAGTGGGTGACGTGCAAATTTCCGGGCCCGACCTCATTCACGAAACCACCGAGAAGATTCTTCAAATCCGAGATAGGCTTCGGACGGCCCGGAGTCGTCAAAACTGCTATACCGACAAAAGACGCAAAGACCTCGAATTTCAAGTCGGTGACCGCGTCATGTTAAAAGTCGCACCTTGGAAAGGTGTCATCCGTTTTGGGAAACGTGGGAAACTAAATCCGCGGTACGTTGGTCCTTTCGAAATCTTAGAACGTGTTGGAACCGTTGCGTATCGTTTGGATCTTCCGCCTCAACTAAGCTCCGTCCATCCTACTTTTCATGTATCTAACTTGAAGAAATGTCTTGCCGAGCCCGATATCGTCGTTCCTCTCGAGGAACTTACTATTAATGACAAACTCCATTTTGTGGAGGAACCGGTTGAAATTGTGGACTACGTCGAGAAGGAATTAAAACAAAGCCGGATCCCGATAGTTAAGGTTCGTTGGAACGCCAAAAGAGGACCCGAGTTTACTTGGGAAAGAGAAGATCAAATGCGAAAGAAACACCCTCATCTATTCCCGGTTCCGGAAACGTCAGATTCCGAGGAAGAAACAACGACTACTACGCCTACCTAAATTTCGGGACGAAATTTCTTTTAAGGTGTAGGTAATGTAACATCCCGCCTTTTTCCGTTTACTTTTCCGTTTAACTATTTAAGTTCCGTTATATGTTTATAACACATTCCGTTAATATGCGTTGAATTATCTCGTTTAGGTATTTCCCGCACCCGGTTTAAAGTTAAGGGACCAAACTTGCCAAGGGTTGAAACTTTTGACTAGGTCAAAGAGTCAACCCTCATTCTCATCCATTCAATCTCATCTCTTTCACTCTTACTACTTCAACTTTTCTCTCAACTTCCATACAAAGATTCATCATCCAAAATCGAGCTAGCGGTCATCTTGCCAAACAAATTACATATTTGAACTCCTCGTGATCTCCTCTTCGATTCCATACCAACTTCATCTCATTTGGGTAACTTTCTAAAATCACTAGATTTTGTGTTCTTGATGTTTTTAACTTATAAAAGTGTTAATTAGTGTCTATGGCTCAAGTCTAACATGAATATATGATTTATATGCTCGATCTCGTTGTTTTAGTGTAACTAGCATGAACTTGAATTTTGGTGTGTTGTTCTTGAATTTTGGATGATCATATGTTGTTTGATGATGAAAGTTCATGTTTAAATTGTGTTCCTAACATCACTAGCTTCAAATTGGTATGTAGGTTGACATGGATTAGTTTCATAATCATGATTGTTGAATTTGTGATTTTGGGTTAGGGTTTGATAGAAGTAAATTGAATCTTGATGCATTAAATGCTTGATAATGTTAATTGTAAGTGTTAGGTTGTGTTGTATGCTTAATTACCTTCGAAACGGCATACCGTTCATGTAATTTGGTTGCCAAATCATTAAATTGCATTTATGACTTGTATGCATTGAATGAGGAACATTAATTGCGGTTTTTGGTTGTGCAAGTGGAAGTTTGATTGATGATATGTGTTTAGTTGTTTTACTCGTCAAAATACCTTTCCAACGATGTATGATAGGCGTTATAAGTGTTTGCGGGTCAAGAGTTGTGTTAGAAAAGGTTTTGGTTCGTGCACACTTTGAAAAACTGACCAGGATTCTCTGCCCAGGTAGTGGCGCGGCGCGCCCCATCCCCGCGCGGCGCGCAGAATCACCTGGCCAGATTCTGTCCAACTTGGTCAATTTTGAAATAATGTTTGCTATGCTACGCACCTCCGATTCACATGTAACTTGTCCTAACATGCTCATACATGATTAAAAACCTCAGAAAAATAGTTCGGGACACGACCCGAACGTGTTGACTTTTTCGTTGACTTTGACCGACCAAGTTTGACTTTTTGTCAAACTTAATCAATTAATTATGCAATCTTTCTAACATGCTTTTATACTTGTGTCTTGCATAAAACTTGATGATTTGATTCACATGCTATATTAATCGAGTCGTATTGAGCCATAGGACTAATTGAACATCTTTGACCCTTCGTGACTATCGTTATTGATACAACCTAATTGTTTAGGTCAAGACTAGCATTGTTCTTTGCACACGTTACTTTTCGAAGTACTTTTTGGTTCGTGCATACAAGGTGAGATCATAGTCCCACTTTTACTCTTTTAAACTTACTTTTGGGATGAGAAAACATAAACGATCCTTTTGAACTAAGTGAACACAAGAACGGGAAAACAAACATTCTACATACGAGTTTAGAACGAAAATCCTCAATCCGATTATCATTAGTTACATCAGATGGTGTAAGCGAGAACTTATGTTATATGGCCATATGGGTTTGACAAACCCTCATTCAAACGGTTCGCTACCGTTTACGAATGAAATATATTTTCGGGAACAGTGTTGTTCTAGCACTAATTGATGGGGTATTCAACGGACGGAACGTTAAGCTTTGATAATTGGGTGCTCGTGAATATTAACTTTTAGAATGTACTATGGCTTTATCGATGTTGCAAATCTTGTGGTTCAACTTACTATTACTCATTTACTTATTTAAACCTATGATTTCACCAACGTTTTCGTTGACAGTTTCTCTATGTTTTTCTCAGGTCCTTGAACTTAGGTGATACATGCTTCCGCTCATACTATTTGATACTTGCATTGGATGTCGAGTATACTTGCATACGTGGAGCGTCTTTTTGACTACTTTTAATCGTGTCGCACGTGTTTTATACAAACTTTAAACATTGTTATGTACTTGTTATGGAAACTACTTTTGTAAACTTTGAAACACCCTTCTTTATGAAATGAATGCGACATACTTTTCGGTCAAACTTTGTTATAAAGACTTACGACCATGTAATGGGACCATACGTAGATGACGCCGTCATTTGATGATTTGTCGGGGTCGCTACATTGTCAGCCGAATGAAAGGCCAAATTGCACGGAATATTGACCGCCAACGCAGATGTTTTTGCGTGGCGTGAATCAGACATGACGGGGGTACCGCGAGACATTGCGGAACATAAATTGAATGTTAACCCATCACTCATGCCCGTTAGACAAAAGAAGCGGCATATGGCTCTTGAGCGCAGTGATTGGTTATGCGCAGAAGTAGATAATCTTGTCAAAGCAAACATCCTGCGGGAGGTGCGGTATCAGACATGGGTTGCTAATCCTGTGTTAGTCAAAAAGGCTGATGGTAATTAGCGGATGTGCATTGATTTTAAAGACATTAATAAAGCGTGTCCTAAGGACAACTACCCTCTCCCGGAAATAGACTGGAAGGTGGAATCACTGTCAGGGTTCCGGTACAAGTGTTTTCTTGATGCTTACAAGGGTTATCACCAAATCTTAATGGCTGCGGAAGATGAGGACAAGACTGCTTTCTATATGCCGCAAGGTATTTACTGTTATACGAAGATGCCCTTCGGATTAAAAAACGCAGGTGCAACCTATCAGCGCGTAATTGATACGGCGTTCAAACACCAAATTGGTAGGAATCTTGAAGCGTACGTTGACGACCTGGTAATTAAAAGCAACACTGAAGAAGAAATGCTCGCGGACATCCTAGAAACGTTTGCGTCTCTACGCAGGATAAACATGAAGCTTAACCCGCTCAAATGTAGTTTTGGGGAAGAGGAAGGAAAGTTTCTAGGTCATGTGGTGACAGCGCGGGGAATCAAGGCAAATCCCAAAAAGATTGAAGCCATTGATAGTTTACCATCTCCGAAGACAAAGAAAGACGTGCAGAGTCTGACCGGGAAGCTTGCGGCGATCACGCGGTTTTTGTCGAAGGCCGCAGAGCGACAATTGCCATTCTTCAATACTTTGAAGAATTGTTTAAAGAAAAAAGACTTTGTATGGACTCAGGAGGCAGAGTCAGACTTTCAGGAGATGAAGAAGGTGCTCGCAGAATTACCAACACTTACCGCGCCAGTAACAGGAGAAACGCTTACGTTGTACCTTGCGGCATCAAAAGAAGCAATCAGCTCGGTTCTTATCGCAGACCGTGGAAAGGTAATCCATTCCCTTTTACTTGTGAATTATTTATTTCGTATACAATTAATGCTGAGGTTTTCTCTGACGCAAATGCCGGTCTACTTTGTAAGCAAGACGCTGACATCAAGCGAAGTAAACTATTCACCAATAGAAAAGCTAGTATATGCGCTGGTCCACACGGCGCGGCGTTTGCGCCGATACTTTCAAGCACATCCAATTGTGGTTCTAACTGATCAACCAATCAAACAGGTTGGTACATGCCTAATTTGTGCCAATGTCCGGGGTTACCGCATTGATAAACGCAATCATTTTTCTTTCAGGTGTTGTACAAGCCTGAGATTTCTGGCCGAATAGCTAAATGGGCAGTTGAGTTAGGAGAACATGAAATAAATTTTTCTTCGCGCAGCGCGGTTAAGGGTCAAATACTTGCGGATTACCTAGCAGAGTTACCTGCGGATGTCGAGGCATCAGCAGAACATCAAGATACGCCTGCACCAATTTCGTCACCATGTGAGTTATATACCGATGGTGCCTGCAGCGCAGCGGGTGCGGGTGTAATTTTAACTGGTCCAGATGAAGAGCATACATATGAGCTACGGTTTAATTTTGCTGTTACGAACAACGAAGCAGAATGTGAGGCTCTGTTAGCAGGTATGCGCATTGCGCATAAATTGAATGTTAAAATTCTGCACGCTTATGTGGATTCAAAGCTGGTGTGTAGTCAAGTCAGCGGGGACTTTGGAGCGCATGACATTGCCATGCAGCAATATTTATCGCTTGTTCATAACCTCGCTGACCAGTTTGAAGCTTTTCAAATCTCCCACGTAATGCGGGGGCAAAATACGAAAGCGGATGCGCTTAGCAAATTGGCTGCTTTGGCTTTTGATCATCTGGGAAGAAAGTTCTTATAGAAGAACTGAATGCGAAATCCATTGTTATGATGCCTTTGGTAGCACCTGTTGAGGAATCCAGCTCAAAATGGATGACATCTATTATTGCTTTTCTGCGGGATGGCACATCACCTGCGGATTCCGTTGATGCGAAGAAGGTCCGCACCAAGGCACCACTGTATGCCCTTGAGGGTGACGTGCTGTATCGGAAAAATTATTTAGGACCGCACTTAAGGTGTATCGGTCCGAAAGAGGCAGAGGAGGTTATACGCGAGGTGCATGAAGGTGCAGGTGCTCTTCATTCGGGGCACAGGTCTATTGTGTCAAAAATTATGCGGCTAGGTTATTATTGGCCCACTATGTACGCAGATACCGCGCGAATAGTGAAGCAATGCGAATCTTGCCAAATACACGCGCCTATCAGCAGGTCACCTGCACATCCTATGATACCAGTCTCCTCACCATGGCCATTCTGCAAATGGGTAATTGACATAGTCGGACCATTTTCAAAAGGCCGAGGTAATATTATCATTTATTTTATACCATATGCTACTTATGTCATTATCTTACGCATACTCTGCACAAGCAGGAAATATTAAATTCTTGATTGTTGCAATCGACTATTTCACTAAGTGGGTTGAAGCGCGACCGCTGGCAACAATTTCGGGAAAAAGGGTGCGAAATTTTGTATGGGAAGACATTGTTTGTCGATTCAGCATACCAAACGAAATCGTTAGTGATAACGGTACATAGTTTGCGGGGGATCCTTTTCGTAGTTGGTGCGCAGAGCTTAATATTAAGCAAACTTTTACTTCCGTTGCGCATCCGCAGGCGAATGGCCAGTGCGAAGTCACCAACCGGGATATAGTGGCCGGAATCAAAGCTAGATTAGGCCATGGCAGAGTTGGTTGGGTGGATGAACTACCAAAAGTTTTGTGGGTGCATAGAACTACACCAAAAGCAAGCACTGGTGAGACTCCGTTCAGTTTGGTCTACGGGTCCGAAGCTGTTGTGCCCGCAGAAATTGGGGTACCAACGTTCCGCATACAAAATTTTGACGAAGAAAATAATTCAAAAACTTTGCGGGAAAATCTTAATCTGCTTGAAGAACGCAGACTCTCTGCGGCGGTAAACGAAGCCAATAATAAACAGAAAATTGCAAAGTATTACAATCAACGTGTGCATTCGCGCTCTTATAAGTGCGGGGACTTAGTTTGGCGTCAGAATGACGCAAGTCATGCGGAGGATACTGGGAAACTGGGCCCCCGATGGGAAGGCCCATACAAGGTAGCAAAAGCAAGCAACACCGGGGCATACCATCTCGAGACATTAGATGGAAAACCGGTGAAGAGCACTTGGTCACTCCAATGTAATTTAGCGCATTATTTTTTCTATGTATTTTCCGTCCGTTTGGATGTATCGCGGTTGTAATCATTATTAATGCCAATTAAATATTTACTCGCGCATACTTTTGATGTGTATTTTTCTTTTTTGTATGCGTTTCCTGCCTACTTAAGGGGTGTCCTCTAGCCCCCGCGCGGCAGAAGCCTGTTTGGTTACAAGGCTAGACATTAACGTCAGGTGAAGGGAATTGGCTTTCCCCTAGCCAAGCGCCACGCAGACTAGATGGCTGCCAAGTCGACTTAAAAATATAAGCATTGGTTTGCTTGTGCATAATTACTCTCGCATTGGTTTGCGTGAGGAACTATTAAGTATAAAAACGTTGGTTTATTTTTAGTTGCGTTGCTTACCATACAGCTAAAGTGCACCTCTAGCACATGACAAAGCAATAACGCAGTAGCTTTGGAGTATAAATTATTACACGGTAAAATTGTAAAATATTGGTTTATTTAACGCGGAACCTGCGTATGCGCATTAGTTTTGGTTAACTATTCGCATAGGCATGCGGTTCATCTTTTGTTTTGATTCGCGATATATAAACAAAATAATACACCACGCATGCAGATCACAAATATATACAAATAAAATTAAGTCATTACAAATTACAAATTGTAATAAACGCCTGCCCTACACGGGACTTACGGCTCAAGAATTGATTTTACAATTGCCTGCCTATATCATAGGACCTACGGCGCAAGCAAATAGAAGATACAGCTAAAACTCTTCCTTGAGAAACCCGTCAACTGGCATGTTTGGGTCCGCAGCAAAAGCATTGATCAAGGGGATTGGGATGGTCGTGATGGCGTCTTCGGCTTCCAGGAGCGTCAGCGCCGTGTCCTCTTTCAAATATTTCTGCACAACGTCGGGGTACGGGGGCGTCATACCGTAACCTTTAACCACCTCCACCATTGCCTTGTTGGTTTCGTGATCCTTAACCGCATCAACGTAGGCATTGAACTTCTCAGTTACGGGCCCGGAATCCATCACCTTCTGCGCAATGGTCGGAAGGGCGGTGCGTAGCTTTAACAAGTCCTCTTCGGCTAGTTCGCGACCTGTAACCGCGTCATCCTTTTCCCTCGTCACCCTTTCTAGCTCCATCCGCAGACGCTCAGTCTCCCCTTTAGCTTGGTCGACCGCACCAACCAATTCGCGGTTTTTCTTTCTTTCCTCAATAAAAGCGGTTTTAGTTTCCGCCGCAGTCAACTCTACAGCTTTGCGCGCCTCTACCGCAGCGTCCTTGTCTTTCTTCACCTGCTCAACACCCGCCTGCAGCAGCCCCAGCTCTGTTTCTTTCCGCACGGCCACTTGATACAAACTTGTGGATCGGCGAGCCTGATCCGCAAACATGCCAAAGAACACAAGGCCGTTTTGGATAAAGGCATTGTGCGCTTGGTTGAAGGGTAGTGCGGATAGCTGGTCGCGGAACTCTGCAAGAAATATTTGTTGCAGGAAGGCAGATTGCTCTGCGGCGTTCTCGGTGGAGGACTGGGTGAGTTGGCTCAAGTTGGCCAGGCGGAAGCTGCCGCGAGGCGGAGTCGGTGCAGAATCGGAATCAAGATGAATCGCCTTGTCCTTTGATGTGGCGGTGGCTTCAAGCTCCGGATTACCTTGCGGTGGAGTGTGGTGCGTCTCCTCAACATGCTCTGCACAGGGGTAATACGTTAACGCTTAAAAATTAAGTGCGGTATTTATACAAACGAGGTGACGCTTACCAGTACTGGGGGGAGGTAGGTCTGCGGATGTTGGATCAACGGGAACAAAGTTGTCGTTCCGCATGTCCTCCACTTGTTTGGGGGTAAGTTTCTTCTTTTTCTGCTTGGCTTGGGTGGTGTCGACAGCCTTGAGTTTGTTGCCCGAGGTGGCAGGTGCTGGCCCATCATTCTCGCCAGTCTTTTCCTGCTCAAGCGGCTCATTGACATTTTGTTTGCGGAAAGAAATGGCCGCGATGTCCTCCGCAGTGAGCACTTTCTTCATCTTCATCTCTGCAAACATATACGCAATATCAGAACCTGTACGAATGCGCTAGTGGTTTTATATATTTATATGCATGTGCTAATCCTACCCTTTCCATTCGGTGCGACTATGGCCGGACGCAGATTCTCCCAAGGCCAGTGCGCGGATATGTTTCCTAACCAAAACATCACATTCCCATATGAGCGGTGCACGAGTTGTGCGTTAGCACACTCCGCTAGCAGCTTCGTTTCTTCATCGTCAAGAGCGGGGGTTTTGTTCACATCCTTGGCCACGCTTTCGTACCAGATAAGTGTTTGCGGAAAGTTGGCCCCAACTACAGTTTGGTCGATGAAAAAGAAAGTTTCTTTCCATTGGCCCGCGTTTGATTTGGGGGTTTTGGTGAAGTTTTGGCGAGCGAAGAAAGTGAACCAAGACTTGTGATGATTCGCTAAGCGGTATAGGTGACAGAACACCTTCACTAAGGGAACCTTATTGAGTGCAGCGC